>NC_052152.1:96729716-97043997 GCF_902713615.1 Scyliorhinus canicula | reverse complement strand
TCGTCAACCAGTCGGCCTGGCTCACGACAGCTTGGAGGAGGTCAGGGCACCACTCTGCGCACCGCTCAGCGCACCGCTCAGCGTACCGCTCGAGTCTGGCCACAACGGGGAAGGCATCCCTGAGAACGGGAGGGGGTCCAGAGTGGGGGGAGTGGGGGCGACGGGGGAGGCAGTGGGGGCGATGGGGGAGGCAGTGGGGGCAACGGGGGAGGCAGTGGGGGCGACGGGGGATGCAGTGGGGGAGACGGAGGGGGCAGTGGGGGAGACGGAGGGGGCAGTGGGGGGCGACGGGGAGACAGTGGGGGGCGACGGGGGAGGCAGTGGGGGAGACGGGGGAGGCAGTGGGGGAGACAGAGGGGGCAGTGGGGGAGACGGAGGGGGCAGTGGGGGGCGACGGGGGAGGCAGTGGGGGGCGACGGGGGAGGCAGTGGGGGAGACGGAGGGGGCAGTGGGGGAGACGGGGGAGGCAGTGGGGGGCGACGGGGGAGGCAGTGGGGGGCGACGGAGGGGGGGGGGTTAGGTAGAGAGTGAGCCGTCCAACCCGGTAACAAAATGTCTGCCAGCGTGCCATGGTGTGCCAGTCACGAGGACACGGCCGCTAGTTGCCCTGTGGCTTCCGGACACAGGCCACTGACGCACCCGTGAGGAGGCCATAGTTTACTGGCCGTTGGATGCAGAAAGTGACCAGGGGTTAGGCTGACCGCGTGTCAGCAGCGCGACCAGGCCACCGGGACACACTGGTATCCCATGGCTGGCGGCTGCCGAGGTGTCGACTAACCTCCGTCTAACATGTCCCATTTCTCTGCCTCCCACCACCCTTCTGTAGGTTAGCACGATGTATGGGAACAGAACGGCTATGTTCTGCGCAGTGGTTGGGGCCGCTCTACTGGATTTGGAGATGCAGCAGCATCCACACCCACAACCCGCAGTGGATGCAGGGCCAGCTGCAGCAGCAGAGGGAAGGGCCGAGGAGTTGCCAGTCGTCGAGCAGCATGGGGGGGAGGAGGAGGAGGAAGAGGAAGAGGAGAGAGTGAGGGTGCAGCCACGGCGCCAGAGGCGACGACCAAAGCCGAGGGTGTACCGTGTCCGGGTCTCTTTCCTAACAATGACGGACATCACCTGCAGGAGAAGACTCCGGCTGAGTAGGCAGACGGTGATACATATCTGCCAACTCCTGTCGCACCTCGCCCCACGTGGAACGGGGGGAGGACACGCGATCCCGGTAGCCATCAAGGTGACGGTCGCTCTGAACTTCTATGCTACCGGCTCCTTCCAGTCTCCGAGCGGGGACGTCTCCGGGATCTCCCAGTCATCGGTGCACAGGTGCATCCGGGATGTGACCGACGCCCTCTATGCCATCGCGGACCGCTACATCACCTTTCCCGAGGACCAAGCAAGTCAAGACTCACGAGCCCGTGGATTTGCCAGTGTGGCCGGGATACCGAGGGTTCAGGGGTCAATCGACTGTGTTCACGTCCCCATGCGCCCGCCTGCTGTGGACAAGGAAGTGTTCACAAACAGAAGGGGGACATACTCCATTAATGTCCAGGTGGTATGCGACCCCCATATGAGGATCATGAACGTCTGTGCAAGGTTCCCAGGGAGTGTACATGACTCCTACATACTGGCGCAGTCGTTCATCCCTGTGATGTTTGAGGGGCTGGTTGCTAGGCGACAGGGGTTATCCACTGAGGTCTTGGCTGATGACGCCTATACGGAGGCCTCAGACCAATGCGGAAACACGATACAACGAGGCCCATGCAGCAACCAGGGGTGTGGTGGAGCACTGCCTTGGCCTCCTGAAGATGAGATTCAGGTGCCTGGACCGCTCCGGAGGGGCCCTGCAGTACCAGGCCGACAGGGTCGCTCGCATTGTAGTGGTCTGCTGTGCGCTGCACAACATCGCGATGCAGAGGGGAGATGACCTGCTGCAGGAGGCGGAGGGAGAAGCTAGTCGCAGTGGTGCCAGCACAGAGGAGGAGGAGGAGGAGGAGGAGGAGGAGGAGGAGGAGGAGGAGGCGAGGGAGGAGGAGGAGGAGCAGGAGGCTGGCGGAGTGGCGGGCGCAGAACGCAGACACGACCCAGGTGCTGGTGATGTCCAGGAGGCGGCACGACGGACCCGGCAAGGACGGCGGGCACGCAACGCCCTGGTGGCAGCACGGTTCACGCATCGCATGTGACATCCCCGATGAACACAAAACCACCACCTGCATCGCTAGTCATGCAGAGGGTCACCACACAACTGCCACCACCACAACCCCCCCCCCCCCCTCTCAGTGTACACTGCTCCACTTCGACATCACGCTTATCACTGGGTCCAGACGGAATGGCACAACATTGATGGCTGTGTCAGCGGGTGTGATCAGTGCCATGTGGAATGATGACAGCCCGCTCTGCGAAGAGCTGTGAGCTCAGAATCGTTAGAGAGAGTCTGACCCATGGCAATAGCTGAACCATCCACCTTGGTGGCCGCTGAGTTTGTCACTGACACTCCATCACGTGCCCGCGTGGGCTAGCTGTGGGAGGGGGTGGGGGGAGGGGCAGGGACTGCACACCCGGCACCGAGGTTTCACCACCCGTCAACCCCAGCGACACTCGGTCACCATCACGATTCCTGTGGCTGTGGAACAATCACACGGTATTACAAGTAAGGTGGAACAGTGCGTTTAATATTAACAATTATTTACAGGTGCCCTAGCCCCTACAACTAAACTGTGCCCTTCACCCGTGCCAACTTACTCAGTGTCTATCTTAGTTGCCTTACGGGCCCTACCACTACGTCTAAGTGACTCCCCAGATGATACAGCAGGAGTGGAGGAGGATTGCTGCGAATCGCCCCCCTCGACACGTTTCTCCTTGGCTAAGCGTTTCCTGGGGCGACCCGGCCTTGATGGGCCAGGCTGCTCTGCGGGCGTCTCGGGTGACATTGTGCCACCCTGCTCTGCCTGCTGCCCACCCGATGCACCAGGGATGGGACGGGGGGAGGCCGAGAATTCCGGGACGTCCCGTGATGGCCTTAATGGGACGGACCCCGAAACCTCCTCCTCCCTCGGGGAGCCCGGTGGCCCCCGGGCCTCACTTTGGGACAGAGGTGCGAGCGGGGAGGTGCCCCGTTGCACCACCGACACCTGGCGCTGCCAGTCCTGGAGGCCTGCAACGGTATCCACCAGGATCCGAAGGTTTGCAGAGACGGAGTCCAGGGAGTTAGACATTCCCACCAGGGACTGTGCGACCTCAACCTGTGTGTGCACAACGCCATCCAGCACATGTGTCAGGCGGTTGATGGTCTCCGCGACCGACTGCTGGGACTGTGCTATCGACTGCTGGGACTGTGCCATGGCGTGCTGAGACTCGGCCATGGCCCGCAGGGCGCCGGCAATGTCGTTTTGGCTCTGGCACATTGCTGCCTGTGAGAGGGCAACCCTGTCCAGGGCCGAGGATGACGCGTGCACATTAACCCCAACGTCTTGCATAACCTGACCCATTGCCTCCACCGCGGATGCCACCCGTGCGGTGTCGGACTGGGTCTCTGCCATGAGCGGCACCACTCCCTGCTCTTGGACGCGGTTCGACTCCTCTAACAGCGTCTGCAGAGCCAGGAAGGCAGCCCTCCTCCCGCCATTGTTTCCCTGGGTTTCCTGAGGCATCGGCTGTGCGGGTGGGTTGATAAACTCCAGGAACTCAGAAAATGTCTGGGAGCCAGCTGCATCCTGGGCCTGGTCTGGCCTCCGCGAGTCCGGGCCCTCTGTTGCTCCGACCTCCACCTGCTGTACCTGCTCAGCTGTGATGTGCCAACCAGACTGTGCCCCAGGAGACTCATCACTAAATAGGCCCGCCGGGGTGTGTGTCTCTGGGATGATGGATGTGGTGGGAGAAAGCAGTGCCGCAAGCCCGACGCTCTCAATGTTTAGGGCCTCCTCCAGGGTGTGGGGCTGCTCAGCGTCAGGAGGGTTGTCCCTGGCCATTTCTGGTGGTTGTGGACTTCGAACCCTCTGTGCGTCCTGGTCCGCAGATTGGGTTGGGGCGGATGGGGCTGCCCGCTGATCGGGCGCCCTCTGTTCTGAGGCCCCGGGTGAGGTGGCGGCAGATTCCTGTCTCCGTCTGGAGGCAGACGGCCCTGGTCGTTCGGCATCACGTCCTAGGGAAGAGAATGAGACGGGTTATTTCGATTTGCTCGGCAGGCTGCTGGACGGTCTCAGTGGGCAGGGTGTGTGAAGGGACAGAGGATGGGGGAGGTGTCCCAGTGGGCAGGGTGTGTGAAGGGACAGAGGATGGGGGAGGGGTGAGTGTTTGTCAGGGAGGGTTGTCTCACTTGCTGCAGTTCCGCCAACCTCGCATTGCGCGATATCGCGGGTGGCAGACCCCCCAACAAGGTCCAGGGCCCTCTGTTCAAAGGTGCTGAGGGGGTGCAGGTTGGGCGAACCCCCTCCAGTCTTGTGCCGCTCACGGTGGTTATGAGCGGCCTTGGCCTGTTGGGGGAGGGAACATAGGTAGATCATTACAAAACGGTAGGTATCAGCAGTCCGTTCAGATACTGGCACAGTTTGGGGGGGGCAAGTTGTCATAAGACGATTGCATCTCTCCTCGGGGCCAGAGCGCTGGGTCTGCGACAACTTTGTGAACCATCCTCAAATAACTCTGCCCCAATCCCTCTCCCCCCCCCCTCCCGTGCCGGGGGGGGTGCTTAAGTTAAGGGGGAGGGATGGTTGTGACTAGGGGGCACCCTCATGGCACTTACCCTGGCAGACCTGGTGAGGTCGTGTAGCTTCTTCCTACATTGCTCTGCTGAGCGAGGGGTCTGCCCCACAGCACTGACGGCAGCAGCCATGTCACGCCAGGCCTGGCGTACCGCGCTGGCAGGTTGGCGATGCCCTCTCCGCGGGCGGATGATGCCCCTCCTCTGCTCCACGGCATCGAGCAGCGCCTCGACGTCAGCATCTACAAAGCGAGGAGCAGCTCTCCTCGGCTCCGACATCCTGCCCGACAGATTCTGTGGTCGCCCGCGCCTTTTTACGGCGTCGGGCGGCGTCACGTGGGCGTGATCGTGTCGTTGTCGCGTTCCGTCGTCATCACGCACGTAATTGACGCGGCCGCGCTACTAGCCCATTTCCAGGAAGTGAATCCGTCGGGAAATGAAGCCTTCGCGACCGTCGTAAAACGCTCCCGATTTTTACGACGGTTTTACGACTTTCCGCGGGTGCGGAGAATTTCGCCCTCTGTTCCTCTGAGGGAGGACCAGCAGCAGGGTCACCAATACTGCCTGGGAGACAGTGGCAGCGGCAGTGGCTGCCAGTGCGGGCAGAATGACCAGGCGGACCGCTATACAATGTTGGAAGATGACCAGCCACCTCCCCGACCTGCAAGTGTAAGTTACCACCTCTCCCCGACATCAGCCACCCTTGCCAAACCTCAAATTTCCAATACCCCTCCTCCCCCTCAATCCACTGGCTGACACCTCTCACCCTCTCAACATCTGATCTTCATGCTTGCTCCTCATGACCTATTCGCACCCAGCAGCACAATTTCTCCATGTTTAGGTGTGGTGCCCACAAATGCCACCTGCTATAGACCCCCCTGACCCATCAAGTGGTGGCCCTCTCTTTCTCCTCGCAGGAGAAGATAGCCATGAATAGTCAGAAAGGACCAAAATGCAGGGCAGAGTACCAGAGATCTGAATCCTCACTCCCTATGAGGAACGGACCCAGGAAATCATAGGGTTGACCGGGAGAGAGCAGTCACCGACGGCGAGGTTGGCCTATTTCAAGTGCGTTTTTCATGTCAGACAAAATGATCCTGCCCTCTCACTGGCCACGTGCCCATTGTGTTGCAGGATCTCCATCTGTTGGGGCTGGGCCATCCAGAGTCGTTCCTCCTTCGCTACCCAAGAGGCCACTCGGAGGAGAGGTCTGAGGAGACCACAATCGAGGTGACACAGCTGTCATCCCCACCCTCCACCAGTGCAGATACTCACACCTCATGGGTGACATTAGTGCACAGGCTTCTGGGACACAATCTGGTGACCACCACACAGTTGCTGATGCACATCAGGTGGAGGTAGGAATATCCAAGGGAGTCAGCAGTCGGAGCTCTGCTGGATTCCAGATCTCAGCTGGGGCCCAGTCAGATGCCAAACGTCTGGACAAGGTTCTCCCAGACCTGATGCAGGTGCTAGGACACAGCCGTGACATTCTGGAGGAGATGTCAGCAATATTCCAGTGAGTGCATAGCCAATTGGAGGAATCCCAAAGGCTTTGGCCGCAGGAGATAATGCCAACAATGCCTGACACTGAGGCCAACATGGCTAATGTGGCGACAGCAGTTGAAAGCCTGGCGCATGAGGTCAGCATGAGTGGTGGTACCCAAGGCATGGCTTAGCCTGTGGCGACTGTGGCTGAGGGCCTCAGGAAGGAGGGAAATGGATGCAAAGGAGGGGAATGGAGGGTGGTGGGTTGGGTGGGAAGGAGGGGAACGCGCAGGAGGGGGGTACTGAGGGGAAGAAGGGATTTGTAGCAGAGGGGGGTTGGTGAGTGAGGCACTCTCAATTACTACGCGAGAGCGAGGTCGGTAATCAAAGGCTTTAATATACAGAGAACAAGACAGCAATCGAGAGAAGTGTGCTCGCCACATGGAGCCTTATCCTATATACCGTTTCCTGGGGGCGTAGCCAGAGGCGGAGTCCCCCAGTGTTCCAAGCCTCTTAAAGGGGCAAGGTATTAAAGGTCAGGTACCGTTTACGGCAGTTATTCATACGGTTCATCACAGTGAGCTAATGGATAAAGCCTCGTCCTATGGGTATCGGGTGACGATGAGGGCCTCCCTGGTCCTCCAAGCATGCTAGACCCTTGCTGTCACCTGTTCGCAACCCTACAGCTCCTCCTGCTGGTCCTCCCTGGGTTCATCCTCCATCCCCTCAAGTCCTCCTGTTCTTCCTCAGATGAGATCACACGTCCCTCCTCCTTCATCATGTTGCTCGGCTGCTGTGCCAGGTTGTCGAGGGCGCAGCAGACCACCACAAAGCAGCATACCCTCTGGGAGATGTACAGCAGAGCACCACCAGAGCGGGCCTGGCATCAGAACCGCATTTTGAGTAATCCAATGCATTGCTCACTGACAACACTGGTGGCAGCATGGGCCTCGTTATATCGGGTCTCCGCCTCAGTCACCACCTTCTGCACTGGCATCATCAGCAAGGACCTCAGCGGGTAATCCTTCTCCCCCAAGAGCCAACCTGTCATCCTATGGTGGTCCTCGAAGAGGCCAGGGATCTCTGAGAATTCCAGCATGTAGCTATAATGGTGCACGATCATAGAATCCCATTAAGTCTGCACTGACCTTAGGCCCACACTCCAACCCTATCCCTGTAACGCTGTAATCCCACTGAACATTTTGGACACTAAGGGGCAATTTATCATGGCCAATCCACCTCACCTGCACATCGGAGGAAACCGGAGCACCCGGAGGAAATGCATGCAGACACAGCGAGAATGTACAAACTCCACACAGGCAGTCATTCGAGGCCGGAATTGAACCCGGATCCCTGGTGTTGTGAGGCAGCAGTGCTAACCGCTATGCTACCATGTCACCCTTGATACAGAGGTGGCAATCCCACAGGAGTTGAACATTCAGGGAGTGGAACCTCTTCCTGTTAATGAAGGGCACTCCTTGATGCCCCAGAGTATGCAGACCCACATGCGTGCCATCAATTACCTGTCAAATCCTAGCGATGGTGGGAAATCCTGCAGCCAGGACATCTTGGTGAGCCCGGTCCAGCTCAAAGTTGATAAAGTCTGATGCCGGGCACACAAGGCACCTGTGACATTACAGATGCACTTGTGGGCTGCAGCTTAGGAAATGCCGCACAGGCCCCAGCTCAAGCCCTGGAATGATCCGGTTGCATAGATGTTCAGGGCTGTGGTGATCTTTGAACCAGGTGTCCTCCTCACCCTCTATGGGGGATCAAGTCTGCAAGGATGTGGCACAGGTGCCACACTGTCTCTTTGTGGAGACGGAGTCTCCTATGGCATATGCTGCCCATCTTCTCCCGAATGACCAACAACATTTGTACACCTTAGGCCATCACTGGATTCCCCCTCTGGGTTCCTCCTTGGCCTGATGGGTGGCAGGGTCTTCAGGGTGTGCAGCGGCCCCCTGCACATGGGGTGCCGCCTCCAGCCGATGTTGGTGCTGCTGTCACCATCTCCGGCGCCTGCTTGCCTCTGTTGCCATCAGCACTGACATATTGTTATATCTGTAAGGAATTGGAGAAGGAGAGAAACTGACAATCGGGGATTCCACCCCGGGACCCGCACATCCCCAAAGCCTCCTCCACTCTTACGTGTTTTGCCTTCTCCCAGAGTGCTAACCAGCTATTCAGTTGTGCTGGAGAACCTCGCTGTGCACACTCATCCCCGGCCACATCAGGAGCCCCTAGATCCGAGGCGCTTGCCAGGAACATTAGAGAGACTGGGTTCAGGTGCCCTTCCCTGATCCACACACTCACCCTTTGGCAAGAATATCCTCAGTGCTGAAGCCCAGCTAATGAGTATTTGATTGTTGGCTGCTGCCTCTCTGGTTCTGACGATTCTCAAGTTTTGCAAACTGTTTAGGCTTCAAAGTTTGATTGAAATGCAATTCAATAATCACCATCTGAGACATGGCATGTGTACCCACGAGAAGCCACTTGAAAATATTTTGTTTATTAAACGGTAAACAGTGACTAAGATTTGAAAATGTATAACGTAACATTACATATATCACAATAACCTGTAAACAATAAGGAAACATCACTATTCCATATTGGCACTAATACAACGCTATATCAGCTCATTGTCACAAAAAATACCAAACACACGGTATCACCCCTCGCAGGTCCCTCAATAGAAATGGAGCATAAGTCTGAGAATGTGTCAGAATTTCCAGAACTTTGCCAAAGAAATGATCTATCCATCAATGTGTTATTTGTTCCACGTGTTAGTGCCATTCTTCACCCAGGAGCCAGAGCTGTGCAGGTTCTCCACTACGGCCCAATCCTATTGGAACCAAATCCTGGCATTCACATATTCCACTGACACACAAAGTGCAGTTGTACACCCTTGACTTCCAGTGTGTTTAAGCCACAGTGATGTGCCAGTTACATGCAGCACTCACCACACCAGCAAAAAAGCATCAGCAATCTGCAAAAGCATTTCTTCAACATCGTCATCAGGTGGCCCATTTGGATTAATGTCATGCACCATGTCCCACAGCGTCTTCTTATTCCAACCCGGATTACCTTCTGGACTCATACATCACCCTGAGCCCGGTGTTCCAGGACCCAGGTATCTTAGAAACAATTGTCCTTCTTTCCAGCTACAGAAAAGGAAGGAAACAGCAACAGCAGCTTCCAACCATTTCCAGCCATCAGCAGGAGCAAGTAGCAAACACAACCTGCAGCTGCGATGTGCTCTTGCAACTAACAAGGCTAATTTCTCATTAGCAATAGCCTTCAGCTGTGAAGCTAGAGGCTGCTCACAGTCAAAGAAACTTACAGTGACCTTCAGCATAGAACCAAGAGCAGGACTTTGTCCTGGGAGTGTTTGGTAGGACAGGTAGGCAGCAGCTGTAGTTGTCCCTTTTATGACTCCACAATATTTGAAGATACCTTGAAGGCCTCACAGATGAAAGGCTCCTCAACCCCCTCCCCCCAGGCCCAGAGACGACCCCTGACCTGGAACACTCAGCCCCCGACCAAGTCCACACTTCTGAATGATTCCCCCCTCTCCCCCACCCCAAGTATTGGGGCAGCAGCTCCACTCCCCTTGAGCTGTATGCCAGAAATTGGAAGTAGCTACTCACCTCCTCAATTCCCCTCAACAGTCATTGTGCCAGCTTCATATTTATAAAAAGGAGTTCTAAACGGCGCCCAAGTTATTTCTCGCTGGGGAGCTGGGTAATTCATGGGAGACCGTTACATTCGACTTCAATCTCGCTAATGTGATGGAAATGAATGCAAATGGAGGTTAATGATGAGCTTGCCATATTTGGGTGAGATCCGGAACTCTCCATAGGGGGCGGGCTGGCTAGATAGCAAATTGATTCATGCCCCGCATGAATCTCAGTTTTGACCTTTCCCACTATCTAACCTGCTTGCCCAGATCAATGCCGGGCGCAACGCAGTGGTTAAATCATGCCCGTAGTATTTTTCAGTGACATTTTCATCAAAAGAAAATGTGCAAACTCAGCCTTGCTGGATCAAAAAACTAGCAACATAACACCTCAAACCGCAAACATTTTCTTTTATGCCGCCTTGGATCGGTAATGGTCAAAAAACATCTGGCCTATTTGCCCTTACGGCAAGAATAAAAATGCATGGGTCACCTAAAATCAGGGCCAATTGCATACTTTATGGGCCCAATTGCTCTTTCAGATAATGCAAGGCACGCTTCTGGCTCTTGCTCAAGCTTTATAAAATTCTGGCCTACGTTACCTCAAACAACCACTTCCACTTCATCCAAAGTAGATAATTTGATGAAGAAAGGAAATGTTCTGTAATTGCTTTACTTGTTAGAATAAATTATATCGTGGGTAGGAAGTCTCTTTTACTCCATAAAACTACCAGAGAATGACAAGCACATCTTTTTTTAATATAAATTTAGAATACCCAATCATCTTTTTTTTCCAATTAAGGGGCAATTTAGCATGGCCAATCCACCTACCTTGCACATCTTTGGATTGTGGGGGTGAAACCCACGCAAGCACGGGGAGAACGTGCAAACTCCAGATGGACAGTGATCCAGAGCCGGGATCGAACCTGGAATATCGGCGGACAAGCACATCTTAAGGATAAAGGAACTAAGTTAGTAGTCTCTAGACTGATGCCATCAGAGGCTCATTAGAAATGAATAATAAGATCATTGGTTAATGGTCAATGACTTCCTGAGGTAATGGAGCAAAACGTTAACCATTGAAATTGTAGTTAACTGCGACCTGACATTATCTGGGAATGGCTCATTTTTCAGAAAGAGCAAGGTTCAGTTGAAGGACTAGTTTAGAATGCAGAAATAACTGAATCTATTTGGGATGCTCATCGCAATCGGATAAGCATCAGTATTGAAACTAGAACAACTGATGGGAATTCCATAGATCAAAGTACTTCATATAGTTCACATAAATGGTGGGATTTTCCAGTCACAACCATCCAGGGCCTTTCAATGGTCTGTGAAATTGCCAGAAGAGTTACCCCGAGGCATCCAGTAAATATATTGGATTGTTAAGCATTGGAGATAAATGCTGGAATTGCAAGCATAGGTTTGCAGGGTTTCAATGTAATTGGGAATTCTAATCATGGTGATAAATTCAAAGTGCAGCTGAAATGTCACAAGTGATACCATCGCGATAGTTTAGGTCAAAAAGAGATGGACTATATTGAGAATTGATGAGAAGTTTGATGCAATTAATGCCTAGCACATATTCTGGGTATCCAAGGATACAGGTAAACAGTTAAGACCTTTGTAAACAAATAAGATGAGCAATGGAACAATAAAGCTTCGGTCATGGGAAAATGTAACTATCCTTCTATTAAATTATCCCATATGGGGAAATAATGTGTATAATGAGGTTCTGTAAGTAATTTGTTGATACTGTTATTGACTCATCCCTTATGGACTGCTAACTAGATTTAGTACTTGGTAACAATCTGGTGATGATCATTGGAGTTCTGCAATACTGCAGCCTTTCTGGTGCACTGCCATTATTAGTCTTTCAGGAACCTGGAACAAATAAGTTCGCCACACAAGATATGCCCATTTCCTGGGGATCAGGGGCGCGATTCTCCGATGTCGCTCCACATCGAGAAAGCCGTCGTGAACTCGGTTGAGTTCAATGACGGCGCGAAACGGCCCCGATCGTGATCGATTCTGGCCCCGGGAATGGGCTAGCATCGGGGCCGCGAGGAACACGGGGGCGTGACGTCAAATGCGCGTCGTCAGCGCGCGACGCCCGAATGACGCCGCTCCGCCTCGTAAATGGACGCGATCCACGTACGGAAAGGAGGGAGGAAAATATCGGAGCCACAGAGGGCCGCCCCAAGGTTCCATGATACGGACCTGGAGACCCTTCTCGATGAGGTGGAGCAGTGCAGGGGCATCCTCTGCCCAAGGCGAGGGCATCGCCACCCTTCCAGCGTCGTGCGGCGGGCCTGGTGTGAGGTGGGTACGTCAGTCGGTGCTGTGGGGCAGACCCCTCGGTCCGGGGAGCGGTGTTGAAAGAAGCTCTACGCCCTCACCAGGGTTGACAGGGTGAGTGCCACGAGGGTGCCCCCGGGTCACAACCATCCCCCCCCCCCCCCATGTCCCTCATCACCCACCCCCCCCCTCCACCCCTGCCGGCACGAGGGGGAGGGGGAGGCGAGAGTGAGTCGAGGATAGTTAACAAAGTTGTCACAGACCCACATGAGCGCTGCAACCTCCTGGAGAGATGCTATGGTGTGGCTGCAACTTTCCCCCCACCCTGTGCCAAAATCTGAATGCCCTGATGATACCTGCCGAATTGTGATGCTATCTCTCTGTCCCCCCCCACCCCCTCCCCCAACAGGACAAGACTGCTCACAACAGCCGGGAGTGCAACAGAACCGGAGGGGGTTCACCCGTTATGCACCCCAGACAGTGTTCGAGCAGAGGGCACTGGACCTTGCCGGGGGATCTGCCACCCGGGAGGTCGCACAATGCAAGGTTGGAGGTGCAGAACTAAGTGAGACAGCCCTGCATGACAACTCCCCACCCCCCCCAGCCCATCCTCTGTCCCCTCACACTCTACCCACTGGACCCCCCATCCTCTGTCCCCTCACACTCTACCCACTGAGCCCCCCCATTCTCTGTCCCCTCACACTCTACCCACTGGACCCCCCATCCTCTCTCCCCTCACACTCTGCCCACTGGCCCATCCTACACCCGGCCGAGCCTATCTAACTAACCCCGTATTATTCTGTTCCCCAGGGCCAGCTGTCGAACGTCCAGGGCCATCTGGTGCCACACACAGGCGACCATCCGCGACGACCACCGCACCCAGGTTCGCACGCCAGAGGGTGGCAGGAGGTCGGCCAGGAGGGCCATCCTCCAAATCCGGGACTCTTGAGCGGGACATACAGAGGATGGACAGTGACAACTTTCATGGCTGTGCTTTGCCCGAAGGTCGGGCCGTGAGACAGGACAGGACGGGTCAGTGGACCCAGCCGCAAAGAGGACGGCGACGCAGTCAACGGACTCACCTGACGCTGAACCGTACCTGGGCCGCGTGCGCCCTGCGCTGGGATATGACTGGGTCCAGGACACTCCTGAATTTCTGACGGACGAGGACCTAGAGCTTGCGGCACTGCTGTCTCCCACACCATCCACCATCCCAGAGACACTCACCTCGGTTGGGCAATTAAGTGATGAGGCTCCTGGGTCACGGTCTGGTGTGAACCACACAGCTGAGCCGGTACAGCAGGTGGAGGTCGGAGCAGCCGAGGGGCTGGACGGTCGGAGGGCAGCCCAGACCCAGCATCCAGCTGGCGCCCAGACGTTTCCCGGGTTCCTGGATTTACTCGACCCACCTGGTCTGCCGTGCATTTTGAAACCCAGGGACACAATGATGGGATGAGGGCCGTCTTCCAGTAGCTGCAGACGCAGTTAGAGGAGTCAAACCACGTCCAGGAGCAGGGAGTGGTGCCGCTCATGGCAGCCACCCAGGCCGACACCGCACGGGTGCCTCAATGGGTGAAACGGTATCGGCCATGGGTCAGGTTCTGCAAGGCGTTGGGCTTCATGTGCAAGCGTCATCCTTGGCCCTGGAGAGGGCTGCCCTCTCACAGGCAGCAATGCGCCAGAGCCAACATGACATTGCCGGCGCGCTACGGGCATTGACCGAGTCTCACCAGGCCATGGCCCAGTCCCAGCACACCGCGTTCTATGTTCTATTAAGGGAATAGTGTAGAGGGACTTTAGAAAGGTTTCACAGGACGGCGCAACATCGAGGGCCGAAGGGCCTGTACTGCGCTGTAATGTTCTATGTTCTATGGCACAGTCCCAGCTGGCCATGGCACAGTCCCAGCAGTCAGTTACGGAGAGCATCGACCGCCTAACGCACGTGCAGGTTGAGGTCACTGGCGGGAACGTCTCACTCCCTGGACTCCATATCAGCGAACGTTCGGACCCTGGTCGATACCGTTGCAGGCCTTAAGGACTGGCAGCGCCAGATGTCGATGGGGCGACGGGACATCTCCCCACTCGCACCACCGTCCCACAGAGAGGCCCGGGGGTCACCAGGCTCCCCGAGGGAGGAGGAGGTTCTGGGGCCCGTCCCATTAACTCTATCACGGGACGTCCCTGAATGCTCGGCCTCCCCCCGTCCCATCCCTGGTGCATCGGGTGGGCAGCGGGCAGAGCAGGGTGGCTCCACGTCATCTGAAACGCCCGCAGAGCAGCCTGGCCCATCAAGGCCGGGTCGCCCCAGGAAACGAGTGCCGACGGGGAGACATGTCGCGGGGCGTGATTCTCAGCAGTCCGCCTGCACTCCTGCTGTACCATCTGGGGATTCACTTAGACGTAGTGGTAGGGCCCGTAAGGCAATGAAGAGGGACACAGAGCAAGTTGGCACACGTGCAGGGCACAGTTTAGTTGTAGGGGCTAGGGCATCTGTACATAATATTCACCATTAAACTCACTGTTGCACCTAAATTGTAAGACTGTGATTTTTCCGTTGCCACGGGGATCGTGATGGTGACCGAGTGTCGCTGGGATTGACGAGCGGTGAAACGTCGGTGCCAGGTGTGCAGTCCCTTCCCCACCCCCTCCCACAGTCGGACACCGTAGTCCTCGGCACTCCGACGCCAGCTACCCCACGCGGGCACGTGATGGAGTGTCAGCGACCACTGAGATGGATGGTTTAGCTATTGCCATGAGTCAGACTTTGTCTAACAATTCTGAGCTCACAGCTCATCGCAGATCGGGCTGTCATCATTCAACATGGCACTGATCATACCCGCTGACACAGCCATCAATGTCGTGCCATACCGTTGTGCTGCAGTGGTAAGGGTGATCTGGAGGTACACTGGAGCAGTGTACGCGGAGCGGGGGTGCGGGGGGGGGGGAGGGGGGGGGCGGTGGTGGGAGTTGTGTGCTGTCCGATGGCGCTGCAGGTGGTAGTGGTAGTGTTCAGCGATGCCGTCGCACGCGATGCGTGAATCTTGCAGCCACCAACGCGTCGCGTGCCTGCTGTCCTCGACGGTGCCGTCGTGCAGCCTCCTGGACATTACCAGCACCCGGGTCGTGTCTGTGTACTGCACCCGACACACCACCAACCTCCTCAACCTCCTCCTCCTCCACCTCCTCCTCTTCCTCAGCATTGGCACCACTGCCAATGGCTTCTCCCTCCGACTCCTCCACCACGGCATCTCCCTATCTCCCCTCTGCATCGCGATGTTGTGCAGCGCACAGCAGACCACGCCAATGCGAGCGACCCTTCGGGCTGGTACTGCAGGGCCCCTCCGGAGTGGTCCAGGCACCTGAATCGCATTTTCAGCAGACCAAAGCAGCGCTCCACCACACCCCTGGTTGCTGCATGGGCCTCATTGTAAAGGGTCTCCGCGTTGGTCTGAGACCTCCGTATGGGCGTCATCAGCCAAGACATCAGTGGATAACCCCTGTCGCCCAGCAACCAGCCCCTCAGTCGGGGGGGCCGTCCCTCAAACATAGCAGGGATGAACGACTGCGCAAGAATGTACGCATCATGCACACTCCCAGGGAACCTTGCGCACACGTGCATGATCTTCATGTGGGGGTCGCATACCACCTCGATGTTCATGGAGTATGTCCCCTTCCTGTTAGTGAACACTTCCCTGTTGCCTGCAGGCGGGCGCATGGGGACGTGAACACCATCGATCACTCCCTGGACCATCGGTATCCCGGCCACTTTGGCAGATCCACGGCCTCGTGCTTCTTGATTTGCTCGGTCCTTGGGAAAGGTGATGTATCGGTCCGCGATGGCAAACAGGGCGTCGGACTGTCCCGGATGCACCTGTGGACCGATGCCTGCGATATCCCGGATAGGCCCCCGCTCGGAGACTGGAAGGAACCGGTAGCATAAAAGTTAAGTGCCACCGTCACCTTGACGACAACCGGTATCGCGTGTCCTCCTCCCGTTCCACGTGGGGCGAGGTGCGCCACGAGGTGGCAGATATGTGCGACCGTCTCCATGCTGAACTGGAGTCTCCTCCTCCAGGTGATGTCCGGTGGTGCCTTGAAAGAGATCCGGGCACGGTACACCCTAGGCCTCGATTGTCGCCTCTGGTGCCCTGGCTCCACCATCAGTGTCTCCTCCTCCTCCTCCTACTCCCCGATGCTGCTCGACATCAGTGCCCGCATCCTGTGCCTTCCTCAGCGTTTGGGGGGTCAATGTCCCCCTCGGCATCCCCCTGGACATACCGGCCATGGGTGCCTGCGGCCTGTACGGCGATGACGGGCCACTCCGCGGCCATTCCCTCTGCTGCTGCAGCTGCCCCTGCATCCACTGTGGGATGTCGCTGTGGACACTGCTGGATGTCCAACTGCAGTGCAGCGGCCCCAACCACTGCGCTGAATATAGCTGTTCGATTCAAATAGATTATGTTCACCTACAGAAGGGTGGTGGGGGGCAGATAAACGACATGTTAGACGGAGGTTACTCGACACCTCGCAGCCACCTGCCACGGAATACCTGTGTATCCTGGTGGCCTGGTCGTGCTGCTGACACGCGGCCAGCCTAACCCCTGGTCACTTTCTGTGTCCAACGATCAGTTAACAATGTCCTCCTCACCGGTGCGTCAGTGGCCTGTGCCCATCAGCCACAGGGCAACCAGCGGCCGTGTCCTCGTCACCGTCCTGCCATGGCAGGGCGGCTGAGATGCTGCATCCGGGGGTGGACGACCCACTCCACTCACTCCCTCTCTCCCCTCCCACTACTCCCTCTCCCCCCTCCCACTACTCGCTCCCTCTCTCCCCCACTACTCGCTCCCTCTCCCTCCCTTCCACTACTCCCTCTCCCTCCTCCCACTACTAGCTCCTTCTCCCCCTCCCCCCACTACTCCCTCTCCCCCTCCCACTACTCGCTCCCTCTCTCCCCCACTACTCGCTCTCTCTCCCCCCCTTCCACTACTCCCTCTCCCCCCTCCCACTACTTGCCCCCTCTCCCCCCTCCCTCCACTACTCCCTCTCCCCCCTCCCACTACTCCGTCTTCCCCCACGACTCCCGCTCCCCCCTCCCCCCACTATTCAGTCCCTCTCCTCCCCCTCCCGCTACTCCCTCTCCCCCCTCCCCCACTACTCGCTCCCTCTCCCCCCCCCCACTACTCCCTCTCCCCCCCCACTACTCGCTCCCTCTCCTCCCCACTACTCGCTCCCTCTCCCCCCCCACTACTCGCTCCCTCTCTCCCCCTCCCACTACTCCCTCTCCCCCTCCCACTACTCCCTCTCCCCCCCCTCCCATTACTCTCTCCCTCTCCCTCCCACTACTCGCTCCCTCTCCCCCCTCCCACTACTCCCTCTCCCCCCTCCCACTACTCCCTCTTCCCCCCACTACTCCCGCTCCCCCCTCCCCCCACTATTCAGTCCCTCTCCTCCCCCTCCCGCTACTCCCTATCCCCCCTCCCCCACTACTCACTCCCTCTCCTCCCCCTCCCATTACTCCCTCTCCCCTCCCACTACTCGCTCCCTCTCCCCCCCCACTACTCCCTCTCCCCCCCTCCCACTACTCGCTCCCTCTCCCCCCCACTACTCGCTCCCTCTCCCCCCCCCCACTACACCCTCTCCCCCCTCCCACTACTCGCTCCCTCTCCCTCCCACCACTCGCTCCCTCTCCCCCCCTCCCACTACTCCCTGTTCCCCCCTCACACTACTCGCTTCCTCTCCCCCTCCCACTACTCGCTCCCTCTCCCCCCCACTACTCCCTCTCCCCCCTCCCACTACTCGCTCCCTCTCCCCCCCACTACTCGCTCCCTCTCCCCCTCCCACTACACCCTCTCCCCCCTCCCACTACTCGCTCCCTCTCCCTCCCACTACTCGCTCCCTCTCCCCCCTCCCACTACTCCCTGTTCCCCCCCTCACACTACTCGCTTCCCTCTCCCCCTCCCACTACTCGCTCCCTCTCCCCCCCACTACTCGCTCCCTCTCCCCCCACTACTCGCTCCCTCTCCCCCTCCCACTATTTCCTCTCCCCTTCCCACTACTCCCTCTCCCCCCTCCCACTACTCGCTCCCTCTCCCTCCCACTACTCGCTCCCTCTTCCCCCCCTCCCACTACTCTTTGTTCCCCACTCACACTACTCGCTCCCTCTCCTCTCCCCCCCTCCCACTACTCCCTCTATCCCCCCTTCCATTACTCGCTCCCTCTCCCTCTCCCCCTCCCCCCCCCCCCCACTGGCCGCTGCGTTCTCGGGGATGCCTTTCCCAGTTTGCGGAGACTCCGGGACGGTCCACTCACCTCCTCACTCCTCGTCAGCCAGCACGACTGGCTGGCAACTTTAAAAAGCAGGCGTGGACGGCGACGGCGTGAACTGGGGTCACGCCGCCGGGACTTTGGCCCATCCGGGCCGGGGAATAGTGGGGGTTCCGGAGAATTGCCATTTTGGGTGCCTCGGGCGATTCTCCGGGTTTTGCCGCACGGAACACGACGGAAGCGATTTCGCCATTTGGGAGAATTTGGGAGCGCATTGGACCGTCGTTGCGTGAAAAACTGGCATGGCCCGCTCTTCTCCCAACCGGCGTGACATCGGAGAATCGCGCCTCTGGTTAGCGAGCAACTAAATGGCTGCAAACCTGCCATGGAAAGCGTTTAATTGAATATTTTAATTCTTCATGTCCTTTTGGAAAATTGTTAACTCTAACTCTAATGATGAAAATTTGTGACATTTTGAATTAAAATGACGCCAATGTTCCTGCAACTATCTTCTGCATAGAGATTTAAAGGTGTTTCCATACTTCTGTCATTGGCTGGAGCCTTTGATCCATGCTGGGCTTCAGAGACTGCATTATTTGAACTCAGCTTAATTGCAGGTTCATCAATTTATAAATTCATTATTTATGACATTAGATGTTCACATTCAGCTTTATTAAATCTTGACTATGATATTTCAGAGAGAAGCTGAATATAAATACTAAGATCTACTAAATCCAGATTTTTTTCATTTAAGATTTACTGAATTTTACATTTTTAATACCAGGATTAATGTCTTTAATATTCTGGTTAAAAAATCCTTATTCAAATTTAATAAACTTTGACTTTGTAGGTGTTATCATTATTAACCTATATAATCATTTTATTATTCAGGAGAGTGATATGAGAGAGAGTCAAACTTAATTTTGTTCATGGGCAATTGAATGTAGTTGTGTTCTTTTCCTTCATTATAACTCAAGTAGTGGATTGAGACGCAAAACTGATTTACAAGGGATTATTGTTAGCTAAATTCTCATCCTCATGTTCAAATGGCTACACTGCTCCCTGTCTATATAATCTTCCCTCGGACAATAACCTCACCTTTTGAACTCTGTCCCTCTAACTCTGTCTCTAATACATTCCTTTCACTTCATTCCCATCACTGGCAACCAACTAGGTCTTATACTCTCGTCTGGAGCTATTTCCAAAAACTCTTCTGCTGCTCTATCACCATCTGGGCTGGTTTAGCTCACTTGACTAGACAGCTGGTTCATGATGCAAAACCAGGCCATCAGTGCAGGTTCAATTCCTGCATCAGCTGAGGTTATTCATGAAGGCCCTGCCTTCTCAACCTTGCATGAGATGTGGTGATCCGCAGGTTCATGAGTTCATAAGATATAGGAGCAGAAGTAGGCCATTCGGCCCATCAAGTCTGCTCTGCCATTCTATCATAGTTCCTCATCTGTTACCTACAATGCTACAGACTAAGAGCTAGACTGCAAAATCAGTCAGAGCATCTACTCCCGAGAACGCATGGCCGAGGAGCAGGAGCTGGGAATGTAGCCTCCCAAGCCTAAACACCTTCAATGTGATCATGGCAGATTCCATCCTGGCCTCAACTCCACTGATCTGTCTGTTTTCCATAACTCTTCAACCCATTACCAATTAAAAGTAAGTCTAACTCCTCCTTACTGTACCTGCATCCACCTCTGGGGGAGCGAACTCCAGACTCACAATGTTTTGGGAGAAGTAGTTTCTCTTCAAATCTGTTTTAAATTTGCTACCTCTTATTCTAAAATTATGACTTCTCATTGTAGAATGAAAATAAAAATCGCTTTATTGTCACGAGTAGGCTTCAATGAAGTTACTGCGAAAAGCCCCTAGTCGCCACATTACGGCGCCTGTCCGGGGAGGCGGGTACGGGAATCGAAACGTGTTGCTGGCCTGCTTGATCTGCTTTAAAAGCCAGCGATGAGCTAAATCAGCCCCACAAGAGGACGTATCTGCTCCACGTCAACTTTATCCATACCTTTTAGCATCTTGTACACCTCGATTTGATCTCCCCTTGATCTTCTAAACTCGAGAGTAAAGGCCTAAACTGTTCAATCTCTCCTCATATGACAAACTCCCCATCTCTGGAATCAAACTAGTGAACCTCCTCTGAACTGCCTCCAATGCCACTTCATCTTTCCTCAAATAAGGGGTCCAAAACTGTGCACGATACTCCAGGTGCAGTCTTACCAATGCCTTGTACAGTTGCAACAACACTTCTGATGGAACCATCAATTCACCAGACACGTGTTTCCGATGTGAATCTAGGCTTTAATCGACTTACTTCAGAGCCAGCCTGTTACCTGTCAATGAACTCGTAGTGAACTCAGGCTGACTCTGGACACGGATATTTATACAGCTGCACTAGGGGGAGGAGTCATGGGCGGAGCCAAGGGTGGAGCCCAGTACAAGTTCCTGAGTGCTCCCAGCGCTACTCCCCCTAGTGGTAGGATAGCGCTACTGCGATTACAAAGACAGTGTGAATTAACATATATACATCTACATTACATTCACCCCCTACAAAAAAATCAAGTCCGGCGGGGGTGGTGGTCTAGTCTATAAAGTCAGTCTGTCCGGTGGTCGAATTGTCCGCTGAGATCTGCGGAGCATCGGGGTTGCAGCCTCTTGCGGTGGCTGGATGGGTGTAGTGTGCTGGGGCATGATGGGGGACTCCAGGGAGGGTTGTATCCAAGCTTCATACTCTCCTGGTTCAACCGGGGACTGGGGGCACTGGGGGCTGGCCGGCGCAGGGGCGCGGAACTGGTGGAGCGAGCTCGCGGGCTCGAGAGCACCAGGGGGCGGCAGCATGGGGTGTAGGGTGAGAGGTCCTTCTGTGGGGGTAGAGGGGGCGCTGGATCCGGCGGGTGCCAGATCCCGGAGGGATACAGTGTCCTGACGGCCGTCAGGGAACTCGACGAATGCGTACTTGGGGTTGGAGTGTGTGTTGTTACTCGTGTCTTAATAAAGCTCGTAGTCTCAAATGTGGAGAAGATGCTTTATTGTGAGTTCGTTCTCTCTTCAGAGCTGTTCCCTAAGGCTACCTTCAGTGTTCCTAGCTGGCGTGTGTGTGTGTGTGTCCTGCTCCAAGTTCTGCCCTCTGTGAAGTGTGTCCTCACTTCCTGTCCCCGTCTATTTATATGGCTCTCCCGTGCCCCCTCTAGTGTTTGCTCAGTTGTATTGCATCTAGTTAACTTGTGATCACCACATCCCCCTTTTTCTCTTTACATATTTTCTGTACATCGTTAAAGAAAATTGTACATCCTGTCCCGGTGTATTTATAGCTCTCCCTCTGGTGTTTGCTCAGTTGTTTTGTATCTAGTAAACCTACGATCACCACATCCCCCTTTTTCTCTTTACATATTTGCTGTACATCGTTAAAGAAAACTATAGAAAACAGTTACTTATGATATGCGTATCTATACAGGTGATGGTGCTATTGCATATTGTACAAAGCCAATGTAGTTATATGTCCAATCTTAATAAAAACATTTATGAGTCCAAACTTGATGAATTTGTTCAGAGCTTTTTTTTTCTTTTTGTTGTTGATGACGTGGTGATATTGATATTGCAAGTCCGCTGTGAATGTTGTTGGTGTTCCTTGTTATTTTAAGTACCCAATGCATCATCCCGAGGTGTTTGCATGGTCACCTCACTGATGTTGACTGGCATGGACTTTTTTTTTTGTGCTTGTGGTGTTGATTTATTGTCTCATCCGCCTTGGATGCTGGTGTGCTTGCTCGTTCTGGAGCAGACGTGAGTTTGTGCGATTCGTTGTCATCCCATGACATGTTTGTAGTCTTGTCATCATTTTGCAGTGTGCTGTGGCATTGTCCTTCATGTGCCGAGTAGTACCATTGTGTACAAGTCGTTGTTTCATTGCTGTTGTTTCTGTCGTTCCTGTTTTTGTTGTTTTCGTTGCCGTACTTGTTGCTGTTTTTGTCGTTTCTGTCTTTGGTGTTGGCACTGTCGTTGTTCCTGACTTTGTTGTTTTCGTTGCCGTTCGTGTTGCTGTTTTTTGTCGTTTCTGTCTTTGGTGTTGTCGCTATCTTTGTTCCTGACTTTGTTGTTTTCGTTGCCGTTCTTGTTGTTTCTGTCTCTGTCGTTGTCGCTATCTTTGTGCCTGACTTTGGTGTTTGTCTTGTCGCGCTTCATGTTGCTTTTGTTCTTTCTGTTGTCGTTCTCGTTTCTGCTGTGCTTCTTGCTATTGTTGTTGGTCTTGTCGCGCTTCATGTTGCTTTTGTTCTTGCTGTTGTTTGTCCCGTTTCTGCTGTGCTTCTTTTGACTTTTGTTTTTCTTGTTATACTCTATTCGTGTCCCGAGTGGATAATTTGAGTCATTGAGCATTTCGTCTCGAGAGTGGTTCGAATGATCTGATGTTGCATCGGTGCAGGTGACCTCAATCATTTGTGGAGAATTGGATTCCTCATCTTTGCTTTTGTTGTGCTCCTCTTCCGGAGTCAAATTCTTCTCGATTTCGTTTGACGCGGTGTCTCTGGATTCTTGGCGCTCCTCTTCTGGAGTCAAAACCTCCATGATTACAATTGACGTGGTGTCTGTGGACTTCTGGCGCTCCTCTTCTGGAGTTGAAATCTTCATGATTTCTGTTGATGTTGTCTCACTGGACTCCAGGTGCTCCTCTTCTGGAGTCAAAATCTGCATGGTTTCTTTTGGCTTGGTCTCTCTGGACTCCAGGTGCTCCTCTTCTGGAGTCAGAATCTGCATGGTTTCTTTTGGCTTGGTCTCTCTGGACTCCAGGTGCTCCTCTTCTGGAGTCAGAATCTGCATGGTTTCTTTCGGCGTTGTCTCTCTGGACTCCAGGTGCTCCTCTTCTGGAGTCAAAATCTGCATGTTTTCTTTCGGCATCGTCTCTCTGGACTGTTGGGTGGCCCGACTCTGTGCTTCTGTACAGACAAGCTGAGAACTGTCAGTCTCGCTGTGATCCTGTACGTCGAGTGCGATCACCTTGTCACTGTTTTCTCTCTGTGCTTCGGTACAGACAAGCTGAGAACTGTCAGTCTCACTGTGATCCTGTACGTCGAGTGCGATCACCTTGTTACTGTTTTCGCTCTGTGCTTCGGTACAGACAAGCTGAGAACTGTCAGTCTCACTGTGATCCTGTACGTCGAGTGTGATCACCTTGTCACTGTCTTCGCATGCAGTGGGTAGAGGTGCATTGTCTTCTTCTTGTTCATGTGAGCTTGTTAGACTTTCATAGTCTGCTTGTGGTTGCTCAGATACGGCAGGTTGACCTTCATGGTCTTGTGCATGCATGGTGTCAGTGGTTAGATGTACGTTGTCTTCTCCTTGTTCCTGTGAGCTTGGTAGACTTTCATAGTCTGCTTGCGGTTGCTCAGATACAGCGGGTTTACCTGCATGGTCTTGTTCATGCATGGTGTTCGCCAGGGAGTGTTTGCTTGCATCCCTTTTGGAGTCTTTCATTACTCGCACTGTGGAGCCTGTCATCGCTCGCTCTGTGGAGTCTTCCTGTGCTCTCTGTGTGGCGTCGTCTTCGTCTAGGGTATTGCTGTCATCCAATGTATCGACGAGCTGCCATGGCATCATGGTGTTGGATTCATCTACCATGAGTAGAGTCGTGTTGAGCTTTGCAACGGTGTCGCTGATGCTGTGATCAGCATGTCCAAATAACTCCTCCATGTCTGAGTAGTATTCTTTGATACCCATTTCATCTTCGTTGGCTTCTTCTACCACGAGTTGATTCGTGTTGAACTTTGCGACCGTGTCGCTGATGCTGTGATAAGCATATCCGACTGACTCAGCTGTGTCTGAGTAGTATTCTTCGAAAACCAAATCATCCTGGTTGGATTCTTCTACCACGAGTTGATTCGTGTTGAACTTTGCGACCGTGTCGCTGATGCTGTGATAAGCATATCCGACTGTCTCAGCCATGTCTGAGAGGTAATCTTCGAAAAACAAATCATCTTTTGTTGTTTCGGAATTCTTTTTGTTCTCTTCACTTTGGGTGGTGCAGACTGCTTTTTTCAGGGTGTTGTGCAAGTTGTTTTTTACTGTTGGTTTAAGTTCAGGCGTTTTTCTGTGTTCTGAGGCAAGAAAATTTGTGTTTACCACTTTAAGTGTCTTATTTTCAATTTTCGGGCATTTCCCTTTTAAGTGGGCGTGGTCGGGATGCTCAGACGTCATGACGTCACGCGTAGGAATGAATTGCGCATGCGCAAATCGGCTTTCCTTCCCTGTGCGGTTCTGTGTCCATTGCGCATGCGCGGCTTGCGCATGCGCATGACGATTCGCGACCAAGACTGTTTTTGACTGCGCATGCGCGGCTTGCGCATGCGCATCACGATCGGCACCGCGATCTTTTTTAAACTGCGCATGCGCGGCTTCCAGTTCCGGCGCATGCGCAGACGCCATTTGTAGTTCTTTGCTTACCGGAGACTGCAAAATGTGCTCCAACGCCATTTTTTTGGCGTTTTTCGTGGATTTCAGGGATTTTTCTTTCCCACCAGGACTGGATCTCCAAAATTCGTAAGTAATCTTCTCTTCCCGATTTGGACAGGGTTTCAGCGTTTTGGCTTTGTGAGAAATTCTTGTTATTTCTTCTTTTTGATCTGTACTTTTCATTCGCGATTTCTTGTTCTTTTCGTGATTTTTTAAGTTTTGCATCACTCAGTCTCTGTGCAGTTTGGACTCTGAGCATGCCTTGCTGTTCAAATTTCTCACAGTGCTCTTCAAATTTGTTTAGTAACGTTTGTAAGCTGTTTCTGTCTTCACCTTTTGAGTATTTAAATCCATTGTACACTTTCCTATTTACAGGCCCTGCGGTGAGAATTGCTATTTTAATGTTGTCTGAGGCTTCTTGTACATCATTAGCTACGAGATTAATATCAAACATTTGTTTAAACCTTTTCCAGACATTTCTTACATTGCCAGTCAGGTCCAGCTGATCTGGGTATCCAATCCACATCCTCGAATTAGCGATGTCTTCCCAAGTCAAATGTCCAGTAGGAGATTTCCATGCCATTTTGAGCTGTCTGTATCTGCCACTGAGTTGTCCTGTAGTAAGCGTCTGAAGCCACTCCTGGGTACCATGTGTTGTTACTCGTGTCTTAATAAAGCTCGTAGTCTCAAATGTGGAGAAGATGCTTTATTGTGAGTTCGTTCTCTCTTCAGAGCTGTTCCCTAAGGCTACCTTCAGTGTTCCTAGCTGGCGTGTGTGTGTGTGTCCTGCTCCAAGTTCTGCCCTCTGTGAAGTGTGTCCTCACTTCCTGTCCCCATCTATTTATATGGCTCTCCCGTGCCCCCTCTAGTGTTTGCTCAGTTGTATTGCATCTAGTTAACTTGTGATCACCACAGAGTGGAGCAGGCGCACCTTCTCAACAAGGGGGTCGGTTTTGTGTGCCCTGACGTGTTTCCTCAGGAGTACGGGGCCCGGCGTCCTCAGCCATGTCGGAAGTGAGACCCCCGTGGTAGTGCCCCTGGAAAAAATGAAGAGCTTCTCGTGAGGGGTCTGGTTGGTCGCCATACACAAAAGGGACCTAATAGCGTGGAGCGCGTCTGGGAGGACTTCCTGCCACTAGGAGACTTGGAGCTTTCTAGACCGGAGGGTCAGTAGGACGGTCTTCCAGACCGTCACGTTCTCCCTTTCCACCTGCCCGTTCCCCCTGGGGTTGTAGCTGGTAGTCCTGCTTGAGGCTCATGAAGGACGAACCCCGGTCGCTGTGTACGTAGCTGGGGAAACCAAACAGGGTGAAGATGCTATGCAGGGCCCTAATGACTGTGTGGGAGGTCATGTCGGGGCACGGGATAGCAAATGGGAAACGGGAGAACTCGTCTACGACGTCTAAGAAGTAAACGTTATTGTTAGTTGAGGGGAGTGGCCCTTTGAAATCAATCGCGAGGCGTTCAAAGGGCCTAGAAGCCTTGACCAGGTGGGCCCTGTCTGGTCTATAGAAGTGCGGTTTGCACTCCGCACAAATCGGTCAGTCTATGGTGACCGCTTTTACCTCCTCGTTGGAGAAAGGCAGTTTCGGGCCCTGATGTAGTGGGCGAGCCGGGTGACCCATCGGGTGGCAGAGGTCACTGTGGATGACTTTTAATCGGTCGATCTGCGCGCTGGCGCATGTCCCGTGGGATTGGGCATCCGGAGGCTCGTTGAGCTTCCCGGGTCGATATTTGATATCGTAATTGTAGGTGGAGAGTTCGATCCTCCACCTCAGAATTTTATCGTTTTTTATTTTGCCCCTTTGCGAGTTGTCGAACATGAAGGCAACCGATCTTTGGTCGGTGATGAGGGTGAACCTCCTACCTGCGAGGTAGTGCCTCCAGTGACGGATAGCCTCCACAATGGCTTGTTCTTCTTTCTCGACTGAAGAGTGTCGGAGTTCTGAAGCGGAGAGGGTACGGGAGAAAAATGCAACGGGTCTCCCTGCCTGATTTAACGTGGCTGCAAGAGCTACCTCTGAGGCGTCGCTCTCTACCTGGAATGGGGTGGATTCATCCACCGCCCGCATGGCCGCTTTGGCGATGTCCTCCTTGATGCCGTCGAAGGCCTGGCGTGCCTCGGCTGACAGGGGAAATCGTGTGGTCCTAAAGAGTGGGCGGGCTTTGTCCGCATATTGAGGGACCCACTGGGCGTAGTAGGAAAAAAATCCGAAGCACCGTTTGAGGGCCTTGGGACAATGAGGGGGAGGGAGTTCTAAGACCGCATACGGTCCGGGTCGGGGCCCAGGACTCCGTTTTCCACGACATAGCCGAGGGTGGCTAGTCTGGATGTGCGGGAAACGCATTTCTCCTTGTTGTATGTGAGGTTCAGTTTCTGTGCTGTCTGGAGAAAATGGTGAAGGTTGGCGTCGTGGTCCTGCTGGTCATAGCCACAGATGGTGACATTGTCCAAGTACGGAAACGTGGCCCGCAGCCCGTACTGGTCCACCATTCAGTCCATTGCTCGTTGGAACACCGAGACGCCATTAGTGACGCCGAATGGGACCCGGAAGAAATGGAAGACGCGGCCATCGGCCTCGAATGCCGTGTAGTGGCGGTCCTCCGGGCGGATTGGGAGCTGGTGGTATGCAGACTTCAGATCCACCGAGGAAAAGAGCCGGTACTGGGCGATCTGGTTTACCATGTCTGTAATCCTGGGGAGGGGATACGCATCAAGGAGCGTAAATCTATTTATAGTCTGACTGTAGTCGACCACCATACGGAACTTTTCCCCGGTCTTAACGACCACCACCTGAGCTCTCCAGGGACTATTGCTGGCCTCTATAACCCCCTCACTGAGTAGCCTTCAGACCTCTGCTCTGACAAATACCATATCCTGCAGGCTATACCGCCTGCTACGAGTGGGTATGGGTGAGTTTGGCAAAGAGAGGAGGGGGGGAAATTCGCAGCGTAGCGTGGCTGCAGATCGTGAGTGGGGGCAGCGGCCCTCCGAAGACGAGGGTGAGGCTCTTGCGGTTACATTGGAAGTCTAGGCCTAATAAGAGTGGCGCGCAGAGTTTGGGCAAAACGTAGAGTTTGAATTTCGAGTAGCTAGCGCCTCGGATTGTGAGTGTCGCGGCGGTGCGCCCCTGGATCTGGACCAAGTGGGAGCCTGAAGCGAGCGCGATAGTTTGCTGCGTGGGGAAAACGGGGAGCGAACAGCGTCTTACTAGGTCTGGCTGTATGAAGCTCTCTGTGCTCCCGGAGTCGAAGAGGCATGGCGTTTTGTACCCGCTGATATGGACCTCTGCCATCGAGTTTCGTAGATTCTTTGGTCGTGATTGGTCCAGGGTGACCGCGCTGAGTTGCGGGTAGTCGGCGGCTCGAACAGCTGTGCTGGAGTGGCCCCGTGATGACTGCCCTCTGAGTTCATAGTCTAATTCGAATTCCTCCGCTGAGTTGTCCGAGCGCGGAGATGCCGATCGGGCCCGTGGATCGCACGTGGCGGGCGGCGAGGAAGATGGCGTCCAAGATGGTGGCCCCCATGAGTCGCACGTGGCGGGCGGCGAGAAAGATGGCATCCAAGATGGCAGCCCCCATGAGTCGCACGTGGCCGGCCGCGTGGTGGAGGTTTTCCAAGATGGCGACCCCCATGGATCGCACGTGGCTGGAGGGGGCGGAGTCGGGGCATAGGCCGCAGCGTTTCGGGCCCCGCGGGGCTGCGAGTGAGGGGAGCGATTACTGCGAGTCGCTGGGGAGTTGGAACCTGGGGCCCTTTTTGCGAGGCACACTCTTGCGTAATGCCCTTTTCGCCCGCAGCTGCTGCAGGTCGTGTTGCGGGCCGGGCAGTGCTGCCGTAGGTGCTGGTTCTGGCCGCAGAAATGGCAAGCTGGAGCAGCATAGTGGCTGGCTGGGGCAGCATGGTGGCTGGGCAGCCGCGTAGCACAGGCCTGGGGGAGTCGCTGGTCAGGGGCCCATGATTGGGTCGCGGGGTCCGCGGGGAACGAGTTAAGGCTGCGGAAGGCGACCTCCATCGTGGTAGCAGCTTCCACAGTCGTTTCTAAATCCTGGGCCCTCTTTTCCAGCAGTCGTTGGCGCACATAGTTAGACCTGAGGCCCGCTACAAAAACATCGCGTACAGCAAGTTCCCTGTGTTCAGCCGTGGTAACCGCTTGGTAATTACAGTAATTGGACAAATTATTAAGTTCTCTTAGGAATTCGGCGAGTGATTCCGTAGGCCGCTGACGGCGAGTCGTGAACACATGGCGAGCATAAACGTCATTAATGGGCCTTACATACATTTTTTCGAGAACTGCTAGCGCCGCAGTATATGAACTGGCCGAGTTTAGTTGCGTAGAGATTCTGTGGCTCACCCTCGCGTACAGTAGACTTAGCTTCTGATCCTCTGTAGTTTCGGCTGTGCTCGCTTTGGCCAGGTAGGCCTTGAAGCACCGGATCCAGTGGGACATGATTTCTTTAGCCTCTGCATCCTGCGGGTTGACTTCCAGGCGTCCAGGCTTGAGGGCCGATTCCATAATAGATCTTTACTGTTTTTAAGTCGATTAAATTGATGGAACCATAAATTCACCAGACACGTGTTTCCGATGTGAATCTAGGCTTTAATCGACTTACTTCAGAGCCAGCCTGTTACCTGTCAATGAACTCGTAGTGAACTCAGGCTGACTCTGGACACGGGTATTTATACAGCTGCACTAGGGGGAGGAGTCATGGGCAGAGCCAAGGGTGGAGCCCAGTACAAATTCCTGAGTGCTCCCAGTCTACTCCCCCTAGTGGTAGGATAGCGCTACTGCGCTTACAAAGACAGTGTGAATTAACATATATACATCTATATTACATTCACAACTTCATTATCATTATACGCAATTACTTTTGCTATAAATGCCAACATTCCATTTGCTTTCCTTGTTACCTGCTGAACCTGCATGCTTGTTTTCTGTGACTCATGCACGAGGACACTCAGATCCCTTTGCATCGGAGCACCCCAAAGTCTCTCCCCATTTAGATAATAAGTTGCCTTGCCATTTTTTCGACCAAAATGCATGCCCTCAGACTTGTCCACGTTAAACTCCATCTCCCACATTTTGGCCCATTCTTCTAACCTATCTATATCCATTTGTAAGGTTCTTATTTCCTCATTGTAACTTACTGTCCCACCTATTTTTGGGTCACCTGCGAATTTGGCTATAGAACCTTCTATCCCTGTATCCAAGTCGTTAATGTAGATTGTAAATAGCTGGGGTCCCCCACTAATTACATTCTGCCATTCAGAAAAATACCCATTCATTCCGACTCTCAGTGTCCTGTCCATCAGGCAGTCTCCTATCTAAGGTAATAAATTACCATGTGATCTCACCTTGTGAAGTAACTTCTGTGCGACACCTTCCGGATGTCCAGATATACTACATCTACAGGATCCCATTATTCACTTTGCTTGTTACATCTTCGAAGAACTCTAACAAATTAGTCAAACATGATTTGCCCTTCATAAAACCATGCTGACTCTGATGGATAGTGCTTTGGCTTTCCAAATATCCTGATACTACGTTCTTGATAATTAATTCCAACAATTTCCTAACAACAGATGTTAAACTAACTGCTCTGTAATTTTCCACATTCTACCTCCCTCCCTTTCTGAATAAGGGCATTTACGTAGCATTTTTCAATCCACTGGAACCTTTACTGTGTTCAACATTATAACCAATGGATCCACTATCTCTACTGTCACTTCCTTTAACACCCTATGTTGTAGGCTATCAGGCCCTAGGAACTTGTTTGCCTTCAACCCCAAGAGTTTGTTGAGTACCGTTTCCCTGTTGATGCTGATTGTTCCAAGTTCCACCCTTTCTATTTCCTATAAACTGCCTGTTCCTATAGGAATGGTACTAGTGTGCTCCACCCTGAAAACTAGGCACAGTACAGATTTAGCATCTTTGCCAATTCTGTGTTCCCCACTGTTAACTCACCAGTTTCAACTTCCAAGGGACCAACATTCACCTTCGCGACTCTCTTCCCTTTTATGTACCTACAGAAGCTTCTGCTATCCTTTTTTGATATTCTGCGCGGGTTTTTCTTTTGTCGTTTACCTTAGCTCTTTTTATTACTCTTTTTAGTATCCCTTTGTTTATGTTTGAAAGTTTCCCAATCTTCCAGCCTGCCACTGGCCTTTGCAATATGATATAACTTAGTTTTTATATTTACAATGTCCTTGAACTCCTTATTTAGCCATGGGTGTTTTTTTTTTACCTCTCTAACCATCATTCTTCCTCAGTGGGACAGATTTTAGTTCTGGTGAATTGAGTATCTCATTAAATAACTGCCATTGCTCATGAGCTGTCCTGCCTTTCAGCCTTTCTGCCTGTACGAGCCAAATCTGTCCTCTAGTCTATATAACATCCTTTGTTTAATTCCAGAACACTGGTGGGGGACTCCACTTTCTTGTCCCCAAACTGAACCTGGAATTCTACCATACTCCCGAGTGGATCCTTAACTATGAGGTAATGAAGGAATCCCTCCTCATTACAGAATACCAAATCGAGAGTAGCCTCCTCCCTGATTGGTTCCCAACATACTGTTCCAGGAAACAATATATAATCATTCAACGACCTCTGCCTCCAGGCTACCCTTGCCAATTTGATTCCCCCAGTCTATATGCATATTAAAATTACCCATTATTATTTCCGTACCTTTCTGGCAAGGCCCCAATATTTCCTGGTTTATACTGTGCCCCATTGTAGAAGTACTGTTTGGGGACCGATAGGTTACTCCTGCCAAGGGCTTCTTCCCTTTGTTATTTCTTATTTGTATCCGGCCTGATTCCACATCTTGGTCTCCAGTGCTTATGTCATTTCTCATTCCAGCACTGATCCCATTCCTCACCAGCAGGGCTACGCCACCCTCTTTTTCTTTCATCCTATCTTTCTGAAATACTGCATATCCTTGGATGTTCAATTCCCAGACCTGGGGCAGGATTCTCCGACCCCCGCCGGGTCGGAGAATCGCCGGGGGCTGGCGTGTATCCCGCCCCTGCCGTCTCCTGAAGTCTCTGGCACCACAGATTTGGCGGGGGTGGGAATCGCGCCACGCCGGTCTGCGAGCCCACCCCCGGCGGTTCTCTGGCCTGCGACGGGCCGAAGTCTGACCGCTGTCATGCCGGTCCCGCCGGCGTGAATCAAACCACCTACCTTACTGGCAGGACCAGGCGGCGCAGGCGGGCTCCGGGGTCCTGGGGGGGGCGTGGGCCGATCTGGCCCCAGGGGGTGCCCCCACGGTGGCCTGGCCCGCGATCAGGGCCCACCGATCAGCGGACGGGCCTGTGCCGTGGGGGCACTCTTTTCCTTCCGCGTTCGCCATAGTCTTCACGATGGCGGAGGCAGAAGTGACCCCCTCCCCTGCGCGGGGATGACGGCAGCAGCAGCTGACGCTCCGGCGCATATGCGGACTTCCGCCGGCCGGTGAAATCCCTTCGGCCCCGGCTGGCGTGGCGCCAAAGGCCGTTCCCACCGGCCGGCAGGGCGCCAATCACTCCGACGCGGGCCTAGCCCATCAAGGTTAGGGCTTGGCCCCTAAAGATGCTGAGACTTCCGTACCTTTGGGGCGGCCCGACGCCGGAGTTGTTCATGCCACTCCATCCTGCCGGGACCCCCCGCACCGCCGGGTAGGGGAGAATCCCGCCACTGGTCTCCCTGTAACCACGTTTCAGTAATCCCCACCAAGTCATAACCTTTTATTTCTATTTCCTTCGTTAGCTGATTAAGTTTCTTATGAATGTTTCTTGAATTTAGATACAAAGCTTTTAAATTTGTTTTAATGTTAGAATTTTCCTACTCTTCAATAATACCTTGGTGCATAAAGACATTCACCAGTTCTGTCCCTCACTTTTATTTTCTGGTAACCATCCACCACTTTGCTAACCTGCACTCTTACCTCCTCCTTTAAATTGGGCTTTCTAGTTTCCCCTACATCTGAACCTTCCGCCCTCCTCATCCACCATTTAGTTTAAAGCACAGCCTTAGTTGCGCGATTTGGTCTCTGGTCTCAGCGTGATTCAGATGAAGACCGTCCCTTCAGAACAGGTCCCTCTTCCCCAGTACTGGCGCCAATTGCCCATGAATTCAAACTCATTTCTCCCACACCAATCTTTGAGCCGCGCATTTACCTCCTTAGTCTTATTGATCCTATGTCAATTAGCTCGTGCTCAGGTAATAATCCAGAGATTATTACCTTTTTGGTTCTGCTTTTTAATTTAGCTCTTAGCTGCTCATACCCACTTAGCAGCACCTCTGTCCTTGTTCTACCTATGTTGTTGGTACCAATGTGGACCACGACAACTGGATCTTTAGCTTCCCACTCCAGGTTAAATGACCACCAGTTAGCTCTCCCCCTCTAAAGGGGAAAGCAGCTCATCTGGGACTTTGGTGACTTTACCTTCCAATCATTTCCTCCTTCAAGATTCTGTTTAAATCTTTTATTTTTTTTAGCTGGTGTAATCCATAATTAATAAAAATCTTGTTCCCGCTGTGTAATCATGTTTCTCTGTTTTTTCCCTTGAAAGATGTGGCGGGATTCTTCGGCCACCTGCCGACCTTTACATGGTTCCTGTCCGTCCATGGTGATCTTCCGGAGGCGGCCGCGGTGAAAGAATCTGTATCGAACCTTAGTTAGGCCACACTTGGTTATAGTGTTCAATTCTGGACGCCACACTACCAGAAGGATGTGGAGGCTTTAGAGAGGATGCAGCAGCGATTTACCAGGATGCTGCCTGGTATGGAGGGCATTAGCTATGAGGAGCGGTTGAATAAACTTGGTTTGTTCTCACTGGAACGCCAAAGTTTGAGGGCCGACCTGATAGAGGTCTACAATATTATGAGGGGCATAGAAAGAATGGATAATCAGAGACTTTTTCCCAGGGTAGAGGGGTCAATTACTAGGGGGCATAGGTTTAAGGTGCGAGGAGCAAGGTTTAGAGGAGATGTACGAGGCAGGTTTTTTACACAGAAGGTAGTGGGTGCCTGGAACTCGCTGCTGGAGGAGGTGGTGGAAGCAGGGACGATAGTGACGTTTAAGGGGCATCTTGACAAATACATGAATAGGATGGGAATAGAGGGATATGGACCCCAGAAGTGTAGAAGATTTTAGTTTAGACGGGCAGCATGGTCGGCGCAGGCTTGGAGGGCCGAAGGGCCTGTTCCTGTGCTGTACTTTTCTTTGTTCTTTGTTCTAATCCAGCTCATACATTGGTCCCTGTCTCAACTACTGTCTGTGCAAAACAATCCATGCCATTGTAAAACTCTGTTTAAATTAATTTCTCCCTCTTGATGACAATCATGGTAAGGCTTTTAAAAAAAAATTCATCCCATCAAAACTGGCCATAAAATCTTTATTCAATGTTCTCTTACTTTGCCAAAATAATGGCAGCATTTCAAGTTCTTCCTTTTCCTACAATTCCCCATCCCAAGTACAATCTTAGTGAATCTATCTGCTACTGTCTATACAGCGTTAATGCCCTTTCTAGAGTGGACTGTCCATTTTTTTTGGTTCGTTCTTAGACTATTGGTTTTCCTGGCAAGGCTGCCATTTATTTTTCATCCTGAATTGCTCCAAGAAGGTGGTGGTGTTGGGTATGGTCCTTTTTCGTGAACTGCTGCAACCTGAATAGTGAATGCGTGCCCATAATGTTGTGATGGTTCTTATCCAACTGCTCTGCCATTTCAGAGAGCATCTGAGAGGCAACCATGTTGGGATGGGACTGAAGTCAAACATAGGCCAGACCAGGTAAGAACTTTAGGTTTCCTGCCCTAAAGAACATGAATGAAATAATTGGGTTGTTTTTTTTTTATAAATGTTTTTTATTGGGTTTTATAATTGGGTTTATGACCATTATGGCCAGGTTACTTTAACTTACATTGCTGTAACTATTGTCTAACCTTTGGCCTGAACTGTACAAATTAGAAATTGATCATAAGCTTTATGCTTTTGTGTTTGGCTCTGTTTATAAAAGCTACAATGCTGTTGGTTTTTCTTGCAGGTGTATTTATCTGTTTTCTCTTAAACCTTTTGTAAAGGTGGAGACCAGAAAGTCAATCTTTACTAAGTTTAGATTAATGCATGAAGTAAAACATTACAAGTGTATAGTCCCTCACACCACTCACAACACAGAAACAGAGCCCGCAGAGCAGCACGTTGGCGCAATGGTTAGCACTGCTGCCTCACGGCACCGAGGTCCCAGGTACGATCCCGGCTCAGGGTCACTGCCCACTCCCCGTGTTTGTGTGGGTCTCACCCCCACAACCCAAAGATGTGCAGGGCAGATGGATTGGCCATGCTAAACAGAGCCCCGTAATGAACGCGTTTAGCCGGGTGTTTCCCAGTGCTCGCAGCACCAAAAACCAGGCAGCAGGGTAGCATGGTGGAGGCAGCAGGGTAGCATGGTGGTTAGCATAAATGCTTCACAGCTCCAGGGTCCCAGGTTCGATTCCCGGCTGGGTCACTGTCTGTGTGGAGTCTGCACGTCCTCCCCCTGTGTGCGTGGGTTTCCTCCGGGTGCTCCGGTTTCCTCCCACAGTCCAAAGATGTGCGGGTTAGGTGGATTGGCCATGCTAAATTGCCCGTAGTGTCCTAATAAAAGTAAGGTTGGGGGGGGGGGGGGGGGGGGGGGGGGGGGGGGGGTTGTTGGGTTACAGGTATAGGGTGGATACGTGGGTTTGAGTAGGGTGATCATGGCTCGGCACAACATTGAGGGCCAAAGGGCCTGTTCTGTGCTGTACTGTTCTATGTTCTATGTTCTAAACACCATGGTTCTCTACTGGGAGGGACTTTGGTTCTATTCGGAGTGTCAGCGGGGAATGCCGCTCCAAGGCCGCAGTTAGTTCCGTTTCCTGCTTCACTCGATAGAACTCCTCACTGCAGGAGGTGATCTCTTGATCACCCGACGTGCCATCTGAACCCCCCAAAGCCCCAACTCAGCCATAAGTGGGTTCTCGGGTCCCACCGCACAAGCATAGGGCATCCCAGAATTCCCGTCACGGGAAAAATGCCAGCTTGGCACCTTGGCAATTCCATCCTGGTACCTTCCCTGCCAGCTGTCAGTGCCACCTGAGCACTCTGGAAATGCCAGGCTGTCACCCAGGTGGAGGTGCCAGACTGGCACCCAGGTGGAAGTACAGTGTGTCAGGCTGGCAGTGTCGATGTGCACAGGTAGCAGCAGCAGTGCCAGGGTGACACCCTTCCCAGACGGAAACCACCTGGAGACCTCCGATCCCCTGGGAGACCCCCATGAGTGCCTTCCATCCATTCCCCATTTGTGGAGGCCAGCACTGAATGGCGCTTGCCTGAGGTCTCCGAGGGTAGATCATGAGAAAGCATATTAGAATCAGACAAGGGACTGGATTCTCCATTTAGGAGACGATGTTGTGCCACTGGAGCTGAATTGCAACTAGTTTACGATCCCTCTGGGAGCGCAAACTGAGTGCTGCTGGCCATCTTGAGAGGGCGGCCCGATAGCAAGGTACCATGGCTGGCCAGTCCCCATCTCAAACCACAAATCGGCCCCAAACCCTACCCAACCTCCTCCCTCCGCCACACAGCAGTCTCCCATCCCCAGAGTTCCTGGGTGCTAACCCCCAAATCCCCAAGTATAAGGGAGACCCGATCCACCCCACCAGGGACCCCTATAATAGGGAAACCCTCCAGGGACCCCTGTAGTAGGGGGGCCAGCATAGGGACCGTCAATGGAGACCCCTGTAATAGGGGGACACACCATGGGGACCTCTGTAATAGGGGGACCCCCACATGGAACTCCTACCTGTAGGGACCCCCCCACACAGATTGCCCCCCCCCCCTCCAACACAGACCGCCCCCCACTCAGAAATGAGACCCTCTGTGAGGAAGCTGGAGAGCAGTCCAGACAGGGGCAGTGAGAAGAATTACAAGTGTAACACTTACCTTGCAGCTCCACATGTCCATTCCTGGAAAGAGAGCAACTGTGACCTGTGTCTGGTTCCCACAGCTCCATTAGCTGTAAATCATCTGTAGCTTTCTTGTAATGTTCTGTGATTGACAGCTTCTACAAACCATTTGAGCTTTGATTCATTCATCTCCCTTCAAGGTTCAGCAGCCTAAGTGGCGAAACACCAATGTTCGTAAACATTGACTACATCATAGAGAGGTAAGTACATTCCAAGCGCTAAGTGCACCCAATCACTTAAGCATGTGACTTCACTGCACTTATCGCTCTTTGATGTGGTCAGTTTTGCAAAATAGTGAACCCACCCACAATGAGCAGGATTCAGATCGCGATATCTCGCGAGATGCTTTAAGATCTCGAGAGGCGTGGCAAGTTGGGTAGATCCCGGAAGAGGGACCTCCTGGCATCTACCGGACGCAGCTTTCAGGCACAACATGGCCGGTAGATTGCGCCCAATGAATGCCTCCACCTGTTTATCCCTATCCTTAATTTCTACAATAACAGATTCCCTTTTCTTGAAATATAACTTAACAAATAATACTTATACCTGTATTTCAAAACAAAATGAAGAAAGAGAAAATGATTTTCCATATTCTATATATAAAAATTATCGCATTAAGAAACACATTTCTTCTTCTGGGATACCCCAATAATGTTTTGGTACAATCATTTATTTTCCTAAAACAACCAATTAATTGCTAACTTTCATCAACCCATTTGATCTTGGAGATTTCCTTTTTTCTAACATTTGTTTCATACTAGCAAGGTCAATCCTTAGTCTTTATTCACATACACATTTTGTTGATTTGTTATCATCCGACAATGTAACATTCTGTCGCAAAACTATTTTCAGTACACCCCCTGTGAACAATTTCCCCCAAATATTTGACAATAGAATCCCATATCCGCAGTTTTCATAAGTGCCAGTGTTTCTGCAGCATTAAGAACTTTTTTTTATTTCTCACATTCCCAGGCAGAATGGTGTTACAATACAATAAATAAAGAGATCTTCCCCAGACACTCTTACTAATCTTTCTCTTTTATTTTCTCTTGCAGGTTTGAAGATCCTCTGAGGTCTGTGGAGTGGATCTGATGACCCGACTCAACCCGATCCGGCTGAACTCCTGTTGACCCGACCCGACCTGGAAGTTGATGAGGCCCAAACGGGAAGTGTGGCCCCGACCTCGATTTAGACTTGACCCGGACTTCGGAGCACCCCAACCACGAGACCCGGCCCGACCCGACCCAGAGAGGCCTGCCCAATGACATGAGCCAAGGATGGGGAAATGAAGTACCCACGTTGAAGTCTGACCAGGTCTACTCCAAGGCCCAATCCCAAAAGCAACCAAGGATAGAACAGAACACGGGACGCGGCCCAACCTGACTCAGGAAGTGCCTGTCTGCGGCGCAAGACCCTCAAAATGGTGGAGACCCCGCATGTGCCATTATCATAAATGTAAGAACTGCAAGGGTTAATGAAATGTCTAAATTAACCACTAGGGGGAGCTCAATGTACAACTATATAAGGCATTGATGCTAAGCCATAGGGTGGGAGGTTGAGGAGAAAGATAGAGTCCAGACGGAAGGAAACATAGTGTGAGCGAGAGCAGACAATAGTTAATATAATAGTGTCGAGATTAGTAGTAGATGAGTGTAGATTATATATTAATTATCACCTGTGTATTATATAGGAGTAAGTGTTGAATCCAATTAAGTAGTATTAATAAATTTGTAGCTTTGTTCAATTTAAAAGCTATTTGAACACTACGCCAGCCATCCTGAATTTAGCAACGCAAAGGACACAACATCGTGCGAAGATCCAAATGCGGCGCAAGGTACTCCTGTACTCGCAGAATGCCGGGACCTGACCGGATCTCAAACATGCAACCCCAGCAACCCCAAAACACAAACAGCACCCGGGACCCTGTCAGTCACGACACCGAAAACAAAACCAGCACCCAGGTCCCCGCCAGGCGCATCCACCTACCTTCCACAAGGTCAGACTTCTCTCATCAGATCATGGGACCATCCAGATGCAGATGCCAATCGAGGAAGTGAAGGAGACGCGGTGGTCTGCAGATCAGACTGAAGCAACGCAGTTTTCAAGACTCCTTTCCCCAGCATTCTCCTGACAAACGTCCAAGCAATCAAAAACAAGCTGGACGAACTTAACACCAGACTTACCCCTCAGAGGGAAGTAAGAGACTGCTGTGTACTCTGTTTCACAGAAATATGGCTCACTCCTGCCTCACCGGACTGTGCCATACAACCTGAAGGCTTCTCAATTCACCGGATGGACCGCACAGCGTCATTGGGCAAAGCGGAGAGTGGAGGGGTTTGCCTCCTCATCAACTCCTCCTGGTGTTCAGACATGGTGACCCTGGTGACCTACTGCTCCCCGGACCTGAAATACCTGACCATGAAGTGCAACCCATGCTACCTTTCACCAGTGGCAGACTGGGTCTAAAAATATTGGTTGCCAGAAGACAAAGGGGGCCCACCCACAACTACAATGGTATCATTTAATTTTCATAACGAATAAATAAAATTTTCAAAAAATAAATATGGAAAAAAAAGGTACAATTAAAATTTTTGTGGAAAAAATGTGTATTTCTTAGTAATTACAGTGTACATGTACTGTACATATTACTGGCAGTAGATACCAAATATAAATACAGAATGTTATAATTGAATTTTTAATTTTAAATTTTTAAAAAAGTAATTGGTTGATATTTGTTAATAGTTTACTGCACAATTTACACATTAACAGATAGTTCAAAAGCACAGTAGAGCATTGCATGCAGTCCACTATATTAAGAGCAATCGTTTGTGTTCGCTAGATGATTGTGCAAATCTGCCAATAATTGCTTCTGCATCCAATTCATCTAACAATTCCTTTTCAATGGATAGCAACATGTATGATTCCAAATTCTCCTCAGACAGCGAATTTCTTAACCTTGTCTTTATTATCTTTAGCTTTGAAAATGTCCTCTCACATTGGACTTGAGTAACTGATAGTGTGCAGATGACTTTATAAAGTTCATAAAGGTTATCATATGTCTTGTCATGAAGTCTGTTGGATGCCAGAATTTTTAGTACACACGATGGGCAAGTGCTGCAAATTTTACAATTGTTGCAACTGGAATCCATATTCTCACCATCATTAAGCAATAGCTTTAATACATCAAAGTTTGAAGCAAAATAAAACAATTCCAATATTACTTGATCTTTGCTGATTTGTGGAAACAGCTTAATAATACCTTCCAATTCTTCATCTTCAAGGCCCTTCTCTGCAATAGTTTTAAACTTTGCTGGGTCCAAGCAGGACAAATCTTTATACAACTGTTTGTGTTGTACAAAACGTGATTCTAGTGACTGGACAATGCGATCCATTATTAGGTTAAACACATTTAGTCGAAAATCAGCTAGAGAATCTGAGGAATTTCTTTCATCATCAATAAGCTCATCTGCCATTCTTTTCATCTTCCTCTGCCTCTTAACTGGCAATGCTGTTTCCAACACATCAATTTCTAATGTTTGATTTTCATCCATATTCATCAGTGAAATCCTGTCATTACATTTATTTACAAATTCCAAAGCCTTGTTGTGAACGTTATCAAATGTTCTTGTCTGTTCCTTCAACTTTGTTGTAGCTGAATCTACCAAACTCCATGCAGTAAACATATCTAAACCACTTGTCTGTAGATAACTTGATAACGGGGTTGTAGTTTCAAATATATACAAGTAAGTAAATGCTGTCAATATGGTTTCAAACTTTTGAAGACTTTGAAGTAAAACATTTTCTTCATGTTTTGTTTTTGCATCAAACTTTTCTGAATCTTGTATCATTGATAAGCATGTCAATGGATTTACGAAAGTACTGGCAGCGGCATTATCAAAACGTCCAAATATAGTTGTTGCTGCATTGGATTTTCCTGACCATCTGGTCTCACCAATTAGCTTTAATCGTTTCATTTTTTCTTGTCCTAGATGTTTTCCAACAACTTCTATCCATACAACCATTCTCTTGTATGATGTTTTCACAAAAGTTGCTATATTCTGGAGCAAATTGAAAAAAGAAACTGCAGGCACACAACATTTTGTTGTTTCAGTTATCACCAAATTCAAGACATGGGCAAAGCACCATATATGAACATGTTGATCAGCCACATCAGCAATTTTACTTTGTAAACCATTATACTGGCCATGGTAGCTTGCAGCGCCATCTGTGCTATCAGATAAACATTTTTGGGGGTCAATTTTAAGATGCTGTAATGTTTCAATCAATAGATCAAAAAGTCCCTGTTCTGTACCATCATTACTTGGCACAACTGAAAGTAGTCACTCACAGATAATACCTTTAAGCACATACCGAATAATAATGCTAAACTGATCAATGGATGAATTATCTTGTGTTGAATCAACCTGAATAGAATAATATTTTTCTTGAGAAACTTCATGACTAATTCTTTCTTGTATCATATTCTTCATAATTTTGATTAACATGTTTATAGTTGTTTTACTCAGGTAGGTAACAAGTCCACCTCGGCCTTTACTTTGAGACTTTCCTTGTTGCTCTAATCATTTGATTCTTTGTTTAGACTTGTTTTGCACTGCAGAAACGTGAGCTGCCATAATGGGGTCATATTTTGCCATCAACTGCACTGTAGCTAAAAAATTGCCATGATTCAGAACCTCATTATCGAGAGTGTAGGCCGATTCATTTCTGTGACCTCGAAAAGGAAGTGCTTGCTTGCCTAACATCTTTATGATGTCTATAATCCTCATGACAATACTTATCTGCTTCAATACTTCTTCTTTCCTTTTAATTAGTGATGCTGCAAAAAATTTATCTATGGTACCATCATTAACCACACTGATATATTGCTGAGCATTTCTGACATGTGTTGTTGTCGATTCATGTAAAGTCAAGCTCTGGGTAATACGCCTGTAGTCACTAAAGCCACGTACAAAGGGTGATGGATTACAAGTGTTGGGAAACTCAAAGGCTAAGCAGTATGAACAATATAAGCATCTATTTTCTTTGTTATATGTTAGCCATTTTCTTGGGACTGAGTCATTCATAATTTTCCTCTCATACAAACGAGCATCAAATGGCAGATCATCAAGTGGATGAAGTGGATGTTCAGCAAAAAACTGTTTTAGCTTTGCTCGTGATGGATATTGGAAGATTCCAGTAATTGATCTTTCATTTTCTTGCATAGGTTCATTTACAGGATGTGCTTCAGAAACCAAGTCATTTATGCTTGAAGGAATATCTGATTCCCTGTCACTAGTTGAAGCTATGTGTTCAGATGTTGCAACTACAGGCAGTACAGATACCGGAACAAGGAAGCCAGAAGAAATATTGGGCCTGAGTTGATTAGTAATGGATGCACTTGTATTTGTCTCTACATTCAAAGTAGCTCTTCTCTGTTCTTGTAACTCGCATGTCATTGCATCATCACCATGAGCATTGTTTCTTGCTTCTTGATTATTTGTTGCAGAACTGGATATTGATATGGATTGTGCTTGTGGTATTATAAACTCTGTAATAGGCCTGCATCGCTTGGCTGATTCCTTCCTTTCTGCTTCTTTTTGTTCTTTGCGTTTTAGTGACCCAGATTTATGCTTTTTCTTTTCCATGCTGGTAGGGGTAATATTCCTGAAATAAAAACTTAATTAAAAATAGCCCACATTGGGAAAAATAAATATTGATGATTGCAAGAATAACTTTAAGGAACACCAGATAAACCCCTACTTGATAAAAAATATAAAATAACTTACTTACACTTCAACAGGCTATGTTCATTAGTCAATACTACTGTGGCCTATGCAGCTTCAGAAGAGGAGATAATCCACTGTCCAGTGTTCACACCAGCAAGCAACTGAAACAACTGTTGAAACTTAGAAGTTTGGTCCGACTATAGTAAGACATTAAGAATGGTCCCACGACCAAAGTTAACATGTCCAGTTTGATGCCAGTGTAGTGTTACAAGTCGCAACCCTTTGAGTTTACCGATCATGGCTTATCACTTCAATATCGTTGACCTCATGATTCACGGTCAAAGGTACCACTTCTCCTTTTCGGTGACCTCACGACCCTATGTACTGCTTGATATCCTTTCAAGTTGCCGACCATCTCAAATCACAAACTGTAACTTTATCTTTAAATTCACAAACTGTTGCTGAAAACGTGGATTTCCAACTATGTCCGACTCGGGTGAACCAGCCCCCCCCCCCCCCCCCCCCCCCCGACCCCCCCCCCCCCCCCCCCCCACTCCTTTTCACATCTGTTTAACACTGCTTCGTTCCTTCATGCACTGAGTAATTATTTGTTTGTTTCTTTATTGCATTTTTATTTGGTATTGCTCTTTTTAAAAACAATTATATTTTATTAAGTTAGAATACAAATCTCAGGAAAGAAGTTGGAGATTTATTTATCTAATTAATTATAATTTTTAAGGGCCCTTCAGAGATTCACGGGCCCCTTCTTGGCTCTCTGGGCCCCGGACCGATGTACCGGCTGAACCAAGACTACTGCTTGATATCCTTTGAAGTTGCCGACCATCTCAAATCACGAATTGTAACTTTATCTTTAAATTCACACACTCTTGCTGAAAACATGGAATTTCCTTAATTATGCCCGACCCGGGCCCCCCTATTCCACATCCTTCCACTACCTCCCCTGCTTCGTTCCTTTTCATGCACTGCTTATTTGTGTCCTGTTCTCTTTTTATTCTTATTCCTTTTTATTACTAAAACAGTTGTCTGTGTTTGTTTCTTTATTGCATTTTTATTTGATATAGGGGGCCCACTTCATCAGGGGCCCACTTGCCATCGGGCAAGCTGACACCCTGGCCAGTCCGCCACTGCCTTTCACATGAGTTCACGTCAGCCATTCTTAGCTCTCAGGAGCCTAATGTCCATGAGCATTAATTTTGTTAGTAACTCATGAGTGAATGAATGAGAAAGCTTTCTTGTTGCAAGTCTCCCTCCCTGTTGCAAATCCCTCCTATCATTTCAGCGGTCCCATGCACAGAAGAAAGTGTTGCCTGTTTAGCAGCTGTTATGTTTTCAATGCAAGACTGAATCTGCTTCCCTCCCAGCAGCATTAAATCAATTGCCAGTAGTTTAACCAGCGCCATTCCATCTGTCACAATTAATTAGAGCCCTCTGAAGGAAAACTAGATTAGATTAATGGATGAGTCTTGTGGGAGGGCAAAATTATGCTTTAACTTTATTGTTGTATTGTGATTATTATAAATGCCATTACACATGCAATAGATATTGGTAATAAATGAAGCTGGCTGTTCACTGACACCTATTGCTTCGTGGCTCATATGTCTTGCAGGGAGGTTTGTTGGTGCTGTTGGGGAGGGTTTAAACTAATTTGGCAGGGGCCTGGGATTCCGACAGAAGGTTCAGCAGGGAAAGATGCACAGCCAAAATTAGAAGAGACATCAAGTTAGTCAAGAAGGCATGGACTGTCTAGACCAGTTAAGTCACCAGAGAGTTTGGCAAGATTGGATGGTATTTATTTTAATGCGAGGAGTAGGACGAACAAGGCAGATGAATTGATGGCACAAATTACAACACGGGGGTATGACGTCATTGCTGTGACTGAGACATGGTTGAGAGGGGGGCAGGATTGGCAGCTCAACATTCCAAGATACAGGATCTTCAGATGCGATAGGGAACGGGATAAAAGAGGAGAGGCTGTCCCACTCTTGACCAGAGAATCGATTACAGCTGTAAGAAGGGACAACATCTTAGAAGGCTCTTCAACTGAAGCCATATGGGTCGAACCTAAAACCAAAATGGAGCAATCACAATTGTGGGAGTGTTCTATCGATCCCCTAACAGTCTGGGAAAGGGGCAGCATGGAGGGGGGCAGCACGGTGGCCTAGTGGTTAGCACAGCTGCCTCACGGCGCTGAGGTCCCAGGTTCGATCCTGGCTCTGGGTCACTCCATGTGGAGTTTGCACATTCTCCCCGTGTCTGCGTGGGTTTCGCCCCCACAACCCAAAAATGTGCAGAGTAGGTGGATTGGCCACACTATGATAAAATTAAAAAGATTAACATCTGCAGAGAGGTCGTTCTGAGTGGCCTTGCAGGCTTAAATGTGGACAAATATCCAGGGCCAGATTAAATGCATCCAAGGCGGTTGAGTGAGGCAAGGGAGGAAATAGCAGGGGCGCTGGCAATAATTTTCAATTCCTCTCTGGCCAAAGGAGAGGTGCTGGAGGACTGGAGGATAGACAATCTAGTACCACTATTCAAGAAGGGAGGAAGGGATAAACCAGAAAACTACAGGCCAGTCAGTCTAACCTCAGAGGAGGGGAAACTATTGGAAGCAATTCTGAGAGACAGAAGTAATCTGCATTTGGAGAAGCAGTGATTAATCAAGAACAGTCAGCATGGTTTAGTTAAGGGGAGGTCATGTGTGACCAACTGTGTAGATGAGGGCAATGCATTTGATGTTGTCTACTTGGATTTCAGCAAGGCTTTTGATAAGGTCCCACATGAGAGACTGATAGCAAAGTTAAGACCCCATGGGATCCAAGGAAATTTGGCAAATTGGATCCAAAATTGGCTGAGTGGCAGGAAGCAGAGGGTGATGGTCGAAGGGTGTTTTTCTGACTGGGAGCCTGTGTCCAGTGGGGGTCCCAAAGGGGTCAGCTTTGGGGCCCTCGCTGTTTGTGGTTTATATAAATAATTTAGATATGAATGTAGCAGGGCTGATCAGTAAGTTTGCGGATTATATGAAAATTGGTGGGATGGTAAACAGTGAGGAGGATAGCCTTCAATGACAGGAGGATATAGATAGGCTGGTCAGATGGGCTGATCAGCACAAATGGCATTCAATCTGGATAAATGTGAAGTGGTGCACTTGGGCAGGATAAACAAGGCAAGGGAATATTGGATAAATGGCAGGACCCTGGGAAGCACTGAGGATCAGAGGAACCTTGGTGTGCATGTACACTGGTCCCTTAAGGCAGCAGTTGGATATAGTGGTTAAGAAGGCATGCGGTTTACTTGCCTTTATTCGCAGAGGCATAGAGTTTACGAACAGGGAGGTTATGCTGAATCTATATAAAACGTTAGATAAGCCACACCTCGAGTATTGTGTGAAGTTTTGGAATCCAAACTATATGAGGGATGTGATAGCACTGGAAAGGTGCAGAGGAGATTTACCAGGATGTTGGCTGGGCTGGAGAGTGTTAGTTATGAAGAGAGATTAGGTAGACTGGGGTTGTTTTCCTTGGAGCAGAGGAGACTGAGGGGGGACATGATTGATATTTATAAGATTATGAGGGGCATTGATAGAGTAGTCAGGAAGAAACTTTTCCCCTCGGTGGAGGGATCAATGGTTTAAGGTAAGGGGCAGGAGGTTTAATGGAGATGTGAGGAAAAACCTTTTACCCAGAGGATGGTGGGAGTTTGGAATTTTACTGCCTGAAAGGGTGGTCGAGGCTGAGACCCTTATAACATTTAAGAAGTAAATGACTCGATGATACCATGACTCTATGCATTGAAATTAATAAACAGAGCAAGTTGTATTGGAAATACAGTCATAAAACCATGTTTTATATCAGCATTGACTATCTTTTAAGTAGATAGAAACCACGGATCAGTTCAAAAAGATTGTCAACAACATTTAAAGTGAAGCAAACAGCAGTTCTTAACATTTATGTAACTTCACCGTGCAAATTACAAAACCATCAGAAAGAAGCCAGGTTAAACGGGCATAGCTCACCAGAGACATCCCCAAAACCATTCACAGATAGCCAGACATTACCTATTATTCAGATGGGTATGGATCAAGTCACTAAACTCAATCACCTTGGATAATGGACCCTTAGATGGAAGAGGACTGCCCTAGCCATGCGATCTCATCAATTTAAGCAAGGGGGGCCTGGTATGATGGATGCCCAGCTTACATGCCAGAATGGAGCTCATGTGATAAGTAAGCTAACATGCATCAAAACATGCATAGAAAATACAAGCAGGAGGAGGCCACTCACTCTTTGAGCCTGCTCCACCATTCAATATGATCATGATTGGTCATCAAGTTCAATAGCCTGATCCTGCCTTTCCCCCCTCATATCCATTGATCTCTTTAGCCCCAAGAGCTATATCTAATTCATTCTAGAAATTACACAATGTTTTGGCCTCAATGTCTTTGTGTGGTAGTGAATTTCACAGATTCACCACTCTGGGTGAAGAAATTTCTCCTCACTTCAGTCCTAAAGGGATTACCCCTTATCCTCAAACTATGACCCCTAGTTCTGGACTCCTCAACCATTGGGAACATTCTTTCTGAATCTACACTGTCTAATCCTGTTAGAATTTTATAAGTTTCTATGATATCCCTTCTCACTCTTCTAACCTACAATGAATATAATCCAAACAGACTCTCCTCATAGTACAGTTCCGCCATCCCAGAAAGTAGCCTGCTAAACCTTTACTGCACTCTCTCCATAGCAAGAACATCCTTCTTCAGATAAGGACATTAAAACTGCGCACAATATTCCAGGTGTGGCCTCACTAATGCCCTATACAGTTACAGCAAAGCATCCTTATTCCTTTATTCAAATCCTCTCACATTGAAGGCCAACATACCATTTGCCGTCTTTACTGCCTGTTGTACCTGCCTGTTTATTTTCAGCAACTGATGCACGAGGTCACCAAGGTCTCACTGAGTATCCATTTCTCTCTATTTACATCCATTGAAATAATAATCTGCCTTCCTATGTTTGCTACTGAAGTGGATAACTTCACATCTATCCACATTATACTGCATCTGCCATGCATATGCCCACTCACTCAACCTATCCAAATCCCGCTGAAGCATCTCTGCATCCTCCTCACAGCTCACCCTCTCACCCAAGTTTGTATCATCTGCAGGTTTGGAGATAATGGGTGGGATTCTCCCAATGCATTCGGCGCCGGTTTTTCGGCAGGGCGGTGATCAGGGCCCACCGATCTGTGGGCGGGCCTGTGCCGAGGGGACAGTCTTTTCTTCGGCCGGTGTAACGGTCCGCCATGGCTGGCGTGGAGAAGAACCCTCCTGCTCATGTGCTGGGATGACGCCAGCACCCGCTGGCGCTCCCGCACATGCGCCGGCTGGCGGAGGCCCTTCGGCGCGGTTGGCATGGCACCAACCCCGCCAACGCTGGCCTAGCCCCTGAAGGTGCGGAGGATACTACAACTTCTGGGCGGCCCGATGCCAGCGTGGTTCATGCCATTCCTCGGTGCTGGTACGGCCCGCACCGCTGGTTCGGGGTGAATCCCAGCCAATTAATTTACTTCCCTCCTATATAATGTGAACAATTCGGGTCATAGCTCAGATTCCTGCAACACCCCACTAGACACTGGCTGCCATTCGGAAAAAACCCCATTTATTCCAAGCCTCTGCTTCCTGTGTTGCTAACCAGTTTACAATCCATCTCAAGACACTACCCGCAATCTCATGCGCTTTAACTTACCATGATAATCAGCTATGTATGACTTTATTCCAAGGTGAACCCTGGGCCCTGTGTGCACTGACGGGAGGAGGGGGTCCTGCAGCCACCCTACGGAGTGGCGACAGCGGCCACCAGCTTCCCTGAGACCCACCCCCCTGACAATGGTGCTTCTCAGAGTCAACACCCAGAACAGGGTGGAGCGGCGAGGTAGGTGTCGCCCATCACACCCTCCCCCTTACCCAGGGGCCCCAGAGGATGCCTGTGATGTACGATCAATTGCACGAAAGACTCAACTGTGACTTCATTACAGTCAGATGCGTGGTCTCCTACAGCAGCTGGCGAAATGGCAGATCAGAAGGAGGACACGCATATTTACATGGCTCCTTGTTGGCGGAGCTAGCCGGCAGGGGCTACCGGCGAACCTGTAGTGCAGGTCCTACCTTACATCCCCTAATACAGGTGCGCACAGTGGTTCACCACATTCACCCCCCTGTTAAAAATGAGTCCGGCGGGGGTGACATGGAACTATATACAATGTTGCAAATAATTTACAGTGGGGAGGGAAAAAATGTCCATTTTGATTGACCGGTGCCCGTCAGAGGCTCAGTCGATCCGGTGCTTTGACGGTTCGCTGGGAGCGACGTAACGGTGGCGGCGATGTCAGTGCTGGCGGTGCTGCTGTCGCCGATGTCGGTGCTGGTGGTGTTGGTGCTGGCCAGTAGTTGGATGACCCTGGGAGCGTTCCAAAAGCTTCTTCGTCCTCTTGCGTGGGCAGGGGAAGGAGGGATGGACCTGGTGGGGCTAATGTTGGGAGCGCTGGGGGAGGGGAGGGTGGTGCGTGGGTGGGGGAATGTGTTGGAGTGGAACCTGAGGGAGCCAGGTCCCTGAGGGAGACAGTATCTTGAAGGCCATCGGGGAACTCCACATAGGCATACTGGGGGTTGGCGTGGAGCAAGTGTATCCTGTCCACCAAGGGACAGTCTTGTGGAGTCGGATGTGCCTACATAGAAGGACCGGTCCTGGAGCTGCGAGCCAGGTCAGGAGCGAGACCCCGGATGTGGACTTCCTCGGGAAGGTAAAAACACGTTCATGGGGTGTATTATTTGTGGCGGTGCACAGTAGTGACTGTATGGAGTGTAGTGCATCAGGGAGGACCTCCTGCCAACGAGAGATTCTCCACCGCAAGATTTTATCATTTTTGATCTTGCCCGGCTGCGTGTTGTTGAACATGAAGGATACCGACCGTTGGTCAGTGAGGAGAGTGAATCTCCTGCCGGCCAGGTAATGCCTCCAATGCCGCACCGCTTCAACGATAGCTTGGGCCTCTTTCTCGACGGATGAGTGCCGAATATCTGATGCATGAAGGGTGCGGGAAAAGAATGCCACGGGTCTGCCTGTCTGGTTTAGAGTGGCGGCGAGGGCGACGTCTGAAGCGTCGCTTTCAACTTGAAAGGGGAGTGTATCGTCGACTGCATGCATTCCGGCCTTGGCTATGTCTGCTCTGATCTGAGCGAAAGCGTGTTGTGCCTCGGCCGCAAGGGGTAATGAAATGAAAATGAAAATGAAAATGAAAATTGCTTATTGTCACGAGTAGACGTCAATGAAGTTACTGTGAAAAGGCCCTAGTCTCCACATTCCGGCGCCTGTCCGGGGAGGCTGGTACAGGAATTGAGTGGACTGTATGAGTGGGCGGGCCTTGTCCGCATAGCTTGGGACCCACTGGGCGTAGTAGGAGAAGAACCCCAGCCAGCGTTTGAGGGCCTTGGGGCAGTGGGGGAGTGGAAGCTCCATGAGGGGGCACATGCGGTCGGGATCGGGCCCCAGACGGCTAGGCGGGTCGTGCGGAACACACACTTCTCCTTGTTGTACGTAAGGTTGAGGAAAGTGGCGGGGCGGAGGAATTTAGCGAGATTGGCGTTGTGGTCCTGCTGGTCATGGCCGCAGATGGTGACATTGTCTAGGTACGGAAACGTAGCCTGCAAACCGTACCGGTCGACCATTCGGTCCATATCCCTTTGGAAGACCGAGACCCTGTTAGTGACGCTGAAGGGAACCCTAAGGAATTGATAGAGCCGACTGTCCGCCTCGAAGGCAGTGTCTGGACGGTCCGATTTACGAATGTGGAGCTGGTGGTAGGCGGATTTCAGGTTAATTGTTGAGAAGACCCGGTACTGCGCAGTCTGGTTGACCATCTCAGATATGCGTGGGAGGGGGTACCCGTCGCGCTGTGTGTATCGATTGATGGTCTGGCTGCAGTCCACAACCATTCTGTGTTTCTCCCCTGTTTTTACTACTACCACTTGAGCTTTCCAGGGACTGTTGCTGGCCTCAATGATACCCTCCCGAAGCAGCCGCTGGACTTCGGACCTGATGAAGGTCTTGTCCTGGGTGCTGTACCGTCTGATCCTGGTGGCGACGGGCTTGTAATCCGTAATTAGATTGGCAAAGAGGGAGGGGGGTCAACCTTGAGGGTCGCGAGGCCACAAACAGTGAATGGAGGTAGGGGCCCGCCGAATTTGAGGGTGAGGATCTGGAGATTGCACTGGAAATCCAGGCCCAGAAATAGTGCAGCGCAGAGGTTTGGAAGGACGTAGAGGCGGAAACCGCTGAATCCTACTCCCTGGACAGTGAGATTGACCACACAGAACCCTCAGATCGGGGCAGAGTGGGATCCGGAGGCCAGGGAGATCCGTTGGTTGGTGGGGTGGACCGCGAGGGAGCAGCGCCTTACCGTGTCTGGGTGTATGAAGCTTTCGGTGCTCCCGGAGTCCAGCAGGCAAGAAGTCACGTGGCCGTTGATTTTCACCATCGTCGAAGCGATGGCCAGGTTGTGAGGACGAGACTGGTCCAGTGTCATTGAGGCCCGTGCGGGTGGTCGTCCGAAGTTTCAGATGTAGACCGTCGGCGACCCAGATCTGGCATTCCAGCTCCGTGGGGGACACAAGATGGCGGTCTCCGGGGGTCATATAGGGAACAAAATGGCGGCACCCATGGAGTGCACGTTGCGGGGCGGGGCAAGATGGCAGCGCCCATGGGCCGCACGTGGACTGAGGGGGAGGGATGGTGGCACCCACTGGCTACACCTGGCCCTGGGAGGAGAAGATGGCAGCGCCCACTGGCCACACATGGCCCTGGGAGGAGAGGATGGCGGCGTCCACTGGTCGCACGTGGCCCCAGGAGGAGAAGATGGCGGCGCCCATTGTGCGTTCGGCAGGGGGCGATTGCGAGCACGATAGCGGCGACTGCGTGGGCCTGGAGCACAGCTGCAAAGTGGCCCTTTTTACCGTAAGACTTGAAAGTGGCGGTGCGGGCCGGGTAGCGTTGGCGGGGGTGTTTCTGCTGACCGCAGAAGTATCAGCGGGGACCCCGGGGTGCACGGATTGGCAGGCGGCACAGGCATATTGAGTAGGCAGGGCCCCAGCTGGGGGGGTCGTTTGCGGGGTCCAGGAGGGGTAGGACGGGTGGGCCGCACGGTGAGCGTGGTAGGCCTGGACGTTATGAGATGCGACCGTCATGGAGAGCGCTAAAGTATTTGTCTCCGTAAGGTCGAGTGTGGCCCCTTCCAACAGTCATTGTTAGATGGGGTCCGACACAATCCCCATTACGAATGCGTCACGCATGAGGAGATTGGAATGTTTAGTGGCCGTAACGGCCAGACAGTCACAGTCCCGTACGAGTGGGATTAGAGCCCGCAAGAAGTCTTCGATAGACTCACCAGCGAGTTGAACGCGAGTGGCGAGTACGTGCCTGGCGAAGGGCGTATTTGCTTTCTGTGCGTAGTTCTCTTTTAGGTGCCATCGCTTCCGCGTAACTCGGGGCGTCCTGGATCAACGGGAACATGCTGGAGCTCAACCTGGAGTATAAAACCTGAATCTTCTGAGCTTCCGTCGGCGTGGGGTTCGCAGCATTGATGTAGGCCTCAAAACAAGCTAGCCAGTGAATAAAGTCCTTTCTGGCATTGGGCGAGTGCGGATCCAGCTGCAGGCGATCTGGTTTGATTCTGATATCCATCTCTTCGTAAATCTGACTGTAATAAACTGATGCACGATCAATTGCATGAAAGACTCAGATTGGTACAACTGTGGCTTTATTACAGTCAGATGAGTGGCCTCCTGCTGCAGCTGGCGAAATGGCTGATCATAAGGAGGACACGCATATTTATACGGCTCCTTGTGGGCGGAGCTAGCCGGCAGGGTGCTGCCGGCGAACCTGTAGTGCAGGTCCTACCTTACATCCCCTAATACAGGTGTACACAGTGGTTCACCACAGCTTGCCAAGGGCAGTGAAGGCCATGGGACGTGCTAGGCGGAAGGCTGCCTCCACCTCTGATATGCATCCTGGGGACACACCAATGTGCAGCTGTAGAGCATAAAAGGCTAAGCAGATCAAGGGTCACTAAGAGTCACAAAAGGAAGGGGAGTTGGGGTTAAAGGGGGGGGGGAAGAGGATGTGATGGGGTGAGGGATGAGGGGAGGAGTTGGGAATGTGGGGCGGTACCATCAGGTTTGGGACACATATCTATAATATTAAAAACATTGCAGTCGAGGAATATGATGTCTCTGGCACTTTCTTCTGCAATGTGGACCAAATACCAATCCCCTGCTCAGGCACACCACGTTCAGGCAATGGGTGTGAGCGAGCATACAGCAGGCAAGCAGCAGTGTGACTATGGCAGAGATTGAGGAACACCAACTCTCAGCAGGTTATCAGCAATCCCCTCCCTTAACAGTGATCCGCTCTTAGTGCTGACACAGTCCCATCAGCCTGGAGTGATGTTACACAGACGCTGGGAGAGTGGTGGGGCGAAAGGGGAGAGGAATGGAGGGGGAAGGTGAGGTGAAAGGGAGAAACGGAGGTGGGAAGGGATAGAAGAGGGGGTGAAAGAGGGGGGAAGGGCAGGAATAATGGAAGAAGCCATTTGCTATAAGAAGCAAGCGGGGGTGAAGCAGGCCCTCCGGGCTTGCCAGTTCCTCACCGCTGCCGCCTGTCCTCCATCCTGCAGCTGGTCCTGCAGGTCCTCCCTGGGTCCACCCTACTGTTCTGGTGCCTCCTTGGAGGTGGGCACGTGTTCCTCCACTACATCTCCAGCATGTCGCTCTTCTGCAGTGCCAGGTTGCAGACCACTACAAAGCGGGCGATATTCTGCGAGATGTACTTCAGGGCACCACCAGAGCAGACGAGGCATCGGAGCCGCATTTTGAGCAGTCCGATGCACCGTGTAGTGACAGCCCATGTGGCCACATGGGCCTCGCTATATTGGGTCCACACATCGGTCACCGGCCTCTGCACCAGTGTAATAAGGGTACATCATCCTGGGGTGGTGCTCAAAGAGGCCGGGGGATGTCTGACTGCCCCAGGATGTAGCTGTCTGGGAATTGGGCACACACGTGCATGATCTGCTTGGGGTGATCGCACACGAGCTGCATGTTCAGGGAGTTGAACCCCTTCCTGTTGATTTAGGGCACTCCCAGATGGCTGAGAGAGTGCAAGTGTGCCATCTAGTACCCCCTGGACCTGGGGCATCCCAGCGATGGCGGAGAATAAGCTACCCGGGCATCTTGTTCAGCCTCGTCCATGCCAAAGTTTATTAGTTCGTTGCTCGGGCAAACAGGCAGGGCATCAGTGATCTCATGGATGCACCTGTGGGCTGCGGCTTGTGAGATTCCACACAATTATCTGCTTAACCCCTGGAATGATCCTGAGCATAGCGGTTCAGGGCTGTGGTGACCTTGATACCCACTGGGAGGGGGTCCTCCTCCATGTGGTGTCAAGTCAGAAAGGACATGGCACAAGTGCTGCACCTGTTGAAGCGGAGCCTCCTGCGGCATCTGCTGTCTGTCATCTGTTCGAAAGACCAGCGGCTCCTGCATACCTTGAGCAGTTGTCAGCCTCCCCCTCTGGGTTCCTCCCTGGCCTGATGGGCAGCCGGGTTCCTCAGGATATGGGGTGGGGCCCTTACATGGCCTGCTGCCTCAAGCCTCTTTCGATGCTGCTGCCGCTGCCTTCTCCGGCATCTGGCCATCTGGCCTGCCAGAAGCACAGCGAGGGCCATTTCCGCGGGGTCCAAGATATTATCCACCCCCTGTAATTTCTGTAAGGGAGAGGGTAAGAGACTGACAACCAGGAGTGTCCTCTACCCTGCGACCTTCCATTCCCCCATTGCTCTCCCCACATCCCCTGCCATCCGACATGCCTTGCCCGTGCACCCCCGACTGCTGTGAGAACCCCTTGTCACTGGACCACACACCCTGTACTTCAAACACCTGCACCTAATGTTACCTGGACCAGGCACTGGTCCCTTCACCAGTGCATGCAACCACCCTCTGATCGCTGAAATGTCCCCGGCGCTGGGGCCCAGCTCCTGAGTGTTCGGATGTTGGCTGCTGCGTCCATGGTGTTGCATCCCACAATGTTCAGGCATCATGGTCTGATTGGGATGCTCGGAACATGCTATATGGCACGCCTACCCACAGGAATCCACTTGGGGAGCTGCTACGTCCTGATATAACTATGATTGGCAATTCCCAATTAGTAATCGCCTGCAGCCGCGTGCCAGAGGCCTCCATGGTCAGTGGGAGTTATGGATGGTCGGTCAGACAGACAGACATGGGTTGGAGTTGCCTCCGTAAAGCATACATATGATCCAGGGTGTGGTATGGCGGACGTATAGGAACTGGGACCCCCCCCCCCCCCCCCCCCGTTAATTGATGGCAGGCTGGATAGCCCTGATGTCTCTGTGGGGCTGGGTGGACCTCCTAAAAACAGCAGGCTTGGAAGATCTGCACATTGTAGCGTAGTGGCCTCGTTTGCCACACTGCAGGCAGCATCGGGACTTCGCGGGATATTGCCGCTTTAAGTGGGCGGAGCAGCAGTTGGCGCACGCTGGAGTGTCGGGACGTACGTCGCGCCACCGCGCATGCGCGGGGCGATCCAGCGTGGGGCGCACCTGTGCGAAGCGGTCCGTGACGTCACCCCGCTCGCTGCGTGTAAGCGCGGGACTCCGCGCAAAGCGTGTGAAATGGCCGCCATCGTTCAGATCCAGAGCCTGAAAAGATTTAATAATTTGGATCCGTTCTGCCTCGTAAGGGGCTTGCCTCGCCGTTTCAGCAGCCTGGATGCAGGAGTAGCGCGTGGAGGCATGTTCATGAAGTACACAGGTCTCAATGGCCATAGAGAGAGTGAGCTGCTTTACTTTTAGTAGCTGCTGGCGCAGGGGCTCAGATTGAACACCAAAAACAATCTGGTCACGGAGCATGGAGTCAGAGGTGGACCTGTAGTTGCAGGACTGCGCACGGACGCAGAGGTGGGTAATAAAGGACTGGAAAGGCTCGTCCTTACCCTGAATTCGCTACTGAAACATGCATCTCTCGAAGCCCTCGTTAACCTCGACCGCGCAGTGGCTGTCGAACTTTAGAATGATGGTCTTGAACTTCAATTTGTCCTCCCCCTCAGCGAAGGTGAGCGAGTTGAAAATGTGCAGAGCATGGTCACCGGCTGTGAAGAGGAAGAGAGCAATCTTCCGTGCGTCCGAGGCAGCTTCCAGGTCCCTGGCCTCGAGGTACAGCTGGAAGCGCTGTTTGAAAAGTTTCCAGTTGGAGCCCATATTCCCGGCAATGCGGAGAGGCGGTGGCGGGCGAATGGAGTCCATTCTGTAGGATGGCGTGCGACAGGTGGAAGGCAGTCACTGAAAGGTAGGTCTCAGAAGTGCTAACATCCCTCACCTTCTGGTACCATGAAGTGTTGGCTAGTGTAGGCTTGAGAGATGAACGGACACTTCCAACACTGATGAAGGTTCAACTCAATTCTATTAACCATATCTAACTAACTAACACACGATGACTGTGGGTCTAAGTGATGCTAACTCAAACTAGAGACCTAAGTCTTGTTCGAACCAGTTGATTCTCTCAGCACGTGGTGTGAGTCTGTGCTGGGCTGGATGAGTTCTTGTTACACTGAGAGGCAGCACCCGGAATGAGCGGGAACCGTGGTGCCATCTGCCTTTATAGTGTGTGTATTCTAACTGGTGATTGGCTGCGGTATTTGTACATGTTGATTGGTCTCTGTGTGTGTCCATCAGTGTGTGTCTGCACCATGATATACTGGTGTATATTATGACAGCCCCTTCTAAAAGTCGTTGGCAGATGTAGGCCGACCCTATGCCTGTAATGAACGCGTCCCTAAGTAGCAGGTCTGAATGTTCAGTGGCCGAAACGGCCTGGCAATCGCAGTCTCTCACTAGGAGTTGCAGGGCATGCCAGAAATCCTCCACAGACTCACCGGGGAGTTGATGCCGCGTGGAGAGGAGGTGCCTGGCATAGATCTTGTTGGTCTGCTGCGTGTAGTTCTCCTTCATTAGCGCCATGGCCTCAGTGTAAGTCGGCGCATCCCGGATGAGGGGGAAGATGTCTGAGCTCAGCCGCGTGTAGAGGATCTGGAGCTTCTGTGCCTCTGAGGGTGATTCAGTCGCAGATCCGATGTATGCCTCGAATCAAGCCAGCCAATGTGCGATGGTCAACTTGGCATTGTCTGCTTGAGGGTGCAGCTGCAGGCGATCAGGCTTGATGCGGAGATCCATCATTGTAAAATCTCTGCATACTAAATTGATGCACTATCAATTACGACGAGACAAGAGTAGAGTGTAATCGAGGCTTTATTACGCAGAGATGTGGAGCCTCCCGTAGCTGCTGCCGAAATGGCTGCAGCTCGGAGAGCCCCCACATTTATACTCCACCTACTGGGCGGAGCCAGCAGGCAGGGATCTACCCCCGTACCTGTAGTACAGGGGCCTTACCGTAATACCCTCATATGCAGTATACACAATACAACAGTGGTGACTACCACAGATCCGAAGTCTGCTTCTGGCTTAAAGGCGTGTAAGACCCTCAAATGCTTAAAATACAAACATGGTGGGCAGCACGGTAGCACAAGTGGCTAGCACTGTGGCGTCACAGTACCAGGGTCCCAGATTCGATTCCCCTCTGAGACACTGTGCGGAGTCTGCACATTCTCCCCATGTCTGCGTGGGTTTCCTCCGGGTGCTCTGGTTTCCTCGCACAGACCAAAGACGTGCAGGTTAGGTGGATTGGCCATGCTAAATTGCCCTTAATGTCCAAAATGGTTCGGAGGGGTTTTTCGTTACGGGGATAGGGTGGAAGTGAGGTCGTAAGTAGGTCGGTTCAGACTCGATGGGATGACTGGCCTCCTTCTGCACCGTATGTTCTTTGTATGTTTTAATTAAATGCTAATCATCTTGTTTCGGCTGAGATTGTTCTTGTGTCACTGCTGGAGTTTGTGCCAGAGCAGAGGGCCCTGTTTGTTAATGAAGACTTGACAGCAAGGAAAACATCCATGTTACGTCAACAGCAGCTTCAACATGAGTTAGGAATCCACTGTGGGAAGGAAATAGAATTCTATTGTCTGAATAATTGATGGAAATAAAAAGAAGGCAGGGAGGTGGGAAGAATAAACCACTGAGGAATAAAGTATATCTGTCATAAACTAACACCACAAATCCACCATGGGATTTAGTACAAAACAAATAATATAAATAATTGAGATAGCTCGATTTGGTGAGGGGAATAGAATTGCAAACGTCACATCCATGCATACATCCTTTTCTTTTGGGTATCTGTAAAATGTGTACTGTTTTTATTTTGAGTTGGCTGGATAATAGGAGATTTGCTTCATTGCCAAATGGGCAAACCTTTGGACCATTTACCTGACAGCAGGACTATGGAAACATTAAATGCTGCTAGATTTCAGACTACTTTCAAACAATGTTCATACGAGAAATAACTAAAATAATGCAGTTGATATTTAATGAGCTTATTCCAACTGAAAGATCCATTCCTGCTGAACTAGGTTTATAGATTTATGCTTCCTTGATGCCAGCAGCCATTGCCTTTCTTCGATATATTATTCCCTTGACACTTGCTTATGGCAATTGCTTATCCAATATAAATTACTTCCTTGATATTTGTTACCATCCAGTTATTAGCCTGTATGAATTACTGTTTTGATACTTGCTATGAACCATTGATTATCCTTTGTGTGTTCTTGATGCCAGGCAGCTAATAGCTTATATCGATGGGTCAGGTTTAATGGGCTAACTGGTCTTTCCTTGTCCTTTTCCATATGTTTGTGTGTCCTTTGCTTTTTTTCAGTTTGACAAACTTAATTACGTTTTTATCTATCTTTCCTTCCAATAATTTTATGTATAATCTGCATTTTGGCTGTTATTCTCTTTACAAATCCATGTTGCAGCTTTTGTTGTTCTGTGACAGTCCATTTAATTTTTAGCAACGTGCTCTTATTCTGTGGTGGTATGATTTGCCTTTTTTATACTATTGCTTTGATTACCCATCTGCAGCAGCAGAAAGTGAATAGCCCAAAATGAAGGACCACAGCAGACAAAGGAGTAAAGCAGTTTGTATCGCCAAAGAACAGGATATTTGCTGTCTTAGTGACATCTATTGCTGGAGCGTAAGACCTGCACTAGCAATTAATAATTTAGATCTTCTAGTCTCTGGATCGCTGGGAGACTGGTGGACACCCAAGATGTGCTTTGGGACTCTTCGAAAAGAACCCAATGGACTGACCCGTGCAAATTGCCCGAGAAGTTTGAACTTGCACTGGGCAATTTCCCTGCTTCCCGGAACCCTCTGTAAAGGTTTCCAAATTGGGGACTTTGGATGGTTATGAGTTGCTTACCCAGAAAATGTTGAACTGAAAAAAAAACATGTCCAGCTCCTGGGTAATTGATTCCCATTGACTACTCCCCTGACTCCCCACAACTCAACTCAATTACACCCACCACTGACACCCTGACTGCCCCCTGCTAACCCAGCCTAACTAGTCCCCGCCACCTGACTTCCCCATGACCTGACCTGACTAGCCCCCAACACCTGACTTGACCAATCATCCTACTCACTTAGAACCTACCACCCTGCCTACCAACCACCCTAGCCAGCTGCAACTCTACCCATGAGTTGCCACCCTATTCCCTCACGTACTTACACCCTTCACCCACTTATCTCATCTGCCCTAATCACCCTTACATACCTGTACACTCATACACTCCACCACAATGAGAAGCTTTTGATTCATTTAAACTCTTACCTACCAGTATACAACAGCTAGAGTCTTAAAGAGGGGGTGTAGCTTCTGTGTGGATTCTCTACATTGTTTCCTCTGAGGTTTCCTGGGCGGGATTCTCTGACCCCGTCGTAAACGCCATTGCGTTTCCCGATGGCGTCAACATGGCCTCAGGATCAGCAATTCTGGCCCCTACAGGGGGCCAGCACGGTACTGGTGTGACCCACGTCGCTCCAGCTGCCGATCCCAGGGTGCCGCCGGTCCGCGCGTGCGTGGTGGTAGCGGCTCGATTTCCGCGCATGCGAGGAGTCTCCCTTCTCCGCGTCGGCCCGACACAACTTGGCGTAGGGCTACAGGGGCCGGCGCGGAACAAAGGAGGCTCCCAGCCCGAGAGGCCAGCTCACCGGTCGGTGGGCGCGATCGCTGGCCAGGCCACAGGGGAGGCCCTCCCGAGGTCGGACTCCCCTCCTCCTCCCACAGGCCGTCCCCAGACGCTTCCATGCCGCGATCCCGCCGGGTAAAACCAGGTTAGAACGGCGCCTGTGGGACTTGGGTTTTTCGATATGGCCACTCGGCCCATCCCAGGCAGAGAATCGCCGGGGGGCCCCATAGAGTGGCCTCCGGCCGGCGCGGGGCCGACCGTGCCTGTGCACGAAAGTCGCGTCCTGGTGTTGGGGAGGCGTGGAGCGATTCGGCCCTGTCGCGGCGATTCTCCGGCCTGGCCCCGGAGAGAATCCCGCCCCCTGTGTTTAATGAGTTCTGCAGGATTCTCTATCGGAAGATTGGCCTGAAAACTCAGAGGCAAGTTAAGTGGGAGGTAAACATTGTCTTAGAATAAGACGAAGTGGAATAATTGTTGGTATGTTCGATTTGTGATACATGACAAAGAGCTTCATTGTTGTCCTATTTTTAACTATTTCCATCTTACCTTTATAAAGTAAACAGGTGATTTCAACTGGGATACTCGCACAAGTAATGTGAATACAAGACTCATGAAAATTTGGGAAATATATATTCTGGGAAAAGAAAAATGTTGTGGTTATGTCTCATTCTTATCACAAATATTGATTTGATGTTGTTTGCATCATCTAATGCCAAACAAACAAAGTTACATTTGACAGAGAGTTCTTTGATTTTCTTAAAATTTTAGAGTATCCAATTATTTTATTCCCAATTAAGGACCATTTAGCATCGCCAATCCACTGACCCTACACATCTTTGGGTTGCGGGGGTGAAACCCACGCAGATATGGGGCGAATGTGCAAACTCCACACGGACAGTGACCCAGGGCCGGGATTCGAACCCGGATCCTCAGCGCTGTAGGCAGCAGTGCTAACCACTGCACCACCGTGCTGCCCCAGAGTTCTCCTTTTAAGAGTTGCCTTTTCTCATGGAATCCGACCAAATTGAGATTGTGCCAGTAGTGACTCCATTGCAGAAGTTATATTCTGTTACCCTTCTATTTGCTTTATTCACACTCCTCAGTATGTTTGTCTTTGCCCAGTTCCCATTTAAATGTACTACCTGCATTTAAATAGCTCCCAATCCTAGGAAGCTGCATGAAATGACTTAATTTAGCGGCTGAATCTACTCATTCTAGTTGGGGAATAGGCTAGTTCTTGCCTTCATTCATTACATGTGTTATGGGCCAGGGTTTAGAGAACCCCAAAGTGTATCATGGAGTTCACCTGACCCACAACCTTTAATAGTTTGTGGTATGTGGAGCACACGGTCCACTCTACAGGTGTGGTACAGCAGAAATGGAAAAGTATTTTTTAAAGCAAAACAATGTTTATGCTATGAACTCAAGTTAACCTTTTTAAAACATACAGTGAACATCTTAGCAACCATTCATTCAAATACAGCCCCCAAAGAATACAACACTAAGTAATTGTTTAAGCTTTCCTTTTAACATCCATAAAACTTAAAACACCTTTTACCAGAAGCACATCAGGTTAAAGTCACTACTGTTATTAGTTTTAAATCACCAGGATCGATTTACAGTCTTTAGATTACAGAGAGAGATTCATGCACCTTCTGGCTGTGACTGCAGCTTCCAGCTCTGAAAACAAAACTAAAACACACCCTGCAGCAAACAGCCTAAAACAAAAGTAAAAAGCTGACAGACAGCCCAGCTCCACCCACTCTCTGACATCACTGCAGTAATAAACACCCATTTCTTAAAGGTTCTCTCATTACAGATACTTATATACACACCCATTTATAAACACCCATTTCTTAAAGGTACTCTCACATGACACAGGTCATACTTGGCCAACATTTTGGTTGAAAGTTCTTCTGAAAAATAGGAAGCATGGGCCAGAAAAGCATAACATTTCTTAATTGAATCTTGCTAATTATGAGGGAATTATAGAAATGTAAACAGACTTATGAAGCTCCAGACAATCGGAGCTTTATTGAATGTTTGTAGTTAGATAGCTGTAAATGTGCAAATTTAAATTGAAGGCACAGAATGTTGCCATAGTAATTCCTCACCAAAAAAACCCAGAGATTTCATACAATACCTATGCAATCAGAAAATGTATAATTTATATTTTGTGAGGCATGCAACAGATGGCAAATGGATGTCCCAAAGCTGACTTATATGCCACACAGTTCAATTTAATTCAAACCACTTGTGCGCTATTAAGCTTGACTGATTATAGATCGAAAGCATCATGATTGCAGGCTGTCAGAAGGTGCTGTGAACTGTATTCTATTTCAAGGACTCAATTCGGGCTTTTTCTATAATGGTTTAATTTTTGATATTTTAGGAGTCGGCACTTAAGTTTTGCTAAGTAACATTGATAACTGAAAGGGGAAGCAGCTGATTATTATGTTCGGAGAAAGTTTATTGAGCTTCTGTCTGTGTGAAAACAGCAGCATTTGACAATGGTTATCATGGATGGTAACATTGTTGAAGTAATTGTACATAACATTTGTGCACAGGGTGTGATCATTGCTAATTGGGGTATTCTACAGACCAACGCACAGTGGAAGTTAGTTCGAATGACTTTGTCGGCTGACTGATCAGCTCTCTTTGTAAAATTGATTTGTTTTTTGGAAACATGCATTGATCATAGAATCTACAGTGCAGAAAGAGGCCATTCGGCCCGTCGAGTCTGCACCAGCTCTTGTAAAGAGCACCCTACTTAAGCCCACACCTCCACCCTATCCTTGTTACCCAGTAACCCCACCTAAGCTTTTTGGACACTAAGGGCAATTTATCACGGCCAATCCACCTAACCTGCACATAGAACAGTACAGCACAGAACAGGCCCTCCGGCCCTCAATGTTGTGCCGAGCAATGATCACCCGACTCAAACCCACGTATCCACCCGATATCCGTAACCAAACAACCCCCCCTTCTTAACCTTACTTTTTTTTAGGACACTACGGGCAATTTATCATGGCCAATCCACCTAACCCGTACATCTTTGGACTGTGAGAGGAAACCGGAGCACCCGGAGGAAACCCACGCACACACACACGGGGAGGACGTGCAGACTCCACACAGACAGTGACCCAGCCGGGAATCGAACCTGGGACCCTGGAGCTGTGAAGCATTTATGCTAACCACCATGCTACCGTGCTGTCCTTGGACTGTGGGAGGAAACCAGACCACCCGGAGGAAACCCACGCAGACACGTGAAGAACGTGCAGGGTCCGCACAGACAATGACCCAGCGGGGAGGCGAACCTGGGACCTTGGAGCTGTGAAGCAACAGTGCTAACCACTGTGCTACCGTGTCACATTGTAAATATGAAGTGCATAACTGGGATAAAATAATTTTTATTTCATAAAAATGTGAAATATTTAAATCTATAATGTTAATACTTAGAGGAAACAAAATATTCAAAACAACTGTGTAAATAATCTTAGTTTTAGATGTGGTTGACGTTAAGAACAATAGTATGGTTAAAAATACTTCTGGAAAATGAGCACGGTTCACTTAAAAGTGCAGGTTTTATACTTTTCAGGTTAATCAGTGCTTAAAAGACTGCATGACTCTCAGTGCTGAGAATTGCATCTCCAAAAAGGAGTAAAGTAGTTAGCTTTTTGAGAAAACCATCCTTATTCTTGAACTTTGTAACATCTGAAAAGGTTTCTGGGAACTACCACAGAGGAGGAAATGATCAGAATTAGAGTGGTGCTTTGTTATTAATAGCTAAACTGGAGTCAATGGGAATTGGGGGAAAACTCTCCGCTAGTTGGAGTCATACCTGGCACAAAGGAAGATGGTTGTGGTGGTTTGAAGTTAATCTTCTCATCTCAAGGACATCACCTCAGGAGTTCCTCAGGGTTGTGTCCTAGCCCCAATCATCCTCAGCTGCTTCATCAATGACCTCCCTTCCATCATAAGGTCAGAAGTAGGAACGTTTGTGGTTGATAGCACAATGTTCAGCACCATTCGTGACTCCTCAGATAATGAAGCAGTCCAAGTCCAAATGCAACAAGATCTGGACAGTATCCAGCCTTGGGCTGACAAGTTATATTCATGCGACACAAGTGCCAGGAAATGACCATCTCCATCAAGAGAGGATCTAGCCACCACCCCTTGGCATTCAATGGCATTACCATCGCTGAATCCCCCACAACCAACATCCTGGAGGTTACCATTGATCAGAAACTGAACTGGACTAGCCACATTAATATTGTGGCTATCAGGACAGGTCAAAGACTAGGAATCCTACAGCGAGTAACTCGCCTCCAGAATTCCCAAAGACTGTCCACCATCTACACGTCACAAGTCAGTAGTGTGATGGAAAACTCTCCACTTGCCTGGATGAGTGCATCTGCAACACTCAAGAAGCTCAACACCATCCAGGACAAAGCACCCCGCTTGATTGCTCTTCCTTCCAGAAACATTCAAACCTTGCACCACCAATGAACAGTGGCAGCTGTGTGTAACATCTACAAGATGCACTGCAGTAACTCACCAAGGTTCCTCAGCCAGCAGCTTCCAAACCCACAACCACATCATCTAGATGGACAAGAACAGCAGATACCTGGGAAGCCCACCACCTGGAGGTTCCATTCCAAGTCACTCACCAGCCTGAGTTAGAAAGATATTGTCACTGGGGCAACATCCTCTAACGCCTTCCTTTCCTAACAGCATAGTGGGTGTACCTACACCTGAAGGACTGCAGCGATTCAAGAAGGCAACTCACCACCACTTTCTGAAGGGCAACTAGGGATGGGCAATACATGCTGGCTGAACCATCGACGCCCACATCCCGTAAATTAATTTTTTAAAAAGTAGATTTAGTTTAAACTGAGGAGCCCATCACCTAGATTTAGTTAAAACTGGTGAGAAAGGTCTGATCTGTCCACAGTCAAATGCAGACAACTGGGTCAGCTACCCTTTCACAAATCCTTCTGGAGTATCCACATTGCAAACTTATCCAGGCCATCTTAACTGGCAGCAGGTTCACAATTCAATTCCAGCAACAGCAGTTGACAGCGTTTTGTGTCCAAATACGAGCAGAGTTCTGCCAGACAGGGCTCTCTCAGGGGTTTGATACCTTTATCGCAACTTACCTGTATGAATTTTCATCACTTATTGGAATAAAATCAAAGTATCTTCAGGACATTTGTGAAGGAAAAGAAAATCAGCTGTTAGCTTAAGCTATCCCCTAACCTGCGCATCTTTGGACTCTGAAAGAAAAGCGAAAAACATGGAGGAAATGGTGATGGTACAGTGGCACAGTAGTTAGCACTGCTACCTCATAGCAATAGGGACCAGGGTTCAATTGAAGCCTTGGGTGACTGTCTGTGTGGACTTTGTATGTTATCTCCATGTCTGCATGGGTTTCCTCCAGGTGCTCTGGTTTCCTCCCATCGTCCAAAGACATGCAAGTTAGATAGATTGACCATGCTAAGTTGCCTTTTAGTGTCCAGGGATGCACTAGTTAGGTTTTGGGGTGAGGGTGGGGTAGTGAACCCAGGTGGGGTACTCTTTCAGAAGGTTGGTACCGACCTGATGGGGTGAATGGCCTCCTCTGCGCTGTAGGAATTCTATCGTTCTATTCCATGGTTCTAGGAAACCCATGCAGCCATGTGGAAAATGTTCAAGCACCACACAGTCAACCAAAGTCTGAATTGTACACGGGTCCTTGCGTTGTAAGACAGCAATGCTAACTAGTGTGCCACCGTATTAACTATGTTTCAGCTTTCTTTACTCGACTTATCTTTTTCATTTATAATTCTCATAATTAAATGTTGCATTCTGATGTTTCAGTAAGACATTTGTAAAAGCTTGTCAAGTTTAATGGGAAACATTTATTAACTAAATTAATTTTATAAATACAAATCTTTGAAACCAGTTAACATTTAACTGTGTTTAACTTTATCAGCTGAATAATGACATAAAACTGCCTCAACTTTAAGAAATTATATTTTCTCACTTAAACACAATGATACCATCCAATTGTAAAGGGAGGAAGGGAAAAAAGCGAGGGAGGGAAGAGGGGGAAGGGAGGGATGGAAGAGGAGGGAGGGAGAGAAGAGGGGGGGGAGAGGATGGTATTAACAATTGTTAATGTTACAAGCGCAATGTCCAAAAGCAGCACCTACTGAAGCGCAGTGTCCTGGCACACATCTCCTCTAACCTCATTTTGGGATGCCCTTTGCCAGTACACTCACAGGGATTCACTGCAATACCTGTCAGACAGATAGTTCACATTAGCTAACAGGATGCTTGCATATATCAGCTATGGCTGGGGGCTGGTTTAGCACAGGGCTAAATTGCTGGCTTTGAAAGCAGACCAAGGCAGGCCAGCAACATGGTTTAATTCCCATACCAACTTCCCCAAACAGGCGCCGGAATGTGGTGACAAGGGGCTTTTCACAGTAACTTCATTTGAAGCCTACTTGTGACAATAAGCGATTTTCATTTTCATTTTTCATTTTCAGGCTTTAAACTTTGTTAAAGCATTTGAAATAATTTTTCATAGAATTTACAGAGCAGAAGGAGGCCATTTGGCCCATCGGGTCTGCACCAGCTCCTGGAAAGAGCACCCTACCCAAGCCCACACCTCCACCCTATCCCCATAGCCCAGTACTCCATCCAACACTAAAGGCAATTTTGGACACTGAGGGAAATTCATCATGGCCGATCCATCTAATCTGCACTTTTTGGACTGTGGGAGGAAACCGGAGCACCCGGAGGAAACCCACACACACATGGGGAGAACGTGCAGACTCCGCACAGACAGTGACCCAAGCCGGGAATCGAACCTGGGACCATGGAGCTGTGAAGCAATTGTGCGAACCACAATGCTACCGTGCTGCCCTTAATCACTGATGCATCTCAGGATGAACATTGCATCAGGGAGACTCATAAAGAACTTAGCTTAAAATACATGGCAAAATCCAAATGTACTTTATCTCTGAATCAGCTGCGAGGACAGGCATGCTAACGTTAGTGTCCTTGAAGGAGTCAATAGCACCAGTATCGAGGCCATGATCATCCAAAACTAATTCCGCTGGGCTGCCCATACCTTTGGGATGTCAGAGCCCTGACTGCCAATGGAAATCTTCTTCACCCAACTCAAGGAAGGATTCCAAACAAGAGGAGGTCAAAGGAAGCTCTTCAAAGACACCTTGTCGGCTTACCTCAAGAAATAGAACATCGGCATCAATGCTTGGGAGACCTTTGTTCAGCAGAGATCTATTTGGAGCAACCTGCTGACTGAAGGGTCACAATTCAACAAGAGCACCTGATGGCAAAAGGAGCCTGAGAAAGGAATACCCACAACTTAGTGTCCAAGGTCTGATTCCACCTTTTGGAATCTCCTGCTAAGTGAGTGATTGAAGATGCGGCTCTAGAATCGGGTCCATCAGCCACGCAAGAACCCATAGAACCTGTGGCCAGTAACACGGAGTATCTTAGGTGGACAATCTTACCCGTCAGTGAGTGATCACCGCATTCTATCCATTATAGTTCCTTTAATAGAATTAACATCCTCATAACAAACCAAAGTTTAAAAAAAAATCATTCTTTCATCTTCTGTGACTTCAAACTCACTTTATACAGTAAATTACCTTTTAATGGAATTAACAGCCTCACTACAAACCAAAGTTTAAAAACAAATCTTTCTTTCATTTTATTTGCATTTTGAATGTATTTATAAACTCTAAACACTAGCAATATAAAACATTAACCTACCAAAAAAAATGTCTCCCGGTGTTTCCTGTCTCTGTTAGCCTGAAACATTTGTGTGTAAATAAAAAGACGTAAAAACTGACCGAATATCCAGGTAAGTGGTCTAAATTAGGCTGCAGCTGGATTTTTCATTGAGCAGAGCTTCAAGCAAGAGGAAAAAAACAACCAGGAGTTTTAACGCCACGCACTTTCAGCGCGCATGCCTGAACGCCCGCACTTCCGGGTCGTCACGCAGTGCATGTGCAGTGTACCAGCGACTTAGAGTCGCGAATCCTGCCGGAAGTTATGGACCATGGTCTTATTATCTAGATTATGCTTCTCAATCATTAATTCAAAGGAACAAAGATATGCTGTAATTGAAAAGGAGGAATTACTAGCCACATGGGCCAGTGAGAAGTTTGCCCTTTGCATCTTAGGTTTACATTTACCATTGAGACTGACACAAGCTATTTGTCACCTTGTTAAATGCCAAAGAACTAGCAAAGATGCCATCAAGAGTTTTTGGCTAAGATTCATGAGATTCAGTGTATTATGTGCCAGGGTTTAGAGAACACCAAAGTATATCATGGAGTTCACCTGACCCACAACTTTAAATAGATTTTGGTTATGGGGAACACAAGGGCCCACTTTACAGGTGTGGTGCAACAGAGAGCTGAAGTATGTTTAAACCAAAACAATATTCTATTAATCCAGTTAACATTTTATAAACACACAGTAAACAGTTTATCAACTACCAATCCTGACCACCCCCCCCCAAAATATACTGGATTCTATAAATAACCCTTGATAATTTTCCAAACGACATCCACAAGTTAAACCCTTTTTAAATAAGACAGCAGGTTTAAATTCTCTACAGAAATAGGTATAACTTTGAAATCATCAAGTGATCTTTAGATTGCCGAGAGAGATCATAACATCTTCTTGCTGTGAATGCAGCTCTTCACCTCTGAAAACATATCCAAACACAAACTGCAGCTGCCAGCTCAAAATCAAAAGTGAAAGACAGACAGACTGCCCTGCTCCACCTACACTCTGATATCACTGCAGCTATTTGATAAATACTCATTTCTTAAAGGTACATCCACCTGACAAGTGCCACAACCAAATATGTCCAAGGAAAACAGCAAACAGCAGCAGACTCACTGTCATGTTGAAAAGCCTGAAGAGGAGGACATCATTTTTTTGAAGATGTAGAGTCATATACAACATGGACCGCAACATTTCCACCAGCAACAACAGAGGCTGAGTGAAATTCAAAAGGCACAAAAAGCAGATGAAGAACGTACGGAATTTAGAGAATGCTGCACAAATGGATGGCCAGAATATATTCCAAATAATCTCATCCAGAAACAGTGCTTCCCACGAAGGCGATAACAGACCTGGAACATTCAGGATAGAGGCATATTCCTACATTATGTATCTCGCTTCAACCTTATCCTACCTGGTATGAAGTGCAAGCTGCAGATGGTGTGACCATCCCAGGCCTTGCCGCACCCAAACCCTCCCATTCTGCCTTTCACTTTCAGACCTATTACCTGACCACCTAATGCAGCCTCACCATGATGGACGTGAGCAAGAGCACATATCTGATGAAAAGCATGGTCACTTAATCTGCTACTCATTACCACTCGCTCAGCTACAAGCACTGCACTTACCAGTATGGAGGCAGGAGCAACATGTGGTGAGTCACCAGGCATGAGTGGGCTGCAGTCAGGACAGGGGAAAAGGATAATGCATCACCTGTTCATTTCTTTGCTATATATTTAGTGTGTGCCTTTTCTGTACATGCAGTTCTTCTGTTTTTTATTCTTAATTTATTATTGGATAGTTTGGTCTTGTTTTTCATGGTTATATATAAATAAACTGCACTGATCATCTTGGTAAATATTACCATTGCTATTTTATCTCGTTATCATTCCCTGCGCAACGTACCTTCTTACTCCTCAAAGCTACTGACTTTATCTTTTGTATGTTCTTCTCAATATCTATTTTAAACCTTATGCTATGATTACATAATGATTGCATTATTGTCAATCAAAGCTGCTCAAATTTTACTTAATTCACACCTCCTATCCTATCAGCATGCAGATTTAATATTTTAACACTGTTGACCACTATTACCCTTTCTGGGCGAGATCCTGATCATGCCAACTGAAGCAAGCCGGGAGAATGGAAACTTGATTTACTCCTGGCGCAACTCTTCTTTCAGGTTCTCCTGTAATTCTCTTCTGTAAATGCGGGATTTGCCCCAGGCACTATGCGGCTGGGGAATCGCCCCCTTTATTCAGTAAACTTACTTAGGTTGATATATCCCTGCTCCTATAAGCTCCTGATACCAAGGATGTGCAACATATTTATATCTTTTGGTTACCACCCTTACACTATGAAATCCTAATGAGCAGCTTCATATAGGCTGCAGCTGTAATAACTAACAGAAGTCTGTGCTTCTTATCACATTTTTGCTGACCCATCCTGTGAAGGTCATTAAGTTTGTGTTGTTACTCTCCCACTCTAGAATTCTGAGAAAGGGCTCCAATAACTTTTTTAAAGCTGTTAATACTTATTACTACATTTGTCTACTTCAAAGCTACTAATATTTAATGTCAAAGTATTTCAATTATTTCACTTCAATTGCAAGATGCATTCACTGATCTAGACCACACATGAATAATGAAATGAAAATCGCTTATTGTCACAAGTAGGCTTCAAATTAAGTTACTGTGAAAAGCCCCTAGTCGCCACGTTCCGGTGCCTGTTCGGGGAGGCTGGTACAGGAATTGAAGCGTTCTGCTGGCCTGCCTTTGTCTGCTTTAGAAGCCAGCTATTTAGCCCTGTGCTAAACCAGCCCATGTGATGTCTTGAAAGCTTTGTATCATGACAGCCAAATCCGTTGTATTATACTCCTGAAATTTGTATCCCTGCCCACCAGCTCCCACTCCTTTCAGAAGGTAAGCATACATCAAAGGTAAGCATGCATTGAAATTCATATCCCTAGCTGCCTGCTCCTATTCCATTTAGAGGTTGAGAATGCGTTGAAGGCCTCATTGTCCCCTGCTGCAACAGGACCTTGCTCTTGTTGTTGACTTCCTGGATTAAAGCCTCTAGTGTCGCATCAGCGAATCAGGAGTCCTCTTTCTGGTCTGTCATCTCCATTGATAGTCCTATTGCTTCCCTGAAAGATTTTCACAAGTAGTTCCATTAGCTGCTGCAGCATGAATGCGTTTCTCCTTTAAGAAATGCAGGTTAGATCTAAGCTATGCTAACCATGCATACATCTGGGCCTCTGCCAAGCATTGCAGCCAGTCCACTGCTTGTTGCACTCTGGGTTGCTTGCCGCTATCACAATGATGAGCAGGTGGTACGAAGCTTGTGAGCTGTCTGCAGCAGCTCGACTGGGTGCAAGGTACTGATGCATCGCCAAACAGGTGTCCGCTCATAAGTTTCATCACATTTTTAGCTGAAAGCTTCAAAAAAACATTATGGAACATCTCTTTGTATGTTACAGTTGCACATTTATCAACTTCGTAAACAATAAGGACTTGAGTTGAGATTTCTAATAGCTAATAATCTCATTTTACTGCAACAAAACAGTTTGAGTATGATCAGTCCAGAGTTGCAGAAGTGCTAGCAAGGGTTAACGTAGCATTCCATGAAATAATTCGACTTCTGTTGTCACGGTACGGCAATGATGATACCCAATTATCTATTTTAAAATTGCTAGTAAATGGTACCTTCCGCACCCAAGGCAATTGTAAATATATTCCTCTGATTGTGTCCTCTGTGTTACCCCAAAGTCGCACTTTGCGAGTTAAAAGATAGAACACAAAATACTTTTAAAACATTTGCTGATGAGTAAGCATTTTGTAAAATGATCCTGTGGTCCATATCTATTGATCAATGCATTTTTTCCATTGAAGAATGTTGCTTTGCTTTGTTCGAATTACTTTTGTCTCCCTCTATCTGTTATTTTTGATGCAACAGGATTTAATATCTGTCATGATGATGCTATTTGGCAGCAAGTCTAGTCTCTTTGAAGAGTTCTGCGTGATCTGTATTAAATGACTACCCGGGGGCTTGTCTTGATGTTTAAACAGGGTTATTTACAAGGAGTAATGAAGTAATTTGCCTTTAGTCCTTATACTCCAGAAGTACCTGAGTAAAAGAATAAGAGAAAATCACTTGCCTTAATTCACTTAAAGTGGAAATTCTCAAACAGTCAGTCTATGACTTATCTTACCATCACTGTGATATATCCGATATAAATAGCACACAGCTTTGGGGCTGATGCGACCATCAATTCATGCGAGACAGAGAGTTGAAGTGAACAGTGGCTTTAATCGACTAGAACAGTGCCTGCCTGTGACTGCTCTGCTAGTGAGAGCCGCCTACAGGGCAGCTGCTCTTTATACCTCCCCTCAAGGGGGCAGAGCCAGGGGCGGAGCCCACAAGGGGACCAACATGACACATTCCGTGTAGTACATTACAATGGTCCATAGGTGGAGTCCACATGGGCAACAGTGTGATACAATGTAATACAGTGGTGAATGGTTAGTACAATACGTTCACCACGGGACATAGGTTTAAGGTGTGAGGGGCAAGGCTTAGAGGAGATGTACGAGGTAAGTTTTTTATACAGAGGGTAGTGGGTGCCTGGAACTCGCTGCTGGAGGAGGTGGTGGAAGCAGAGATGATAGTGTAATTTAAGGGGCATCTTGACAAATACATGAATAGGTTGGGAATAGAGGGATACGGTAGCCATCTGGGATGGCCACTTACAACCAGGAACAGAGAAACCCGCAAAGCCTAGCGGGTAAAATGGACAAGCCAAGACTCAGGCAGGCTCAGAGCCTGAAATGTATATTTGTCAGCAAGAAGTCCAGACGGTATCGAAACTCCGTCCAATTAGCATTTTGATGGGCAGATTAGCATTTGATGGCCCATCTTCACCAAGACAAAGGACTAGGACTCGAGTGACCAGCACAGTCCCAGACATTTCGGCGCCACTCCCTGTTCAGGGGAAATGCAAACAATGGGGTCAGTGACCGCTTGGAACATGCCCAGCCATCCAAGCCCCAGCCCATTTATTGGTTAGTAATCGAACAGAGTGATCAAGGATCACCCAATTAGTGGGGTCCAAACTGAAGGACCGCCCAAAAGAGCGTGAAAACCCCCAAATATAAGAAGAGGGTCCGCCATATCGTTGTCCTCTTTTGGACCTGGCGACTTGGCAACGTCCATCTCCAATCGTAGAACCACCAGAAGCAAGTCCAAGTTCAACGTTCACTACCAGACGGATGAGCCTCGCTGAGCAGCAGTTACTTCTCCAGACTCGATAGATGCAGACCACTGTTCCTCTGACCTAAGCCGGGTGCCTGAAGTTAAGTACAGGTTGTCTTAGTTGATAGGCATAGTTAACTAGTAGTGTTTATGTTGCATGACTAATTGTGTGTAAATAAAGTACCCTTGACCTTGAACTAACAAACTGGTGTTTGGCTCTTTGATCGATAGCCGGTTGAACCTTGTGGTGGTATCATTTGATACCTGGCGACTCTGAGCATTAGAACATAGATATCAAAAGAAAGGAGGGCAAACCTACTGACTGCCATAGGTAGAACAGAGCCACACAGAAAGGAAAAAGGCAACAGTTATTGGCGACATCTGACAGGACTCGACCCAGAAGTGACTGTGTCACTCCGAGAGAACCCACAAAAGTGTTTGAATTAGAATCCAAATTGGGAAAGTAAAAGAAACCAAAGTAAAACCAGTATCGATCAAACCTCCAAAATTCGGAAGTGTGTAATTTGCATGCGTACTAACAAAGGGATATAAGGTAAACTCGATAGAGTTTGTTGCATTAAACGTTCGGGAGCTGCGTAAACCGGAAAATAGCTTGAGCCTTACCCGTGTTTGCACCACCGCTTTATTCCCCCTTGTTCCAAATTTCCGGTAGAGACAGAAGTAATTGTAGGGATGGCCATGAAGGCAATGGAACGTGTTATGCATCCACAAGAGCCCGAGGTTGCAGCGACCAATAGATCAGAACAGTGTCCCATTTGGGAAGAACAGCTTATGAGATACCTAAAGGGGAAAGGATGGCCCCTATGGTCAGAATTGTGCGCAAATGAGGAAACAGGTCTAGCAGCATAGGACAGACTTGGTGGGACAGCCTGACCGAGATTCACAAGAAAAGTTTAAGTAAGGTTCGTAAGCCGATGGCAATCCTGTCCTGTCTGGCACAATTGCGAGGCACAGAGGAGGTCGTGAGGATGCTCCGTAAACAGCTTGAGGAGAAGGAGAGAAGCAGAGAGGGAGACATTAGTGAAAGCGAGAGATTAAATGTGCAGCTCCGGGAGCAGTTAGCGGCGAAGGACAAGGAGATGGATGATGTCAAGAGGGCACACCAATCTTGTCTTGCCCACCTTTGCAGCTTCCAGATTCTGTATGATAAGGCCTACCAGGACACACAACGTGCTGTAATGGTAAGAGAAGAAACAGAGAACCAGGTAGAACAATTGAGGAAGCAATGCGATGATTTGAAGGCAGCCCTCCGAGTAATTCACAGTTCCACCACAGAACAGAGGCATAGTTCGGTGGATCATGCCAAGTGCCGGCAGCAAATTGCAAAATTGCAATCCCTGCGATCTGTTCAGAATGGGTTCAGAGACACCTTTGGCCCACATTTAGATCAGAAAGATGGCCCCGATTGGCAGGAACTCAGCGAAACAGCCCAACGGTAAATGAGTAAGATCGAGAATCAGAATAGAGCCCCCCAGGCCCCGAAAAGAAAAGCACCCGCACCACGGACTGCACAGGCAGCACCCAACCCAATGAACCCCATCACTATGCAGCGCAGGGTCACCACGGAAGGCCAACCCGATTTTGTGTATGCTACCCCATTAACCATCATCCAGTTAAAAGATGCCTGTGATAAGATAGAGACTTTCCACCCCACATCAGACCCACACCACTTTTTCGAACTAATGAAGCAACAGATCCTCATGTACGGTTTAGACAAGTAGGGAGAGGTAAAGCTCACAGTTATGTGCCTTGATCCGTCAGTTAGTTCAGCCCTTCCCAACCCACAAAATGTAGGAGGAGGTAGCCTCCAAGAAATGAAAACAGCCATTTTAGACGCCATTGGCTATAATAGAGGAAATCCGGTAGACAGACTCAACCAGTGCCGACAGAAAAAGGAGAGCATCCAACAGCGTTTGCCTCTGGATCAATTTTACTGCTGTATTTGGTGAATTAGCCCGCGCCTGTTTATCAGTAGACGATACGGCCAAATGGACCCGTATCCCAGTATCCCATGCCACAGAGGCAGGGCAGAAGGCATGTGCCAGTTACGACCCCTCAGACCCGGCACACAATGAAGTTTGGGTTCTGAAACGCCTATTCAGAGCTTGGGAACAGTCCATACATAGAAAGACAGAGCAGGAGAGAGTAGACGCCACAATGATTCCAGTAAGGGCACACCAAGACCCCACATGGGTAAATGAAGGCAGAGGTACCACACAGCACCCTAAAGCGCAGGAATGTTATAATTGTGGACATGACGGACATTATGCCTGAGAATGCAATTCCCCCACGAAGCAGCACACAAATTCACCCCCCCCCCCCAAGAAACAATGCAAGGCCCATCCACAGTGTTAGCGCTCGAGCAGATAATTTGGCCATGAATGGCACCGATTGACGGTGTTCGAGCTCCCCAACTTAGGTCTGCGATACCCTTTGGGATAAGTCCGGAAGACCGGTAGTTGCAGGCACAGTCCGGGGACACCTAGTAGAGTTCCTTTGGGACACAGGAGGGTCCCGAACCACGTTAGACTCCTCCACCATGTACCAGAGAGAGATATGGCCCACTACGGACACCATTACCCTTAGTGGCTTTACAGGTCACCTCCAGCAGAGACACATCACAGCCACTGTGGATGTACAGCTTGGCAATATTAAAACAAAACACTCGTTCATTTTAGTATCTTTAACCCAGGCAGCAGAACACATCCTCGGCATAGATTTCATGAGTGCACACAACCTTTCGTTCGATCCAGCTAATAGATGCATGTGGAAAATGGCTAGAGCAGCACGAGCCCCCGCCACGCTCACAGTAGGAGATTATGCACATAGGTTTAGCTCAGTGGGAGAGTACTGCTTTGATCCACAAACCATTACCACAGACAAAACGGTTAGAAAAGTCTTTAAAAGACATAAGGCATTGTTTGAACAGCACAAGCATGACTGCGGCAAAATCCCAGGATTGGTTAACATTACAGGTCCTGATCCTAAGCCCCAGAAACAATAGCTTCCCCCAGCAAGCCGAGGGAGAGATAGCCAAAGTAATCCAAAGTTTATTGAATCAAGGAGCGATTCGACCTGTATCATCGACGAATAATGCCCCGATTTGGCCCGTACGGAAACCAAATGGTTCATGGCGACTGACCATCGATTATAGGGAATTGAACAAAGTGACTCCCCTAGCATAGAATTTACAGTGCAGAAGGAGGCCATTTGGCCCATCGCGTCTGCACCGGCTCTTGGAAAGAGTACCATACCCAAGATCCACACCTCCACGCTATCCCCATAACCCAGTAACCCCACCAAATACTGAGGGCAATTTTGGACACTAAGGGCAATTTATCATGGCCAATCCACCTAACCTGCACATCTTTGGACTGTGGGAGGAAACCAGAGCACCCGGAGGAAACCCACGCACACACGGGGAGAACGTGCAGACTCCGCACAGACAGTGACCCAAGCCAGGAATCGAACCTGGGGCCCTGGAGATGTGAAGCAATTGTGCTAACCACAATGCTACCCTGCTGCCCAATAACAGCCCCCACCGTTGCCACGAGTCCCGAGACCATGTTAAAACATGGACTCCAGTCAAAGTTTTTCACGGTATTGGATATTAGTAATGGCTTTTGGTCCATACCACTGGACAAAGCATGCCAGTATAAATTTGCGTTCACTTTCCAGGGATAGCAGTACACGTGGATGTGCCTTCCACAATGCTTCCACAACTCCCCCTCCATTTTTCACAGACAATTGGCAAACATATTATCTAAATTTTCCCGCCCTGAATGCCTTGTTCAGTATGTGGACGACTTGCTCCTACAGACTGACACCAAGGAAGAGCACATCTCGCTTCTTTCTGAATTATTAGGACTACTCACAACAATTGGATGCAAAATTAACCCCAGGACCCAAATCCTCCAGGAACAAGTCACATATTAAGGTACAGTCATCACACATGGGAAGCGTGAAATAGACCATAAACGCATAGACTCGATTGTAAAATTGCCCTTGCCCCAAAACGTTACAGCACCCTGGTCATTTTTAGGACTGGTTGGATATTGTCGGAACCATACAGACGGATTCGCCACAAAAGCAGCCCCACTTTCCGAGCTCCTTAAGAAACAGGGCCGATGGAAATGGTTTCCACAGCACACGGATGCCGTGGATGCATTGGAACGTGCCCTGAGCACAGCCCCAGCTTTGCAAGCCCCAGATCCACACTTCCCATACGCGATAGAGGTAGTGACCACTGACCGAACCCTTTCGGCCGTACTCCTGCAGGAAAGGCACAATCGTTTAGGACCCGTAGCCTATGCTTCACAAGTTTTAGATCCAGTCGAGCAGGGATTTTCAGCCTGTGAAAGGCACCTGTTAGCAGTTTTCTGGGGGGTACAGTACTTCTCGTACATAACTGGACTCAACCCAGTAACCATTTTGACCGAGCACACCCCGACACAGCTTTTATTGGACGGCAGACTAAAAGACGGCACAGTAAGCCAAATTCGAGCAGCGTGATGGACCCTACTCCTACAAGGACACGCCATTACTGTAAAACGGACAAAAGCGCACACGTTTCTGGCCGACAATTTACACTATGCAGGAACCCCACATTAGTGCGAGATCATAGCCCCGAAGCACAGCACAGGCCCCTTTGTTCCCAAGTCGGTACCAACAAAGATAGGCATACGACCACAGGTGACGTAGTCCACAGAATCTATTTGAGAATCTATATAGATGGCTCCTCCACAGTGCTTGATGGCAAAAGGATCACAGATGTGGGATTTATGTAGAGGACGCGCAGGGACGCGCCTTAGAAGAAATTGCTTTAAAGTTGCCTGAACACTTCGGTTTGCAGGCAGCCGAGTTAGCAGCCATTACTTACATTGTCCAGTACCCCGATGCGCTCCCGACCCCAGCAGACATATATTCGGACAGTTTATTTCCACCGACGGAAAACCTCTACCCTCAGCACCATTACTCAAACATATCCCCGAGACAGTGAGAGGCAGAAAATATGGCATAGTTAAAGTAAGAAGTCACCATCGTTCCTTCCCACCCGGTAACGTGAAAGCTGACGCCCTAGCGAAGGCAGGTTCACGACATGGCCACTTTTGGCAACCCCCCGAGAGTGCACCAGTACATGCAGTTCAGGTCTCACAGACCAACATCCAAGAGGTAGCCCAGGCACAGCAGGAGGACGAGACATTGAAGGAAATTTTGAATGGAAACTTCCCAGCTCCCTACGAAAAGTTCAGGAATTCTTTTAACGATCTATGAGGGAACCGTTTTAAAAGATGGCATTTATGTAGTCCCCACCCAGGACAGGAATGAGATCATTTGTAAATTCCATGACGGGAATGGGAATCAAGGGATTGAATCCACCCTTGCCCACCTGTTGGTGGCCTGATTTGAAAACCAACATATCCCATTACGTTGAAAATTGCTTGAATTGTGCACAGAACAACCCGGATAGATATGTTAAAAAAACCCAGCTATAACACACCCGTCCTGTAAATGGCCAGTGGACAAACCTTCAATTGGATTATATTGGTCCCCTCCCCCCCTGCAGAAATGGATACAAATATGTGTTGGTGGTAATCGACATATTTAAGAAATGGGTCGAAGCTTTCCCCTCGAGAATAAATACAGCCAAGGCCATGGCAAAGATCCTAACCGGGCAAATTTTTACTAGATGGGGACTCCCCCATAGTATTGAGTCGGACCAAGATTCACACTTCACAGGCAGGGTCATGAAAAACGTTATGACCATTTTTGGTACAAACCAAAAGTTCCACATTGCCTATCACCCACAGTCCAGCAGCATTGTGGAACTCATGAATCGGAGACTAAAGGCCACACTTAGGAAAATGGTGCAGCAGCACAACCTGACATGGGACACAGTGCTCCCATTCGCACTGATGTTTATTAGAAACACAGTGTCGAGTTGGACAGGTTATATCCACCATACCCTCATGACCGGGCGACCAATGAAGGGTACCCAGTATTTATTCGGGCTTGATTTGGCCAGTCCTGCAGTCACCGCCCTGACCCATGAGAAAGCAGTCCAGCACATGGTAGACAATATTAAAGCAGCACAGCTTGCTGCAGCTGTTTGACTGAGCACTAAACGAAAGCAGAGTAAGGCCTGCTTTGATAAGACAGTACACCCAACAGATTATACAGTCGGACAGCAAGTGATGATCACCTTATACAACCCCCGCTCATTCCTCTTGCCTAAATTTGCAGGACCTATTCAATCTCAGACAAAGTAAGCCCCTCAGTTTATAAAGTCACATATCCAAACGGTAAATCAGGATGGTTCCATGTAAACCAGCCGAAGGTTTATGGAACGCAGTGCAGCCACTCGCACCACCTCTCATTGGCGATGGCAGACAATGAGGACCCGCTCACTGACAACCCAATCCCCCTTAACCCACCAGCAGCAGCACGTCCTTGACCCCGCCCCCAGGATCAAATTTCACCCTAACGCTTGATTTGGCTGCGAGCGATAGTGACAGTGACACCCCAACGGACGCCCCTGAGAGACCCGAACAATGGACACACAGACCAGGTCCCAGTCACTACAGCCCCAGAGACACCGACCAGGATATTTCAGCCCCTTTGAGACAATTTATTTGCCCACACCGGAACCTGACCCACCGCCCGACAATAGCGACACCCCCCTTGCCCAGACCGCCCTACGGAACATGAAACATTGGCACCGCGATAATTCCTGTCGTCTGACACGGAATGACGAAATGGACCCCACATCGGCACACGGCGCATTAGCACGAAAACTCCACACACGGGTTTGGCACCCAGGAGATGGTGATGACTCTGAGTCTGACTCCCACCATGGTAACCCCTTTGAGGTGTCCCATGCTCTGATGGAACCTGCCCACTTTTCTTGTACAGTTTGTTTTTTAAATGTTGTACTTTCTCTCTTGTACGATTTTTGTGTGTCAGCCTCACAGATAATTTCCTGATACAGTCATACCTACTCTTCTGACGCCACATGGCAGTTAAAGAAACAAGTTTGTTGGAACCCATATATTTCCAAATTCGTACCATTCTTGGAAGGTCACTCAGGCAGTGGAGTAACGGCACTGATCCCCATCCTGCCTGAGGACCCCCTATATATTTGGTCAGCCAAGCTTGGGTAGTGGAGCAATGGCACTGATCACCGCTCTACCCGGGGATCCCACCCATTCTTGCCCTGCCGCGGATCATACGCACCCCATTCGCCGAATTGTTTTCGAAACTCTTTTGCTGTTCTTTTTCATTCCTGTGGTTTAAAGAATGTATTTTGCCACAACTTTTGCCCCTTTCCGGCAACCCTTCGGTTGCTATTCCCCCCCACCTACTATTTACATGTCAGACTCACTTGGTTGGAAAAACGAGTTTGCAGAGGACGGAGAAATTGTCCGCCCACTCAGCCCATCAAACATATACTGCGAGAGTGCCCTGTGACAGAATTTTTTTTGGATGTCTTGTCTCTGCAAATGGTTGTTGAAAAAAAAGAGGGAGTCACATATGGCGACGATTCTAAACGGGAAATTGACGTTAAGGAGAAACAGACAGACAAAGGAGATGTTAAGGAACAAGATAATAACAGACATTATGCTTGTACCCCTAGGAAGATACAAAGATACTTACAGACGGAGAAAAGCATGAACAAAATGAAGACGGACCTGATGATCTACATCATGATCGTCGCTGGAACAGTACAGTTGCATGTGTTACCCACCTCCTCCACCTCCCTCACCACACAGGCCCCGAACATGACTACCTAAAACAACACCCTAGCCCGGACATGACACCACACATAGACCCAGCCACTGATACCCCCACATGGTGTGAGAATCTCATTAAATGGTACTCCCTGTCATACACAGTAGAAGCCTTACTAGTGATAGCCATATTGTGCAGCGTCATCCAGACAATCAGATTGCGGAAATGGAGAAGGAGAGCCTCCCGCCCTCCAGTTTACACCTTTAGAACCCCTTTCCTCGGACTCCAGCAAACCTCACACTCTTTCTGAACCTTTACCTTTAATAAATTCTGCGGTTGTTGTTTCGTTCATGTGATGAATGTTATCAGTAGCTGATATAATGGTACCTTACCTTTAATGCATTGGCCCTTTAAGACCGGGCCTGGAACCCTGGGGGACTCCGCCTTTGGCTCCGCCCCCAGGACACAGTATATAAAATAAGGCTCACTCAGGCAACATGTGATGAGCACACTTTTCGGCTGCTGTACAGTTCTCAGATGACTAAAGCCTTTGAATCATCTATCTTCTCTCCTGTGTCATGATTGAGGGTATCTCAATTTAATCATCTGATACATCAAGATGGACAGCGCTCTAAAGCCGGAGAAACTCAACCTGGACGCCCGGTCTCCGGAAGCCCCGGAAATTTTTAAATATTGGCTGCGGTGTTTTGAGGACTATATTGACTCCTCAGCGACTGAGGTCGACGGCGCTCGCAAGCTGCGTTTACTGCATACCCGGGTGGGCCACCGACTCTCCTCCGCGATCGAGAATGCGGCAAATTACGAAGCTGTGGTCGAGATACTGATGAAACGCTTCGTGAAGCCGATTAATGAGGAACACGCCAGACATTTGCTCTCAACCTGCAGCCAGCGTTCCGGGGAAACTCTGGACGAGTACGTAGAGAGACTCACTGTGCTCGCGAGGAACTGCAACCATAAAGCAGTGACGGCAGAAACCCACATGAACTTGCATATTCGTGATGCCTTTGTGTCCGGTATCAGGTCCTCGTACATCTGGCAGCGGCTCCTAGAAGACGGGGCAAAGGATCTGCAAGGCATGGTAACGCTCGCCCTTCCCTAGAAATGGCCCACCGTAACCTCCGTACATACTCCGCGGACCTTGCAAACCCCTCTCGATCCCCTCCAGACTCGGCCACGCTACAGGCCTGCGCTGTGCGGTGATCCGCTCACTCCGGGGGTTCCCCATGCTATTTCTGTGGGCAAGGTCAGCACCCACGGCAACGTTGCCCGGCCCGCTCCGCGATCTGCAACAACTGCGGGAAGAAAGGGCACTTCACTAATGTCCGCCTGGCTGGGCCCAAAGGCCACAAACAAAATCCTCACCAGGCCCCGAAATCAATCTCCCGGCCTCACAGGCCCCGCAACGCAGCCACGCGGCGGCCGGACATGCCCACTTCCAACGCGTCATTGACCTCGTGCGAGTCATGGGAGTGGCCATCTTGGCGGCGGCCATCTTCGAACCCCGACACGTGCGACCGACGGCGGTGGCCATTTTGTGACTCCAGGCGCCCATTTTGTGAGTCCGACTTAACCGAGGACTCTGACTACCCGCAACTAGGAGCGATCACGCTCGATCAATCGTGGCCGAAACACCTGCGTAACTCGATGATGCGGGTGCGAATCAACGGCCACGACACTCCCTGCCTATTCGACTCCGGGAGCATAGAAAGCTTTATCCATCCAGACACAGTAAGACGCTGCTCCCTGCGCACCCACCCCGCCTCCCAAACTATCGCCCTCGCCTCTGGGTCCCATTCGGTCCAAATCACGGAGTACTGTGTCGCTGACCTCGCAATTCAAGGCGCAGAATACACCCGTTTTAAACTTTACATCTTTCCTCAACTCTGCGCCCCCCCTGCTGCTCGGTCTGGACTTTCAGTGCAGCCACCGGAGCCTGACACTGAAGTTCGGCGGACCCCTGCCCCCACTCACGGTATGCAGCCTGGCGACACTCAAAGTTGCGCCACCCTCCTCTTCGCGAACCTCACTCCCGACTGTAAGCCCGTCGCCACCAAGAGTCGCCGGTACAGTACCCAAGACATGACTTTTATCAAGTCAGTGGTTCAGCGGCTACTAAAAGAGGGGGTCATAGAGGCCAGCAACAGCCCTTGGAGGGCTCAAGTATTGGTAGTCTGCTCCGGGGAAAAGCAACAAATGGTCCTGGATTATAGCCAGACCATAAACCGCTTTACGCAACTCGATGCTTACCCACTTCCCCGCATAGCAGAAATGGTGACTCACATCGCCCAGTATCGGGTATTCTCCACGGTCGACCTAAAATCGGCCTATCATTAACTCCCTATCCGCCCAGAGGACCGCCCCTACGCGGCGTTTGAAGCAGCAGGTCGGCTGTTTCACTTCCTCAGGGTCCCTTTTGGTGTCACAAACGGAGTCTCCGTTTTCCAGAGGGCGATGGATCAAATGGTGGACCAGTACGGCTTACAGGCTACCTTCCCGTACTTGGACAATGTCACCATCTGTGGCCATGACCAGCAGGACCACAACGCAAACCTGAGGAAGTTCTTCCAGACTGCCCGGGCCCTCAACCTCACGTACAACAAAGAGAAATGCGTGTTTCACACAACCCGGCTAGCCATCCTCGGCTACGTCGTGGAAAACAGGGTCCTAGGCCCAGACTCCGACCGCATGCGTCCCCTTAAGGAACTCCCCCTCCCCCGTAGCCTCAAGGCACTCAAACGGTGCTTGGGGCTTTTCTCCTATTACGCCCAGTGGGTCCCCAGATATGCGGACAAAGCCCAACCACTCATTAAGACTACGGTTTTTGCCTTGACGGCTGAGGCCCAGTCGGCTTTCAACCGTATCAAGGCCGGCATCATCAAGGCCGGCATGCACGCGGTGGATGAAGCCATTCCCTTCCAAGTAGAAAGCGACGCATCAGACGTTGCCCTGGCTGCTACCCTCAACCAGGCGGGCAGACCAGTAGCGTTCTTCTCCCAAACCCTCACCGTTTCGGAAAATCGGCACTCTGCAGTCGAGAAGGAGGCACAAGCCATAGTTGAGGCCGTGCGGCACTGGAGGCACTACCTAGCCGGTAGGAGGTTCACCCTCGTCACCGACCAATGGTCGGTCACCTTTATGTTCGATAACGCACAACGGTGCAAAATAATGAATGACAAAATTCTGAGGTGGAGGATAGAGCTCTCCACCTATACGTACGATATTAAATATCGCCCGGGGAAGCTCAACGAGCCCCCGGATGCCCTGTCCCGCTGCACGTGCGCCAACGCGCACAAAGACCGCCTGAGAGCCATCCACGATGACCTCTGCCACCCGGGGGTCACCCGGCTTCCCAACTTCATCAAGTCCCGCAACCTACCCTACTCCACAGAGGAGGTCAAGGCCATGACTAAGGCATGCCAGATCTGTGCGGAAAGCAAACCGCAATTCTATTGACCAGACAGGGCCCGCCTGATAAAGGCCTTTGGGCCCTTTGAGTGACTAAGTGTGGACTTCAAAGGGCCCCTCCCGTCCACCAACCGCAACATCTATTCCCTCACCGTGATCGATGAGGTCTCCCGCTTCCCTTTTGCTGTCCCCTGTCCCGATATGACCTCGGCCTCCGTGATCAAGGCACTGCACAGCATCTTCACACTGTTTGGTTTCCCCGCTTATACCCACAGCGACCGGGGTACATCGTTCATGAGTGATGAGCTGCGTCGATATCTGCTCAGCAAGGGCATCGCCTCGAGCAGGACGACGAGCTATAACCCGCGGGGAAACGGGCAAGTGGAGAGGGAGAATGCGACAGTTTGGAAGGTTGTCCTTCTAGCCCTACAGCCAAAGGGCCTCCCATTTGCCCGCTGGCAGGAGGTCCTACCCGATGCCCTACATTCCATTAGGTCGCTCCTCTGTACGGCCACGAACGAAACCCCTCACAATCGTTTGTTTGTCTTCCCCAGGAAGTCCACCTCTGGGGTCTCGCTTCCACGTTGGCTGACAACTCCAGGACCAGTTCTACTCCGGAGGCACGTGAGGAGCCATAAATCCGATCCTGTAGTCGAGAGGGTCCAACTGCTACACGCAAACCCTCAATACGCCTACGTCGAGCACCCCGACGGCAGGCAGGACCTTGCGAGACCTGGCACACGCTGGCTCTCCCACCGACCCCGCTGGCTCGCCCACCGACCCCGATGCTATTCCCCACCGACCCCCCCCCTCCTACCGACGCTCCCCTCCCCGCACCGGCTGCCGACCCCGACAGCACCCCCCCATAACGCCCCCAGCCCCTCAGCGGGCGCCGGCACCGATCACCCTCGTCATACCGGACACCCCCCCCCCCCCCCCCCCCCGCTCCAAGGCGGGCAACAAAGGCTCAGCCAACCGTGCTCCCGGATATACCACCATTAATACTGACCATATCCACGGCACCACCACCGGAGCAGAGAAAGTCAGCACGGACGGTCAAACCACCCGCAAGACTGAACTTGTAACTTCACTTCACCCCCGACGGACTATGTGTTTTTTTTAAACAGAGGGTGAATGTGATGAATGTTATCAGTAGTTGATATAATGGTACCTTACCTTTAATGCATTGGCCCTTTAAGACCGGGCTTGGAACCCTGGGGGACTCCGCCTCTGGCTCCGCCCCCAGGAAACGGTATATAAGGTAAGGCTCACTCAGGCAACATGTGATGAGCACGCTTCTCGGCTGCTGTACAGTTCTCAGATGATTAAAGCCTTTGAATCATCTATCTTCTCTCCTGTGTCGTGATTGAGGGTATCTCAGTTCATAAAGTTATTTTTCCTGTATGTGAATGTTCGTGATAAGAAGGAATGTGATGTTGCTATTGGATTATTTGTATTGTAAGATCAGGGCCGGGATTCTCCCCTATCCGGTGGGGCTGGGGGTCCCAGCGTGTCAGAGTGGCGTGAACCACTCTGGCGTCGGGCCGCCCCAAAGGTGTGGAATTCTCCGCACCTTTAGGGGCCAAGCCCTCACATTGAGGGGCTAGGCCCGCGCCGGATTGGTTCCCACTCCACCGGTTGGCGTGGACGGCCTTTGGCGCCATGCCAGCTGGGGCCGAAAGGACTTGGCCGGTCGGCGTAAGTCCGCGCATGTGCCGGAGCGTCAACGGCTGCTGACGTCATACCGGCGCATGCGCAGTGGAGGGAGTCTCTTCCGCCTCCGCCATGGTGAAGGCCATGGCGGAGGCAGAAGAAAAAGAGTGCCCCCATGGCACAGGCCCGCCCGCCGATCGGTGACCCCTGATCGCGGGCCAGGCCACCATGGGGGCACCCCCCGGGGTCAGATTGCCCCGCGCCCCCCCAGGACCCTGGAGCCCGCCCAAGCCGCCAATCACGGCAGTCAGGTAGGTGGTTCAACCCACGCCGGCGGGAGAGGCCTGTCAGCGGCGGGACTTCTGCCCATCGCGGGCCGGAGAATCGGCACGGGGGGCCCGCCGACCGGCGTGGCGTGATTCCCGTCCCCGCCGAATCTCAGAGGGCGGAGAATTCGGGACACGGCGGGGAAGGGATTGACGCCGGACCAGGCAATTCTCCGACCCCTCAATCCCGCCCCAGTTCTTTGATTGTTAAATAGCAGCATGAGTCTAGTCTGGTTAGAGACAGTTAGAGGTTCCCTTTTTTTATTATTTATAAGGAGAATGGAATATAGGATTGATTGTTAAATGCCCCCTCAGGAACATTTAGATATGTGTTGCATTTGCGAAATTTAGGTAAATGTTTTGACACAAATGACAGAGTAGGGTAGAACCTGTCTTTGATTAAGGGTACCCGGCATTTTAGAGAACGGGAGAAGGCCCAGTATTGTGATCCTTCACGGTTCAAGGTTGAGGGCCAAGAGGACAGAGTGTAGCCATCTGGGATGGCGACTCACAACCAGGGACAGAGAAACCCGCAAAGCCTAGCGGGTAAAATGGGCAAAGCAAGACTCAGGCAGGCTCAGAGCCTGAAATGTATATTTGTCGGCAAGGAGTCCAGATGGTATCGAAACTCTGACCAGTTAGGATTTTGATGGGCCGATTAGCATTTGATGGTCCATCTTCATCAAGACAAAGGACTAGGACTCGAGTGACCAGTACAGTCCCAGACAATTCGGCGCCACTCCCTGTTCAGGGGAAGCGTAAATAACGGGGTCAGTAACCGCTTGGAACACGCCCAGCCATCCAAGTTAGTTTATTGCCCATTTATTACCCAGCCCGTTTATTGGTTAGGAATCGAACAGAATGGTCAGGGATCACCCAATTAGTGGGGTCCAAACTGAAGGACGGCCCAAAAGAGCGTGAAAACCCCTAAGTATAAGAAGAGAGTTCACCATGTGTTCATCCTCTTTTGGACCTGCTGCCCCGGCAACATCCATCTCCAATCACAACACCACCAGATGTAAGTACAAGTTCAACGCTCGCTACCAGACGGATGAGCCTCGCTGAGCAGCAGTTACTTCTCCAGACTCGATAGATCCAGAATCGGACAATGGCCACTGTTCCTCTGACCGAAGCCGGGTGCCTGAAGTTAAGTACAGGTTGTCTCAGTCGATAGATGTAGTTAACTAGTAGTGTTTATTTATTTATTTATTTTTTATAAATTTAGAATACCCAATTTTTTTTTTCCAATTAAGGGGCAATTTAAAAAAAAAATAGAATTTACAGTGCAGAAGGAGGCCATTCAGCCCATCGAGTCTGCACCGGCTCTTGGAAAGAGCACCCTACCCAAGGTCAACACCTCCACCCTATCCCCATAACCCAGTAACCCCACCCAACATTAAGGGCAATTTTGGACACTAAGGGCAATTTATCATGGCCAATCCACCTAACCTGCACATCTTTGGACTGTGGGAGGAAACCGGAGCACCCGGAGGAAACCAACGACACACGGGGAGGATGTGCAGACTCCACACAGACAGTGACCCAAGCCGGAATTGAACCTGGGACCCTGGAGCTGTGAAGCGATTGTGCTATCCACAATGCTACCGTGCTGCCCTAATTTAGTGTAGCCAATCCACCTACCCTGCACATCTTTGGGTTGTGGGGTTGAAACCCACGCAGACACGGGGAGAATGTGCAAACTCCAGGCGGACAGGGACGCAGAGCTGGGATTCGAACCCGGGTCCTCAGCGCCATAGACAGCAATGCTAACCACTGTGCTACCGTGCCACCGTGCCTTCCGAGCTAGTAGTGTTTATGTTGCATGATTAATTGTGTGTAAATAAAGTACCCTGGACCTTGAACTAACTAACTGGTGTTTGGCTCTTTGATCTTTAGCCGGTTGAACCTTGTGGTGGTATCATTCAATACCTGGCGACTCTGAGCATTAGAACATAGATAACAAAAGAAAGGAGGGCAAACCTACTGACTGCCATAGGTAGAACAGAGCCACACAGAAAAGAAAAAGGCAACAATACGGACCCCAGACGTGTAGAAGATTTTAGTTTCGACGGGCAGCATGGTTGGCGCAGGCTTGGAGGGCCGAAGGGCCTGTTCCTGTGCTGTACTTTTCTTTGTTCTTTGTTCAGTCTAATCATGTATTCCTATATCTTCACAACAGAAAAGCTGAGAGATTAAGAGCTGAATCTTCTGCCCTCTCTGGTAGTCAGCTTGAGATGAGAAAGGCATGTAATTAGATGGGATGGTACCATACTGAGCACCACTGCCTTTCCACATCTACCAGAATTAAATTCTGCATGGGAAGGCCTATCTTTTACCTCCCTGTCCGTCAATTAGTGACCACCTAAGAGCCTCATCCTCTTGCCACAGCTGCAGCTGGTCCTGTCGCCTTGCATTGCGCATGTCATGTAACCAGGTAATAGGTGTATGGGTTAGTGTCACCTCAGGGTGGGTGGGGGTGAGGTCCTCGATCAAAGGTGCCTAATCGAGAAACTGGACATTGGGAAGGAGGGGATCTGCTGAGACTCACCCTCTGGCCTTACTTCTGACTCCCCTGCTCACTTCTCCTCGCACTCCTTACTCGGAAAACCTCTCCCACATTAAACTGTGGCTTGGAACGCTGTGCGATCTTGGCACTCTGGTGCCTGTCCTGCCAACAGCAGCAACGTGCTCCTCAGGGGTGCACAAACTAGGTGGACTCGGAGTCTTGTTTCCAGGTACTTTCCGTCATCGGCCTCACCACTCCCAATTGGTTTCTGGTTTGGCAGACCTTTCCTAAAAAAGGCATTGTGGGTCTCTCACTGGCTCTGCTGCCGGCAGGCAAGACCCCAGATGCCACAACAAGGCAACAAGATTCTGCCCAATATTTCAGAATTGACTAAATAAGTCACTTGCAGTAATGTCTATGCGGCCTGCTAGAAGCAGTCTTTGTTACATTGCACAATTTCATAACCAGTTTAGCAAATGAACAATAACTGAACATATAAATCCTTTTGCACAGCATAAATTACAATTTACCGCTTTTCCTCTGCCCATCCTATCTTCACAACTTACATAAATCACAGCAAAATGATTCCATTTGTCTGCGTGGTTGGGCTGAAATGCTTGGCCTATTGCTGACCAGAGAACATTAGCAGTGTTTGCCGCCAATGTATTTATAGCCTCCACAATCACAAATTGGGTTCCAGAGCACCCATGGTCTCGGCACTATGGGTACCAAAATGGCAGCTGCACTATTTGTACTTACTTGCAATGTGGCAAGGGTATCAGGGCATGTTGTAAAAAGTTGGCATTGGAAGTATGCAAATCATGAGATCAGTCAGATTGTAATGTTTCTTTGGTGCCAGTACTGCCATCTTCAATCTTGCCACCGAAGGTAAAGAGCATGGTACTGAAGGAGTTCAGGGCAGGACATCAGAGACACGAGGGATGATAAGCAGCAATGCCTAATATTGAAGAGTGTGCACCTGACGATGTTTGGGGAGAGAGCAGCAGTGCAGCTGGTAAAGCCCAGAATGGGATACAAACATCAAGAAGCAAAGTTTAAAAAAAAACCCTGGAAGTGACATAAACACAAAGGAAGGTAATGATTGTTGAGCATCAGGTGAGATTTTAAAAATCAGTATTTAATAAGCCTTCAGTTTATTTCTGCTTAAGCTTAGTTAGAGACATTAATAGAAGCATGGTAGTGTATCTATGCCCTGTGGATTGCATAACCTGTTCCATGTAGAAACTGTCATGTCCTGGACAATCACATGTGCTGGAAATTCATTTTCTGGAGAAACACAACATATGGTTTTCTGAGCCCAAACATCAGCTGCCATCACTGCTTTGCATTCCTGAAGCCGAGCTTCATGCACAGCACTTCTGGATGCAACAATGCCATCACTTAAGTGATTATAGGGAAAAAATAGCTAGGTGACCACCAGACACTGAAACATAACTAAGCAGGTAATGCAGAGATCCATTGAATGCATCTTGGTCTCCAAATGGTGGGGATGCGAGGGTAATAGTTCACCAAGGAATAGCAGCTAGAGGCCATAGATGGCACAGTTGTGCAAGGGTGAGGAAGAAGGTCAGCAAAGGAAAGGTTGGGGATTCCACAGGCATGTGTGCAATTGTCAACATGTTGGCCACAAGATATGTTACTTCCAAGTGCCAGGGACAAGGATGTAACTGGATAGCTGCTGAACATTTTGAGAGGGGAGGGCTTTGAACAGTTAGAAGTCACGACACATATTGGTACCAGTGATAGAGATAAGGTCGTACAGGCAAATTTCAGAGAGTTAGGAAAGGAATTTAAAATGTAACACCTCAAAGATAGTAATTTCCAGATTACTCCCAGTGTAATGTGCTTGTGAGTACAGAAATAGGAGGGGAGGAATGCTGAATGCCTGGCAGCAGAGATGGTGCAGGAGGGAGGGCTATAGATTGCTGTGATAAGATTGTGTAATGAAACATGATTAATTAATTACCTCAAAGTAAAGGTGCCACTAGGTATAAGTGATCATAAAATGATTGATTTTTGCATTAAGTTCAAGGGAGGGGGAAGTGTGGCAATTATGAGGATGATGGATCTGGCTGAAGTGAACTGGAAATTAGGTTAAGGCATAATTCAGACGAGGTACAGTGGCAAACATTTAAGGAGAGAGTTTAGAACCCTAATGAAGAAACATTCCAGTGTGGAAGGGCACACCATTCGTGGCTAAGGAAGGTAAAGATAGTATCAAATTGAAAGAAGAAGCATACAATTCCACAAAATTTAGTGGAAGGTTAGAAGATTAGGCTGAATATAAAAACACAGCAAAGAAAGGCAAAAAATTAATGAAGGAAAAATTAGGGCACGAGAGAGAGTTTGTTGGAAAAATAAAAACTGTGTGAGTTTCCACAGATACTTAAAAAGAAAAAATGCAAAGTGAATTTTGGTCCTCTACAGAGTGTGTCGGAAGAATTACTAATGGAAAATAAGGAAATAGTAGATAAATAGAACAGACATTTTGCATCTGTCTCATTGTAGATGATGCAAATAACATTCAGAAATAAGTGCACATCAAGAGGTGAAAGAGAGGGAGAAACTTAAACAATAACAATCACCAGGGAAAGGGTACTGAGAGAATAATTGGAATGAAAAGCTGAAAAGCCTTTGGGCCCTGATGGACTTCATTAATCATAGAATCACAGAATTACAGTGCAGAAGGAGGCCATTCGGCCCATCGAGTCTGCACCGGCCCTTGGAAAGAGCACTCTACTTAAGCTCACACCTTTATCCTATCCCCGTAACCCAGTAACCCCACCTAACCTTTTTTGACACTAAGGGGAATTTATCATGGCCAATTCACCTAACCTGCACATCTTTGGACTGTGGGAGGAAACTGGAGCACCCAAAGGAAGCCCATGCAGACACAGGGAGAACGTGCAGACTCCGCACAGACAGTGACCCAGCCGAGATTCGAACCTGGGACCCTGGAGCTGTGAAGTAACTGTGCTAACCACAATGCTATCATGCTGCCCTTTGCTACCGTGCTGCCATTTTTAAGATCTTAAAATGAGTAGTTGCTGTGATAGTAGATGCATTGGTTTTAATTTTCTAAAATTCCCGAGATTCTGGAAAGATCCCATCAGATGGAAATTATGCGGCACGGTAACATAGTTGTTTGCACAATTGCGTCACAGCTCCAGGGTCCCAGGTTCGGATCCTGGCTTGGGTCACTGTTTGTGTGGAGTCGGCACGTGCTCCCCTTGTCTGCGTGGGTTTCCTCCGGGGGCTCCGGTTTCCTCCCACAGTCCAAAGATGTGCAGGTTAGGTGGATTGGCCATGCTAAATTGCCCTTAATGTCCAAAAAGATGAGATGGGGTTACTGGCTTACGAGGATAGGGTGGAGGAGTGGGCTTAGGTAGGGTGCCCTTTCCAAGGGACGGTGCAGACTCGATGGGCCGAATGGCCTCCTTCTGCACTGTAAATTCTATGATTCTATGATTGCTTCAAAGAAAGCTGTCCAGAACCTTTCTAGTCTGGGGCAGGCCCAGAACATGTGGGTGTGGTTCGCTGGGCCTTCTTGGCACTATTCACATTTGTCCTCCACCTCCAGGTAGAACCTGCTCATTGGCATTCTGGTTAGGTGTGCTCTGGGCACCACTTTCAAGTGCATGAGATTTTGCCTCGTGCAAGTGGTAGTGGAGTTGGCCCTGTTCAGTGCATCATTCAAGAGTCCCCACCCTATTCAATCCCTCGTTCTTCCTCCTATTTTTCCTGTGTCTTGTTCAGTGAGGACAGTGTCCTTTCCAATAGTCATCCATCCAGGTCTCCACAGTACACCCCTCACAGATTGCCCACATTCAATAGTTCCTCTAACATTGTGTGTCTCGGGGTCCGTGGGTATAATGCCGTCTCCTGTCCAATGACTGTAATACAGCATGGATGCACGATGATGTCGAGACACGCTCTCTACGTCTACTCATAAGATTTTACGTCATTTAAGGTCGTGCGCTTTCCTGAAAACACCACACAATTCTAACCCATGTTTTGAAATGGAAGACATGGGGCTGGATTCTCCGATCCTGGGGCTATGTCCCCATGCCGGTGTGGGAATAGTGGCATTTTACGCCATAAAAATTGATGCAAAACAGCCACCTATTCCCCATTTTGCTGGGGGCTAGCATGCCGGCAGCGTAAAGCACCTGGCTCTAGCTGTCGATACGCCTGGTGAATTGCCGGATCCGTGGCCGCTCATGTGCACGGTGGCGGACTGCCGTGGCCACACAGTGCCCCCACCCCTTAATAAAGTCCCTCACTGCCCGTGGATTGCTGCTCCCCCAACTGTGGACTGAGTCTGCAGCTGACATGCCGACTTCCTGATGGGAAGAGATCACACACGACCAACGGCTCGGGAACTCGGCCGATCGGGGGTAGAGCATCGGGGGGGCGGGTCTCAAGCAATGTCCTGAGGCCGTCGATACGTGACGCGGCGTAATTCTTGAGTACGCCGCTTTGGAGGGGGAGGAGTTTCGCAAAAATGGCGTTGCTCCCGATTTGGTCGGGAACTGTGATTCTCCGGCCGATCACCGAATGGGATTTCGGCGTCACTGTCCGGAGAATCCAGCGCATGGATACAGCTCTCAATGAATGCTTTGCATCCGTTTCCACAAAAGTTAAGGGACAAAGCAGATATTGTGGCTACGCCTCTACTGTGATCTCATCCCGAGACAAGGATTAATGGAAGCCAATCAACATGAATTTGTAAAGGGAAGGTCAAATCTGACCAACTTGACTGAATGTTTTGAGAAAATAACAAAGAAGGTCAATAGGGGTTTGATGTTGTCCACATGGGTTTTAACAAGGTTTTTGATCCAAGGGAAAGTGACAAGTTGTATCCAAAATTAATTCACTGGCAGGAGGCAAGCTGATGGATGTTTTTGTGACTGAAGATGTTTCCAGTGGAGTGCTGCAGGTCTTTGTACTCTTTTGATGAAAGGCTATAAACTTGCAATGCTAAATGTTTCTCTTTCGACAGATGCTACCAATTCTGCTGAGTAATCCCAGCATTTTGCCCTTATCTTAGATTCCCAGATTCCACAGTATTTTGCTCTGGTGTATGGGATACTTTATTTTATTGACAGAAGGTGAAGTATAAAAGCAAGAATGTGATATTAAAATGTTATAAAACACTCACTAGGCGGCAGCTGGAGCACTGCATCCAGCTGTGGTCCCACATTACAGTAGGGATGTGATCACGGTAGAGGAACGACTCCAGAGATTATTAGGATAGTAATGGGAATGGAGAAATTTTGTTCTGAAGAATGATTTGATAGGCCATGTTGCTTTCTTTGAAACAGACGAGAGGGAAGTTTCATTTGAGGTGTATAGAATTATGAAGGGACTGGAACCCACAGCCTGAAAGAGTGGTAGAGGCAGAAACACATATGTAAAATAAAATCACTTGGATATGCACTTGAGGTGCCATAACCAACAGGACTATAGACCAAAAGTTGGAAAGTGGGATGAGACAAGAAGGCCAGGTTATGGCCGACATTAACGTGATGGGTTGAATGGTCTCCTTATGTGCCGTAAATCTCACTGTTGTTATGATCAAGTGAGAGGAGTTGAGTTGTTCTCCTCTATTCCCTCACCTCGTTTCACTGCAATAGCTTTATTGTTTGAAAGGATTTACTTGCCAATTCTGTGAGTATTTAACCGTTTATAGGTCATGATCAGTCGAGTTTTCTTCAGTTTTAATAAAGGAAAGACAGTGGATTTATTGTACTTAATCTGGGCTGAGGGAAGTAATAGACATTGAACGACATTCTCCATTTGATTTGATTTTGATTTGATTTGATTTATTGTCACATGTACCGAAGTACAGTGAAAAGTATTTTTCTGCAGCCGAGGGAAAGTACACAGCACGTGCACAGTAGACAAAAGAATAATCAATGGAGAACACTGACAAATGGTACATCGACAGACAGTGATTGGTTTCAGTGCAGAACAAGGGGCCAAACAAAGCAAATACATGAGCAAGAGCAGCACAGGGCATTATGAATAGTGTTCTTACAGGGAACAGATCAGACTGAGGGGGAATCGTTGAGGAGTCTTGTAGCTGTGGAGAAGAAGCTATTCCTATGTCTGCATGTGCGAGTCTTCAGATGTCTGTACCTTATGCCTGATGGAAGAGTCGGGAAGAAGGCAATGCCTGGGTGGGAGGGGTCTCTGATAATGCGGTCTGCCTTCCTGAGGCAGCGGGAGGTGTAGACAGAATCAATGTGAAGGTGGAAAGCTTGTGTCCTGCGTTGGGCTGAGTTCATCACACTGCAGTTTCTTACGATCTTGGACCGAGCAGTTGCCATACCAGGCTGTGATGCAGCCGGATAGGATGCTCTCTATCGCACATCTGGAGACGTTTGTGAGAGTCGATGCAGACATGCCAAATTTCTTTAGCTTCCGTCGGAAGTAGAGACGTTATTGGTCTTTCTTGACTGTTGCATCAACGTGAGTGGACCAGGACGGACTGTTGGTGATAATTTGGGATATCGACGGGATTCTTCATCCAGCGACGCCAAAATCGTGAATTCTGATTGGACAGGGAATAGCACGTCAGCTAAAAATCGAGGCCAGCACGGGAACCCTGTGAAATCCCATGCTACGGTGCCTCGACGGAGGCATAAATGCATTCCACCCCACACTCCGGCATGGGCATGCAATTTGTACAGTAAAGGCCTTTGGCATATCATTAACTGGCCTGACCAGCATCCTCTGGGCCTCCTGCGATGCTACGCCGCACTCAGGTGGAAGAACCAGTAACGTGGTTCACTTATGGTATTAAAAATTGGAAAACATGTACTATGGCTGCTGAGAGAGAGAGAGGAGGTAAGACATGTTCCCAAAGGCACAGCTGTGAGCTGCCACTCCTGCTGCTGGTTGGGGAGACGACAGCCAGGACACAGGGGAGGTGCGGGGGGTGACCAGAGGATGGGCAATGAGGTGGGGTGTCCCACGGCCTGTGAGGTAGCTATCCGACTCCCCCCCCACCACTGGGTATCACCCTGCCAGTGAGGAATCATGCGGCCCACCCAAGGAGGACACCCAGAGTAGACCCCAAAGGAGGATGCAGGACTGGGGCCACAGAGCGCCAGCCACCTGTACCCATGTTGGCATGGATGAGTGCCGGAGTCAGAGGCATCCCCCTTTGCCCCCCCCCACTTGCCAGGCACCCATGGGGCCAGGGGTGAGGCTCGGAGTACAGTGTGTCAGGGAGACTGGTCCAGGTGGGGCAGGAATGGGGGAGGACATGGGGGTGAAGGGGTTGCAATGCAGTCTCGGGTTACCGTGCAGCCCAGTGGACCTGGTTGGGCATGGGGGTAACCACCATGCAAACATGTCCGCCTTTCCATGCCTTCAGACAATGGGATTCGGTATCGAACCAGGAATGGTTGACATCTGTCTAGTCGCCACAGCGGTATTCTCCGGGACCTCCGCAATGCTCCACCTCCACTGGGGCGAATTCCCGATGGCAAGGTTCATTTGTGCTTTTCAAAATTGTGAAACAGGCACCGTGGGCGGGATTCTCTGCCATCGGGATTCTCCATTTTACTGGCAGCCCGGGGATTTTCAGACGGCGTGGGGCTGCCCCACAATGGGAAACCCCATTGACCGGCTGGCGTAATGGAGCATCCCGCCGGTGGGGTGAGGGAGAAATGTGGCGCAGCGGGGCGGAGCATCCCACCACACAGCGACTGAGGAAGAAAGAGGGGTTACGGAAAGTGTCTGACATTGCCATAGTTTGCTGATAGCCATGCTGCTGGCCAGGGGGTTTCTACAAGGAGTGAGGGGAGTAGCGGGCTGTGGCCAGGAGTTGGCTATGGGGTCGGAGTGGACGGGCTTGGAACACCATTGCCGTGGCCTGCAAATCCGCCACGCAGCTGCGCACGCCACTGACAGCCCACTGTGAACTTAGAGCCACCGGTCGTATGGATGTCCCCCCCAGGTCACCTCTCTATGTGACCTGTGCCCCAGCCGTCCCATTAGCAGATGGGCGCGTACCAGCGCAACCAGTACCATCTTGTTTGCTGGGATGAGTGTGTGTGGGGGTTATAATGTGTATGCGGCTGCAGCTTGTCAGCCTCTCGAATGTCAATCACGGACCTGGCGAATCCAGCGCCATTTTGTATGGAATTAATTGTGTTCCACGTGGCGATGGTGCTTGCTCATTTAAAGTAGCTGAATCGGTGCAGCTCTGTTTCTCCTGTCCACTGTTTCCACGCTGGCGTCAGCACTTAGTCTCAAAATCGCAGAATTCAGCCCCGGGTACTGCAAGTAGTTAGATTGTACCTCTTCAGAAGAGTTAGTCAAAGTTTGGCGCCGGATATTTCCAGCCTCCTCTGTAGCCCCCTCGGTGGTGGGTTTTGTGGAAGCAGATGCGGCTCACCATTGGCTGCCGGCTGGACCAGAAGGTCCAGCCGAAGTCAAAGGCCATTTAAGTTGCTCGCCAGCTGCACAAGGGGAATCCGCCACAGTGGGACCGGAAGGGCAGGAAAAGCCCGGCCCAGATTATTTCCCCTCCACATTCTGAGCCGTAGTGCGAAATTTATTTAGTTATAGTTAGATTGAAAATCCTAACTGCAACTTTGTTGCCTTTCTCTTCTTGCTGAGTCCCTTAAACCCTCACTAATTGTGGTCTTTATTATTCCTAAAGCTGTCTTGCTGAATGTAACAGCTCAGTGCCAAACAGCTTTAATATAGTCACCATTGCAGGGAACACATTACAGAGCGCACAACATTTCAAACTGACGGGCAAAATGGAAAAGGGATGTGCAGTCCTGGTAGTAAAGGATGACATAAGGAAAATGATAAGAAAGAACCTTGGCTCAGAAAATCAGGAAGTGAAATCAGAATGGATGGAGATTAGGAATAGCAAGGGCCAGAAAGCACTGGTTGTTGTAGTTCATGGGCCCCCTTATAGAAGATGTAGTATTGGACAAAGCAATAAGCAACAAATAACTGCAGCTTGTAACAAAGACAACACTATAATTATGAATGACTTTAATCTTCATGGAGATTGGACAAATCAAATTGGCAACGGTAGTCTGGAGGATGAGTTTGTAGAATGTTTTTTGTGGCAGCTTCCTGGAACCAATGTTGGGAACCAACTAAGGATTAGGTTTAATATTGTGCAATGAGGCAGGGTTAATTAGTAAACCTGCTGTAAAAGATTCTCTGAGAAAATGTGATGAGAATACAATTGAATGTAATGGGTTGGATTTCACTCTCCTGCACCAGTGAGTTTGAAGCTGGGGCATATTAAATGCAATGAACATCATGCCTGCTGTCCGTTCCCACCACAATTTACCAGCTGCCCCTCCCCAGCCTCCAGGCTGCCGTCCACTCCTCAGCAGCCTTTCTAACACGGAGACTTCAGAAGCTGCAGGGGGTTTGTATTTATGTGCCTGTCCAAGCTCTCACTTTCAACTGAAGGATCACAGTTGATGCAGGTGGCAATGTGCAAAGGAGAGATTAATAAAAGTAATATGACATCGTCTTGCCCTAATTTATTTTATTTATTCATTAAAAACAAATGCCATTATGGAAATTTGTATTATAGCAAAATATAAGCAGAAAATGTCCTCTGATTGCTGTTTATATGATTGTAAAAATATCAGGAAGATTTTCCCAATTGCTATTTCTAGGAAAAGACAAATTATTTAATTTGTTACAAAAGGAAAATGCCATAGATGCTGCAAATCTGAAATAAAAACAAAATGCTGGAACTACTTGTCAGGTTAGGACAGCATCTTCCAAGGCAGAGAGTTAACAGTTCAGCTCAATGAAATTTTATTTTTTAATCTGACTGATGGAACCATCAATTCACCAGACACGTGTTTCCGATGGGAATCTAGGCTTTAATTGATTTACTTCAGAGCCAGCCTGTTACCTGTCAATGAACTCGTAGTGAACTCAGGCTGACTCTGGACACGGGTATTTATACATCTGCACTAGGGGGAGGAGTCGTGGGCAGAGCCAAGGGTGGAGCCCAGTACAAGTTCCTGAGTGCTCCCAGCGCTACTCCCCCTAGTGGTAGGATAGCGCTACTGCGCTTACAAAGACAGTGTGAATTAACATATATACATCTATATTACATTCACCACACTGATAAGATTGAAATGTGGCTATCTCTGTTTCTCTCCCTCTTGGATGTTGTCTGATGTGCATTTTCTATGGGTTCCCTTTGGTTTATGTTAACAACCTTCTTTAAAGTAGTTTGAGGAGGAATTAATGCTGCTACGTTTCAGGTATCATGAACCTGGTAGGGAACTTTCCTCTTGCAGTGTTAAACCTCAGACATTTGCCAAGAATTAATATCGCAACGAACAATAATTTTTGGACTTCACCAATCCTGAGTGGGTCTCTCCAGAAACACTCCAGTCAGCCAATAACACAATTTATTATTGGAAAGGATTGCTTTGAGGAAATTGGCAGTATCTGAGAGAATTTTGGAATATTCTACCTCAAATTAAGAAGCACATATGGCAATAAATAGTTCTGTTGGAGAAGACAAGCAGAAACGACAAATTAAATAGAATATCTTCAAAACTTATACACTGAAAAGTAAGAAATCTGAAAATTAAAAGTAAAAGGATCGAGTCAACCTTTAAAAAAAAATGTGGCTCAATGGTAGGTATTGTGAGTAGTGTCCCCACCTTTCAGCTAGAAGCTCTGGGTTTGAGTCCCACCGGTTTAAGGGGCAATTTAGTGCTGCCAATCCACCTAGCCTGCACATCTTTGGGATGTGGTGGCGAAACCCATGCAAACATGGGGAGAATGTGCAAACTCAACACGGACAGTGGCCCAGAGCCGGGATCGAACCTGGGACCTCGGCGCCGTGAGGCAGCAGGGCTAACCCACTGCGCCAACGTGCTGTGCATGAATATGCATTCATAACGCCTGCAATTGAAAATATGGAAAGATGTGTCATTTGAAACATGGAAGTCTGGCAATATCTGGTCTGAGAGAAACATGAGAGGATACAGGGAAAGATCCCACGAAGGGTTAACAGCAGCTGCAAAGAGCAGGATTATAAAATGCAGATTCCTTCTCCCAAACAGGATTAGCAAACAAACAGGATTTGTGTATGAAGCTAAAAACAATGGCTCACACCTTCATTGAAATTAACCACCTTAGTAAGCATCTGGAAAAGCATGGCTGAGGTTTTCAGTTGAGTTAGGTGATAAATGTAAACCTTTCAAGTTATAACCAAGTGGATTTTTAGCATTATGCTAAAAGCAATGATTCACAGCTTCATTGAAGTAAAATCAGCAGATAGAAAAGAATGACTCAGGGGGGCAAATATATAGGTGTGGAATTCTGCTAACACCAGGTAAATTAAAGAAAACTAGAGACAACCTGTCTACAAGAACACAAATTAGACCCAAATCAAAGTCAAAATTATGAGCTGGGGACACAATTCGATAACAAAACTATAGAAATGACAGGAACCAAAGTTCACACGTCTCTTGAAATCAAAGCATTTTGAACATCACAAAGGAAACAATGTAATCAGAGACCTATGAGCTGAGGTCATGTCAAAATGAATACTTAGTCGTGTTAGAAAAAATTAGATTAAAGGTACCTTTTACAATCCAAGAGAAATAAAAGTTACTTTACAATAAAGTAATAAAAACTTAATAACTGTTAGAAAAATAAATAAACCCTGAGAAAGGGGCAGAGAGGGAGAGAAGCAGAGAAGCAGAGAAGGAACAAGAGAAGCAAGCAGAGTCAGCTTACAGTCTGCTCGGTCATGGGAAAGGGACAGAGCAAAGTAGCCGAGCTAAAACAGCTAATACATCGAAGGAAGACCAGATTTTAAAGAGGAGGCAGAGTCAGCTCAGAGTCAGCAGAGTCGGCTCAGAGGCAGAGGGCAGAGTCAGCTCTCATGGCTTGGTACATGGGATCGACAAGTCATAGCAACCGAGCTAACCAGCAAATACATCTAAAGAAGACCAGATTTTAAAAAGAAGATTGATTGTCAAGTTGTGCCTGAAGGTCCCTTCAACCAACCAGAAGGATCCAGAGGCAAGATCTTTTTACTTTTATGTAAAGACAGTGATTGCATCTTTTAAAAGAAAAAAAATATATATAATAATAAAATAACTTAAAAGTTTTAACCTGAAACAGTGGTAATTAGCCTACTTTACTTACTTAGCAATGCAGGACCCAGGATATCAATGCTACCAAGGGGTAAGTAGGTAAAATTCTTCTGTGAAGGTATGGGTTATACCGGGGGATAACTTGAAAACATAGTTTGACCTGAATAGCACCCACTGAAGCCTGCACCGGAGTCAGGGAGTGAGAATCCCTATTCACCATTTAGAATATCGACCCTTTTTGGTATAGGGGGACTTCTAAGAATAGTGGTGAGTTTTCAACAACAGCCGCCAAACAGACCAACCTGAAAAATCCTTCCGACACACGCCAAAGGCAGACGGTTAGTGCGGGAGAGACGCCTGGTCAGCCACACGTGATGCAGGCTGGCACTCCTTAAATTATAAACCCCTGGTGACAAGCTTGTGACCTGTTCCAAGAAAAACTCACAATGGAAATAAATGCCACAAGGTGCAGCAAGAGAAAGAACAACAAACAAACTTGGCTCAGTGGTACCACTCCTGCCTGAGGAAGAAGGTTATGGGCTCATAAGAGGTGGTGCTCTAGTGGCTATGTCACTGGATTATTAATCCAGGGGGCCACGATAATTCTCTGGGGACATGGGTTCAAATCCCACAATGGCAGCAGGTGGAACCGAATTCAATTAACAAATCTGGAACGCCCTGATAATTCCCAACCCATCTAATGTCTGCTGGGGAAACAAATCTGCCATCCTTATTTGGATGTGACTCCAATTCCACAACAATATGGTTGACTCTTATGTGCCCTCTAATGGCCTTTGAGCTACTCAGTTACAGTGGAGTGAGGGATAAGCAACAAATGCTGGCCTTACCAGCAATGGCCGTATAGCATGAAATGATTTTTTATAAGTGCCTTACCCTAGGTTAATACCTGAGTGGTGTACTGAGCCAGCAGCGTGCTGTTTTGTAGATAAGGGGCTGAATTCTCCGCTGTTGGGATTCTCCATTTTGCCGGCGGCCTGGGGGGGGGGGGGGGGTTTCCCGACGGCGTGGGGCTGCCCCACATTGGGAAACCCCATTGACCAGCCGGTGAACCTGAGAATTCAGACGGCATGCCACGCCAGAAATCCCGCCCACAATACACAATTTCAAACTGAGCCTCAAAATGCTCTCTGAGGTGGGATGAAAAGTCCCAAAGGAAAGGAAGAGATTCTTCCAATGGCGGGATATTTCACAGCACCCCCCCACCCCCCCCCCCCCCCCACCCCCCACGGCATGTTTCAGGGTGGTAGAGGTGACTGGCAATTGGCTGGTGGTGGGATCTGCTTGTCCTGCTGCTGTCAAGCGGCTTTTGCTTTCTTTGTACCCTCTGCTGCCAGGGGAACCCGCTTGCCAGGAGTTCACCATCAGCAAGACCAGAAGATTCTTGCCATTGCCCCGAACATTTTGAGAGGAAAAGATTTGCAGGGCTACGGAAGAAAGGCACAGGAGTGTGCCCAGATGGGATCATCTTTAAGCAACTCTTTAAGCAACTGGTCACCTTTCGAGTTTCATAGGTTTGGTCTATTTTCAAAGCCCTTATCAACCTATCAAAATTACTTTGTTTGTGACTTTCAAACTCCATGTATGTTTGACCAAATTATTTCTTTAAATTTCTAAACCTTTGTCTGTAAGCTTCTGGCACTAGTTCATTTGCACCGAATATGGATTTTTTCACCTCCTCATACGTCCCAGATACCTCCTTCAGTAGTGATGCAAACACTTCACTAGCTCTACCTACCAGCTTTGTTTGAATCAGTAATGCCCACATGTCCTGTGGCCATTTCATTTGTTTAACCACCTTCTCAAATGAAATGAAAAAAGCTTCTACCTCCTTCTCGTTAAACCTTGGCAATCTTTGGACATATTTAAATAGATTCCCACCAAGCCTTCGACTTTGACACTCTTTCTCACTATCCTCATCACTATCATCCAACTGTACGTCTCCCTTTACGTCTGCCAATTTTAACTGACTGTCATGTTTCATGGCCATTTTCTGAAGTTCAAACTCTCTCTCTTTATCTTTTTCCCTGATCTGTATCTCCCTTTCTCTTTCTTTTTGTTCTGCTAGGGCTATTCTTTCTTTTCTCATTTCTTCTCTCTCCTTTTCTTTTTCCTCTCTCTCTCTTTCTTTTTCCTCTTTCTCTCTTTCGTTTTCCTCTCTCTCTCTTTCTCTCTTTCTTTATCCTCTTTCTAGTATTCAAGCTGCTTTAATTCTTTCTCATGTTCCATTTGTTTAATTTTTAACTGAATTTTTGCCGTTTCCAATGAGTCAAACTGTATCTCAGGCAACTTTAAATGCTTAGCCGCTGCTATAATGACCTCATCTTTTCGCATTTTGACAGGTAATGTTAACTGCAATGTTTTTGCCAAATCTAACAGTCTGCTTTTAGTCTCTGTCCGTAAGGTACTGTGTGTGACTGTCTCCACCCCCAAAAACTTCAGAGCCTCTGAAAGAGCCATTGTCCACAACACACTCACCACTTAAACCAAAATACCACACCTGAAAAGCAACCACAATATACTCACCCCTCACTGTCTTTAAGTTCACTAAGCCAATCCAATCGATAATCTTTTATCCTGGACAAGTCCCCAATTTGTTATGGACCAGGGTTTAGAGAACCCCAAAATGTATCATGGAGTTCACCTGACTCACAACTTTTAATAGATTGTGGTCATGGGGAGCACATGGTCAACTCTACAGGTATAGTGCAAACAGAGCTTTACAGTACTTTTAAATTAAAACAATGTTTATTCAATGAACTCAAGTTAACATTTTTAAAACATACAGTGAACATCTTAGCAACCATCAATTCAAATACAACCCCCAAAGAATACAAATCTAAATAATCCTTAATAACTTCTCAAACAACATCCAGAAGACAAAAGAAACACCTTTTAACAGAAGCACATTAGGTTTACATTCACTACTGAGAACATTTATAATTCTGAATTCACCAAATGATCAAGAGATATTCTTTTCATGGCAGAGAGATTAACAGTACACCTGCTTTGTCTGGCTTCAGCTCCAACACTGAAAACAAAACTAAAACACACCCTGCGGCAAACAGCCTAAAACAAAAGTAAAAAGCTGACAGACAGCCCAGCTCTACCCACACTCGGACATCACTGATAAACACCCATTTCTTAAAGATACATTTCTTAAACATCCGTTTCTTAAAGGTACTATCAAATGACACTGTATAGTTGTATGTTGAGGAGTTCGTTCCCAAATTGTTTATGTTTTGTAACCTTTTATATAAGTTTGGAATAAAATACCTATTAAAAAAAAATGATTTCCAACTTGTTTTCTGAAAAATGGTCAAGTAGGACACTCGTAAAAGGCTCTTCACAAACTGGAATAGGAATCAAAGGTGCTTGCTTTATTGCAACTTGTGGTTTCCCTATTACTTGACATGTGTGATATGTTCAACAAAACGTAACAACTTCTTTATGTAGTCCCAGCCAGTAAAACTGTTTCTGTGTCTTCACTTGTGTTTTCTTTATCCATAGATGTGCTCCGAAGAATTCCTTTCCTTCATTCAGGAGGTAATACAATTTTATGTATTTCTGCCCATTTGTCATCTGCACTAATATGGGTGGGAGCCATTTTCTCATTAATATGCAAGCCTTCACATCATTGTATTTAAGAATACACTCAGCTTCTACTTCCAAGGATGCCATTTGATATAATTGTTTTAATTTGGAATCGCCCTGCTGTAATTCCATCAACCTCTTGAGCGAAACACATCTGCTCCGTTCCCTTCATTTTTCCACTGTAATTCAGCTTACGAAGGATGGTGGGAGCTAATCTTATCTCACTTTTCCCATCCTAGTCTCTTACCTTCTCCTTCTCTTCCTTCATCTTATGCGCCTGCGATTTCCTTACCACACAATCCAGAAATACCCGACGATAGTCCATTTGCAATTTTTCTGCAGCTTGATTTTCAACTGGCTATTCAACCACAGTAGGCATCACTACTCCCTGTGACCCAGCTATGTATTTCCCTAGAATTAATAAATCCCTGCAATGGGCAATGTTTCTACCACTCCGACAACCACTTCTCTGGTTTTCAAGATACTCCTTAAGTTTACTTTCACCAGAATTATTAAGCGGGATTCTCCCGAATCCCCGCAATGGTCCGACGCCAGAGAAAAAAGTGATGCGGACCACTCTTGCATCGGGCCAACAGGAAGTTGCGGAATCCTCCGCACTTCCAGGGGTTAGGCCGGCGGCGGAGGTGTTGGCGCCATGCCAACCGGCGCCAAAGGGCCTGCGTGGTCCTGCGCATGCGCAGAACCGGCGGAGTGGTCCCGTGCATGCGGAGACCAGCTGCCGTGTTCTGCCACATGCGCAGGGGGGTGTCTTCTCTGCACCGGCCATGGCGGGGTCCCACAGAGGCCGGCACAGAAGGAAGGAATGTCCCCACTGCATAGGCCAGCCTGCAGATCGGTGGGCCCCGATCGCGGGACAGGCCACTGTAGGGCCCCACCCCTCCAGAGCCGGATCCCCCCACGCCCCCACCACCGAGAACTGCACCAGCCGGCCTACCAAAGGCCCCGCCATGTGGGACCACGTCCAATTCATGCCGGCGGGACTGGCCAGTAACCAATGGACGCTCAGCCCATCAGGACCTGAAGAATTGCCGGAGGGACTGCTGCCAACGGCCCCCGACTGGCGCAGCGGGATCCCGGCCCTCACCTGAAAACCAGCGCCGGAGAATACGGCAGCCAGCGCCGGAGCTGGATTCATGGCGCCCCCAGGGATTCTCCGACCCGGCGGAAAGTCGGAGAATCCCGCCTATTATGTTTTGTTTTTAATTTTAGAGTATCCAATTCTTTTTTTCCCAATTAGGGGACAATTTAGCATTGCCAATTCGCCTACCCTACACATCTTTTTGGTTTATGGGGTTGAGACCCACGCAGGCACCAGAATTATTTTTGTCTCACTGTGAATACTGCTCACCACAACCTCTTCCTTCAATATCCCTTTTGGACAATAAATACCTTTAACCCACAGCATTTGTGTTTGACATGCTCCTGTATATCTTAAAAGTTTAATATCTTCCCACATTCCATTTTGTAAACATGAAACAACGTCCCCGCCACATAGAAAATCCTGAAACACAGCAGCCATCTGCTATTCATTCTGCCCCTTTACAAGTTGGGCACATATTTTCACTCATTCCTTCTTTCTTATTGTTTGCTTTTTTCTGTGTACAAACCCTCTCTTGTTCTCCAGCCTCACTTAATATTTCCTTTCCTAAGATTTAAAACTTCAACCGGCTTTCCATTAAACTTCCAGAATAATGGTTTGGTATGACCCAATTTATTATAATGGAAGTACCTAGCTTTCCTCATATCTCCCATTCCCTCAGCACTGTCTTTTTAACATTGCCTCCATGGAATTTTCCACCACTTCCTCTCTTGCTTGACTGTCTTTTCTCGTACCTTCCCATTTTCAATCTTTCTCAGATTTCAAAGTGTCTCTAAAAAGGGCTTTGGCCTATCAACCAATTCCTAGTCATCAGCAAGCTCCATGGCTTCCCTCACAGTTTTAACTGTGTGTTTTTCCATATGAGTTCTTATCAGTGCAGGTAATGAATCTTTGAATTCTTCCAACAGAATTCCTTCTCTAAGAGCCTCATAGGTTTCTTCTATTTTTAATGCTTTTGCCTACCTATCGAAATAATCCTTTAAAATTCAACTTAACACTGTTCCAAATCTTTTCTTACATTTCCAAAATGTTGCCTGTACACTACGGTACTAACTCATATGCATTTAATGTAGCTTTCACAAGCATTCGATGTAGCTTTCTTCACTGTATCAAACACCCCCAGACCTTTCCTCTGACAAATAAACATAAGGCGGAATTCTCTACCCCATCATACCATTTGTCTGGTGTGACGTGCCCCCGCCAGCAGCGGGACTCACTGTCCTGCCAGTTGGCCAATGGGATTTTTACATAGATCGATATTACATAGAATTACATAGATATTACACAGAATTTACAGTGCAGAAGGGGGCCATTCGGCCCATCGAGTCTGCACCGGCTCTTGGAAAGAGCACCCTACCCCTACCAAGGTCAACACCTCCACCCTATCCCCATAACTCAGTAACCCCACCCAACACTAAGGGCAATTTTCGACACTAAGGGCAATTTATCATGGCCAATCCACCTAACCCGCACATCTTTGGACTGTGGGAGGAAACCGGAGCACCCGGAGGAAACCCACGCACACACGGGGAGGATGTGCAGACTCCGCACAGACAGTGACCCAAGCCGGAATCAAACCTGGGACCCTGGAGCTGTGAAGCGATTGTGCTATCCACAATGCTACCGTGCTGCCCTTGCTACCGATTTGCCATGTGGGCAGAGCCACGACATTGAGAAATTCCCGGGCATGGGTGCACTGCTGGCGCAAAGGAGAATATAACCACTGACATTTTAATTTGAAATGTTCTCACTTCCTGTTCCTCGTTTTCCCTTGCTAATCTTTCCATTTCCACATCAAGATTCCCAATATCAATTTCCTTTTGAAAATCTCTTTCTTTCCCTTTTTGCTTTTTCTGAACAACTCGTGTTTTCATTTGTATTTCTTTTCCTGCATTTCTAATTTCTATTTCTTTCTGTTTATCGTTTTGTTGCAGTTCTAATTGTATTTCCTCATTTTTTGAAATACTTGGCCTGTCTGTCAGCTCTTCTACATTTGAATGCTTATCTATTTTTTCAATTACCTCAGCCTTCTTAGTCCCTGTAGGGAATCCTAATTATAACTTATTCACCAATTCCATCACTATAGCTAAAGGTTTAGGTAAACTTTTCAAACTTTCCAAGGTTATATTGTCTACTCCCAAACAAGCCTTAGCCATGGCAAATGTCATGTTGCAGTCACACAATCACACACCTCATTGCTTGATTCCACACTTTCCTCTTGTTACGTTTACAAGTCACAAATTCCCCGACACCTAAGTAATTATGCTTTTCAAAATCCCACCAACGATCCCCTAAATTTTGTTAATAAACCTGCTGATGTTAAATGTGAGGGCACCCCGATACCCAGAAGGATAATTTGGAACACCGTATCTTAGTGGTGTATATTTTCAATTTAGTATGCTGTGGGAAAAGATATGTGAACCATGGAGGAATAGGCCAGTCATTGTGTGATCAATTAATAAAGAATATTTATTAACTTAAAAGAATGAAAACACATGACAAGTGGACTATTATACACTTCAACACTTAATTGCGTTGATGGCTGTACATATACAGTATTACATGAAGTTACCTCTTGGTTCTCAACGACCTAGATTTATTGAACTCTGAGCCACCCCTTTGTTCCCAAACAATATCCAATATTATGTAACTCTATGAGCTAAATCAAGCAGATAATTACCACACACAAGCTATTTGGCTATGTTTGGGAAACCTTATTCTGTTTAAGCGAAGGTGAAATCTTCTCAGTTCAAGTTTTGGATCTTAACTCGCTGCCCATTTAGCAATAACTTGTTTTCGGGAGACTGTTTCTGCTGAGTGTGGCTGTGACGGTAGCTGCTACTGTGTCTCTTTCTCCAGTTACTGTGCTGTGGATATATCATTCTTTCCATTGATGTTACCCACTCTGTGTATCTGGCTTTTAGAATATACATGTCAATTTCTTAATCTCTCCACTTTGAAGTTATTTTTATAATAATAACTAATAATCTTTATTGTCACAAGTAGGCTTACATTAACACTATAATGAACTTACTGTGAAAAACCCCTCGTCGCCACATTCCGGTTTCTGTTCGGGTACACAGAGGAAGAATTCAGAATGTCGAATTCACCGAACAGCATGTCTTTCGAGCCTTGCGGGAGGAAACCAGAGCACACAGAGGAAACTCACGCTGACACGGGGGGAACATGTAGACTCCACAAAGGCAGTGACCCAAGCCGTAAATCGAACCTTGGATCCCGTCGCTGTGAATCCATAGTGCTAACCACAATGCTACTGTGCTGCCCATATTCTTCAGTATCCCATTGTTTCCTCAAGTAAACATTTCCTTTTCTCACTCATATGCTAGTTGGCATAACAACATCCCTTCAGCAGCTGCTCTCATCAATTCCCTTTTTTAGTTTATTTTATCCCAAATTTCATTTCTGAAACCTTCATATTCCCTAATTCTGAACAGGAATCCTCCCTCAAGTGCTGTTTCCAGCTGCCCAAGGGATCAGACATGAAAATTTCCTTCCATGACCCTTAACAACAAAAGCTACTGCTAGAGAGGTCTGTCGTTTAGTGACATCACCCAACCACCCACCACCACAGCCAACCATGCATGTGTGGTGTGCGTGTGTAATGCAATGGGGCAGAAATTGAGTGAAGGGGTCATTCAAATTGTGATTCTCTTTTTTTTTTAATTGAAGGATTTCTGAAATCAAAGTGAACTTGAAATATGGGGCGTAAGAGTGTGGTGAGAGAGCGAGATCTGGGACATGGAACAGAAGATGACTAGGGATTCAAGGACAAAAGTGGAACTGGAGGTTCAGGAGACGGGGTGCCTGAAATTCAGGGAAGAGAGGGAGACTTCAGATACAAGGAAGCAATGGATATGTGGATCTTGCAGAGTGAGGGGGGATTTAGGGGGTCAGGGAAGAGAGAAAGTCTGGAGTTCAGGGTAGAGAAGGTCATGACGGGGGGAGGGGGATCAAGGGAGAAAGGGAGATGGCGTGATGAGGGGAGAACTGCGTGAGTCAGGGTAGTGAGGACCCTTGGGTGCTGAGGGAAGAGACGGGGCTTAGGGAAGTGAGCGAGGCTGGGGGATCAGTGGAGACTGAAGGCTCGGGAGAGAGGGGCTAAGGAGAGAGGGACATCCGAGTCTCAGGAGAGAGAAGAAGTGGGGGTGCTATGGGGCATTCAGGGGAAAGGGAAAGGCTAGGAAATGGATTCAGTGTGAGCTCAGCCTTTAGCACAGAGCAAAAACAACATCAGCAGCAGTATGGCAGCCAGGGCGTGGGAGAGTCACTCAGAGAGCAGAAGCCAGTGAAGGTCTGAGTGAAACTTGGAGATCCTACTGTGGGTAAATACTGAAAGGTTATTGGCCATTTCTGGTGAACTAGGGAACAGAAAACAAGCATCTGACTGAATTCAGAAGATGGTAAATGCGGAGGTAAATTCTTGCAATGCCGACCAATCGCCCATGGAATATTTGTGGCTCTTGAGATAGATGCTAAAACGTAATTTCATTTGTACCAGCTAGTTTGGATATGTGAAGTCTAAGTGCAGATTGCCTCTGACTGAGTAAACAAAGTTAAGAGACTATTGATAAGGTACATTAGAAAAATCTATCGCCATTGTAAACCTGGAGCACAAATTTAACAGCAATACAAAATAAGTGAAGGGTGAGGTTCAAACTTTGCTTAACAATAGAGGATTTTAGAATATGGAAAATCCTACCATAAAAAATGGTAAATGCAGGATCTATAAGGGTCTTCAAGGGGGAAGTGGAGAAACCTTTTGGAAATAAATGTTTAAAAATGTTTTGGGAAAAATAAGTTGGTGAAATGGGACAGGGTAATTAGCTGTTTCATAGAACAGGAACTGGCATGTTGGGATAAATGTTATTCTGGACAATGGAATGTACCATATTAATTGCAAATTTCATGAACACCTTGAGTGAAGGTAAGGGAACAAAACAAAATAGCTGAAGAAATAAGAGTGCTGAAGTTTGCAAGAAGCCAAAGTATCATGTATTCCTGGGGCATCCTGTTGTTTAGAATGGATTTTGAAGTACCTCTGAAGTATTCTTCATTGACATTCGTTAATATCGTCTGAGGTTTTTATTTAGATAAATCAGATGCAAATATGTGCGGCCAGTTTGACAAGCCTGTTATTTCTTGAGGTGACTTTATGCTTTGTTTCAAATTAATGCATGACATTTGCATGACTATTTAAATCTTCCTGTCAGTAGCTGTGATTAATATTATTAGTATTTTAATATCCACTTGCAAATTACTGAAGTCCCAATAATTTTCCCAGCATCCGTTTTCATCAGTAACAACTGCAGAGCTGCATTAGTAACTCACTCTCTATCTTGTTGTTTTGGAATTCACAAATAGAACACCTAATATGGGATTAAGCACCATGAAATTAAAAAGCAGTGAACTGGGTTACGTGGTACATAAATTAACACAATATCATTGAAAGAAGCAATGTTTCCTGTTCATGACATGAGATATATTCAGTTTCTTTATCTTCACCAAATATCTATCTTGCATGGATTTAATTTACAAAATGTATTTTGTGACAAAGGTATTTTAATACAGCTGGATGGTATAAGTGGATTGTTGGTTATATTTCCTGAACATTAAATGTACATGTTTGTTTGTATTTTTTTAATTATCCAGTGCTGGTTAAGCACATGTCAAATGAACAAGATGTACCAACGGCAGCATTCATCTCATTGAAATCAGTATTATTCAATTATGCTTCTGGCAAGGCACAGATGAAATGTACCTCCCATGATTACACGACTACGTAAAATTGAGTGTACTAAAATCTAATTGAATAGGTTAATGGAACGTTGGATCTCAAAGAAGGTGATATTCCAAAGTGAGGAAATAATGCTTCATTTGTTCAGAACCTTGGTCAGCTATCAGCCAGAGTACTGTCTTCCATTATGGGTGCACGTTTCAGGGAGGATATGTTGACTTTTTCAGGAGGTTACACTTTGGATTTACCAGAAGGTGGTACGGTAGCACAGTGGTTAGCACTGTTGCTTCACAGCTCCAAGTTCCCAGGTTCGATTCCCGGCTTGGGTCACTGTCTGAGCGTAATCCGCACGTCCTCTCCGTGTCTGTGTGGGTTTCCAACGGGTTCTCCGGTTTCCTCCTACAGTCCAAAGATGTGCAGGTTAGGTGCATTGACCATGCTAAAATTGCCCTTATTGTCCAAAAAGGTTAGGTTAGGTGAGGTTACTGGGTTCCGGGGATAGGTTGGAGGTGTAGACTTAAGTAGGGTGCTCTTCGGGCAGCACGGTGGCACAGTGGTTAGCATTGCTGCCTCACGGCGTCGAGGTCCCAGGTTCAATCCCGGCTCTGGGTCACTGTTCGTGTGGAGTTTGCACATTCTGCCCGTGTTTGCGTGGGTTTCGCCCCCACAACCCAAAGATGTGCAGGGTACATGGATTGGCCACGCTAAAATTGCCCCTTAATTGGAAAAAATGAATTGGGTACTCTAAATTGAAAAAAAATAAGTAGGGTGCTCTTTCCAAGGGCCGGTGCAAACTCGATGGGCTGAATGGCCTTGTTCTGCACTGTAAATTCTATGAAGGGTTAAATTATAAAGACAGGTTTATTTGGTTTATAGTCCTTTGTGTTTAAAAAATTGAGGGGTGGTCGAATTGAGCTGCTTAAAATGATGAAGGGATCTAATAGGATAATGTGATATGATAGGAAGATTCAGAACAGGAGTACACTGTTTAGTGGCTGAATCTCTTCCACCATCCAGTTAGGTCACAGCTGACCTGTACCTCAACTCCATTTATTTGTCTCTGCTCTATATCCTTTGGTAACTGTACACAAGATATCAATGAAGTTCAGGTTTGAAAACTTGAAACAACTTAGCTTCCAGAGCATTCTAATAATAATCTTTATCAGTGTCACAAGTAGGCTTACATTAACACTGCAATGAGGTTACTGTGAAAATCTCCTAGTCACCACACTCAGGTACATGTCTGGGTACACTGAAGGAGAATTAAGAAGGTCCAATTGACCTAACAAGCACGTCATCTGGGACTTGTGGGACGAAACTGGAGCACCCAGAGGACACCCACGCAGACATGGGGAGAATGTGTAGACTCTGCACAGACAGTGACCCAATTCGGGAATCGAACCCTGGTCCCTGAAGTTGTTAAGCAACAGTGCTAACCACTGTGGTACCTGGGTGAGTGGGCTCCAGAATTACACTCACCTTTGTGTGAAGAAGTGTTTTCTGATTTCACATCTCAATAGTATAGCTCTAAATTTAAGATTATGCACGCACTTTTGTTCTGAATTCCCCCCGATAAAAAAGTTGCTTTGTGTCTACAATACTTTTCAAGCACTTTTATGTTGTTTGAATTCAACATATGGACATGAAGTACTTGCAAAAATCACATTGAAGTCCTCAATGCTGGCTAACAGACTATTTGTTTATTTACCCTTGGGTTAGGCTGTGAGGGATGCACGCACTGACAGTGGTGATGGGACATGAGCAGTGTGGGGCAATGTTTGAAAAGGGAAGTTGGCTTTGCAACACCAAGGAAGCATCGGAAATGATGGGCAATTTTGGAGCCCCTGTGGTGATTTCTGTGCTTGCCGACCTGAAATTGGGAAAGTAGGATAATAATAATTGACAGGGACCTCCAGGGGCGACCATGTTGTAGATGGTCACGAACCTGGTGGCTCCTGCATGGGGAAGTATATTTCAACCCAGTAACCCCAATTGGTCGGTCGATGGTGGTGGACACTATATGGAGGCCTCATGGGGTGAGAAACAATGACCTGGGGTGATTGGCTTAAACAGAAATATGGTTGATTTAAGGGTTGGTGGAGGTGGGTGTTCCCTTACTCGATTGGTGACTTGGAATGTTGGCTAAATGGACCTGTTAAGAGGTTGCGTGTGTTCGCGCATTTAAAGAATCTAAAGGCAATCTTAATATTTCTACAGGAAACTCACTTGAAAATGGCGGAAATGGGAAGGCAGTGGCATAGTGGGATTGTCACTGGACTAGTAATCCATAGACCCAGGGTCCCGAGTTCGAGTCCCATCATGGAAGATGGTGAAATATTAATTTAAGAAAAATGTGGAATTAAGAGATTAATGATGAAATGAAATGAAATGAACGAAATTAAAATTGCTTATTTTCACAAGTAGGCTTCAAATGAAGTTACTGTGAAAAGCCCCTAGTCGCCACATTCCGGCGCCTGTTCGGGGAGGCTGGTACGGGAATTGAACCGTGCTGCTCGCCTGCCTGGTCTGCTTTAAAAGCCAGCTATTTAGCCCTGTGCTAAACCAGCCCCTTGATGATGACAAAACCATTGCTGATTGTCGTATAAACCCCTCTGGTTCACTAATGTCCTTCAGGGAAGGAAATCTGCCATCCTTACCCGGCTTGGCCTACATGTGACTCCAGACCCACACAGCAATGTAGTAGACTCTTAACTGTCCCCCACTAAATGGTCATTCAGTTCAAGGGCAATTAGGGCAATAAATGTTGGTCCAGCTGTGATACCCACATCCCAAGAATGAATAAAATAAAAGATCAGACAAGACTAAGAAAGGGAAGGTTCGGTCAAGTCTTCCGTTCATGGCTTGACATGAAGACAAGAGGGGTGGCTGTGTTGATCAGCAAGAAGGTGGCTTTCACAATGAAAAAGATTGTGACTGATCCGGACAGCAGATTTGTGCTGGTGAGTGGGTGCTTGGAGGGTTATCGAACATCTAACAACATCTAAGCCTCAAATTAGGATGATGTGGATTTCATGAGGCGGGCTCTGATGTTGATCCCAGATTTGGATACTCACAGATTGATTGGACTTTAACACAGTGCAAGACCGGGAGCTGGACCACTCGTGCTCTGGACCCGGGAAGGTGACAGCGGTGGCTTGGGAACTGTCAGGGTTTATGCAGCTTATGAGGGGCGTGGATCTGTGGGAGTTTTCTTTCCTTTCCCATGTCCATAAGGGCTATTCCCGGATAGACTTTTGTTTTGAATAAGACATTGATGACATGAGTAGCTGGGATGGAGTACTCGGTGATTGTCTTGTCCGATCGCACATCGCAGTGGGTGGATCTACGAGCTGAGAGGGCGTTCCCCCCACCCAAAGGCTCCCGTGAAGGGGAGACATCGGTCTTCTTTCAGATAAAGGGATTTGTGAAAGGATAGAGGGAGCTATTCAAAATTATGTGGACCAGAATGACACAGGTGAAGTTTCTGCCAGGGTGGAGTGCTGGGCACTTGAAACTGTGATTAGGGGAGAGTTCATCTTGAACCGTGTGCATAGATTGAGGGTGGAGCAAGCAGATCAGTCAAGGTTGGTGGAGGCAGTTGATCGTAAATACTCGGAATCACCTGATGAGGTGCTACTGAAGGAGCAACAGAGGCTCCAGATGCAGTTTACACTGGTTTCTTCCGAAAAGTCAGTGAGACAATTACGTAAAGCTAAAGAGTTGGTGAAGGAGTATGGGAGAAGGCCAATAGGATGCTTGCTCATCAATTGAGGAAACAGGTGGCGGCAAGGGAGATAGATAGGTTGAAAGATGAGGGGGGCAAGGAGGTAATAGACCCAGAAGGGCTCAATGGAATTTTAAAACCTTTTATTGGAGATTATACCAGTCTGAAAATCCATCAGAGAACAAGGTTGGAAGACATTTTTTGTATGGCTTCCAGTTTCCACAGGTAGAACAGGCACAGGGGTTTCTGGGAGGTGGTGGAGTGTGTTGGGTCGATGCAGTCTGGGAAAACCCTGGGCCAGATGGATACCCAGCCGAATTCTACAAACCCTGGTGCCTTGCTAGTGCAGATGTACAATGAAGCACTGGGGAAGGGCATGCTCTCTCCATGCAGTTGCAAGCCTCCATCTCACTTATCCTAAAAAAGGAAATTCGGGCATGTCCACATTAACCCTTACCAACTTTTACAGATGCACTATAGAAAGCATCCTATCGGGCTGCATCACAGCCTGGTATGGCAACTGCTCAGCCCAGGACCGCAAGAAACTTCAGAGAGTCATGAATACCTCCCAGTCCATCACACGAACCTGCCTCCCATCCATTGACTCCATCTACACCTCCCGCTGCCGGGGGAAAGCGGGCAGCATAATCAAGGATCCCTCCCACCCGGCTTACTCACTTTTCCAACTTCTTCCATCGGGCAGGAGATACAGAAGTCTGAGAACACGCATGAACAGACTCAAAAACAGCTTCTTCCCCACTGTCACCAGACTCCTAAATGACCCTCTTATTGACTGACCTCATTAACACTACACCCTGTATGCTTCAACCGATGCCAATGCTTATGTAGTTACATTGTATATCTTGTGTTGCCCTATTATGTATTCTCATATATTTTCTTGAATTTTGTTTAATTCCCTTTTCTTCTATGTACTGAATGATCTGTTGAGCTGCTTGCAGAAAAATACTTTTCACTGTACCTCGGTACACATGACAATAAACAAATCCAATCCAATCCAATCCAATCCGATGAGCCAATGCTTCCCGGGAGTAGACGACCAATGCAGATGGTGTGCTGGGTCCCCGGCGAACCATACCCATATGTTCTGGGCCTGTCCAAAGTTGGAAGGTTCTAGTGTTGTATTACCGATGTACTGTCAAGGGTATTGGGGATAGAAGTCACACCGTCCCCTTGGGTAGCAATCTTCAGAGTGCCTGATGATCTAGGTGCTCTGATGGGGAGAAAAGCCGAAGCATTTGCCTCCCTGCTAGCCCGGAGGAGAATTTTCTTGAACTGGCGGACCTTGGAACTGCCAAGTGTTGGATCTTGGTACAGGACCTTCCAATATTCCTTCCCTTGGAAAATAATCAAGTTCACCATCAGAGGAATGGATGAGGGGTCCTCCATGAGGTGGAAGCTGTTTTTTTTTTAATTTAGAGAATCTAATTATTTTCCAATTCAGGGACAATTTAGCGTGCCCTATCCACCTAAATGGCATATCTTGGGGTTGTGGGGATGAGACCCACGGAGACACAGGGAGAATGTTCAAACTTCACACAGACAGTGACCGAGGGCCGGGATCGAACCCGAATCCTCAGCGCCATAGACCAATCAGAGAAACCTGGGCCTGAGCCGGGGCAAGGTTCATTTTAGAATTCAAATTCAACTATCTACCATGGTGGGATTTGAACCTGGAATGCCAGAGCATTACTCTAGGTTTGTGGTTTATCAGTTCAGTGACTCAAACCACTATGATTCAGTAGTGGCTGCTTCAAAGGACCACTGTCTGATTTCAGTTCGAGGGACACCAGGGAAGATAGACTATAGTCACAGTATTGCCTGCACTCATTGCCTAGGTTCACAGGTTAGTGTCCGGGGCTTTAAACTTTGAACCCCCGCCTCCCAAGGTCGGCTCACTTGCTCGTGCTGTGCCAAGATTCTGTGACTTATTTTCTGCCGAGGTCTCCTGGAATATGTCCAGCCGAAGTTGGTAACCCTATTCAGAGGTGGCAGCATATCCCCCAAGAGGTGGATAGCTGATTAGGCTCATTAAGAAACTCATTACTGGCAATTAAATTAACTTGACTGGGATCTTCCTGTCAACCTCCTGTTTTCCCCACAGTGTTGGGTGTTCAGTTTAGGAGCTTGGTAGGCTGAGTGGCCAGCACTGTAGGCAGGCCTTGAGGAACTGCCTGTCTGCCCAGATGCAAGAGCAGCAGAGGCCACCCTGAAACAAGACCCTCCCTCACCCCGTAACAGTTGTGGTCTGTGGTAGTATGACATGGGGTATTATGGTACCTCAGAGGTGAGCTGCCATTGGTGCAAGGACTCGCTGCCCATTGGCCCGGCTAAGTCATGTGCCTCTCAGCCGATTGGCTGAGAGGTAGGTAGCTCCGCCGACAAGGCGGGCATGAGGAGGGGTGGTGTCCCATGAGTACGTGAGACTGATAGTATGACTAGAGATGTTCAGGCCATGCCATTGCATCGATGGCTGCCCACTGACCCGTAACTAATATGCAAGAGGCGAAAAGAACAATAACTATGTATAGTTTGCATAATCAGAGGGGGGGGGGGGGAAATGGGTGAATAATTAAAGAACAAAAAATCTCAATAGTCCATCCGCAGACAGAAGTCCACCCGTAGGTCACATCGATTCAATTAGTTGAGTGGGCGCCTTCGATGTCCTGCTTGACCTGCGTAGTGGTGCCGGTGACGTCGGAGCGGTGGTCGTCCGTGACTCCGGGAGCGATGATCTTGTTTCTGTGTCTGTACCCCTGGTCGGAGCTAGCGGGGGCCAGGCCGGGGGAGGGGTCCCTGTCTGCTGAGCTGTGGGTGCGTCGTTGCTGGGGGCAGTGGGTGTTGGGGGGGGGGGGGGGGGGGGGGGGGGGGTGGCTGGTGCTGGGGGGTGTGGCCGAGATCCGGCGGGTGCCAGGTCCCGGAGGGAGACCGTGTCCTGTCGGCCGTCGGGATACTCCACATACGCGTATTGCGGATTCGCGTGGAGTAGCTGGACTCTTTCAACCAACAGGTCCGACTTGTGCACCCGGATGTGCTTCCGGAGCAGGATGGGCCCGGGCGTAGCCAGCCAGGTCGGGAGCGGGGTCCCTGAGGAAGACTTCCTGGGAAAAACAAGAAGACGTTCGTGAGGCATTTGGTTAGTGGCGGTACAGAGAAGTGACCGGATTGAGTGGAGGGCGTCTGGGAGGACATCTTGCCAGTGGGGGACTGGGAGATTTCTGGACCGCAGGGCCAGCAGGACGGTCTTCCAGACCGTACCGTTCTCCCTCTCGACCTGTCCGTTACCCCTGGGGTTGTAACTGGTCGTCCTGCTGGAGGCGATGCCCCTGCTGAGCAGGAATTGACGCAGCTCGTCGCTCATAAATGAGGACCCCCGATCGCTATGAATGTATGCGGGGTAACCGAACAGGGAGAAGATGGTATGCAGGGCTTTGAAGATGGTAGTTGTGGTCATGTCAGGGCAGGGGATGGCGAAAGGGAAGCTGGAATACTCGTCAATCACGTTGAGGAAGTACGTGTTGCGGTTGTTGGAGGGGAGGGGACCCTTGAAGTCCATGCTGAGATGTTCAAAGGGGCGGGAAGCCTTTATCAGGTGCGCTCGTTCAGGGTAGTAGAAGTGTGGCTTGCACTCCGCGCAGATGTGGCATTCCCTAGTGACTGTCCTGACCTCCTCGATGTAGTAGGGCAGGTTGCGGGTCTTTATGAAATGGAAAAAGCGGGTGACCACCAGGTGGCAGAGGTCCGCGTGGAGGGTTCGAAGGCGGTCCACTTGTGCATTGGCACCGGTGCTGTGGGATAGGGCATCGGGAGGCTCGTTTAGCTTCCCAGGACGATACAAGAAGTCGTAGTTGTACGTGGACAACTCAATCCTCCACCGCAAGATTTTATCGTTCTTTATCTTGCCCCTCTGTGTATTATCAAACATGAAAGCTACTGACCGTTGGTCTGTGAGGAGGGTAAACCTCCTGCCGGCCAGATAGTGCCTCCAATGTCGCACAGCTTCTACTATATGGCCTGTGCTTCCTTCTCGACTGAGGAATGTTGGATTTCGGAAGCGTGGAGGGTCCGGGAGAAGAAGGCAACGGTCTGCCCGCTTGGTTGAGGGTGGCCGCCAGAGCTACATCAGACGCGTTGCTCTCGACCTGAAAGGGGAGGGACCCGTCGATAGCGCGCATCGTGGCCTTTGCAATGTCTGCTTTGATGCGGCTAAAGGCCTGGTGGGCCTCCATCGACAGGGGGAACATGGCTGATTAGATGAGTGGACGGGCTTTGTCGGCGTAATTGGGGACCCACTGGGCGTAATATAAAAAGAAGCCCAAACAGCGCTTGAGGGCTTTGAGGGAGTGGGGGAGGGGGAGCTCCATCAGGGGGCGCATGCGTTCGGGGTCAGGGCCTATCACTCCGTTACGCATTACGTAGCTAAACGGTCGGTGCTAAACACGCACTTATCCTTATTGTAGGTCAGGTTAAGGAGTTTTGCGGTACGGAGGAATTTGCGGAGGTTGGCGGCGTGGTCCTGCTGATCGTGGCCGCAGATAGTGACATTGTCGAGAGACGGGAAGGTTGCCCGTAAACCGTGTTGGTCGACCATTCCGTCCATCTCCCTTTGGAAGACCGAGAACCCATTCGTGACACCGAAAGGAACCCTTAAAAAGTGGTAGAGTCGCCCATCCGCTTCGAACGCAGTGTACTTTCGCTCACTCATGCGGATGGGGAGTTGGTGGTAGGCGTGGAAAAAACCTTGTACTGCGCGATCCTGTTAACCAGGCCAGAGATACGTGGGAGAGGATACGCGTCCCGCTGCGTAAACCTGTTGATGGTCTGACTGTAGTCTATGACCATCCGATTTTTCTCCCCGGTCTTGACCACCAGCACTTGGGCTCGCCAGGGACTGTTGCTGGCCTCGATAACCCCCTCCTTCAGAAGCCTTTGGACTTCGGACCTGATGAAGGTCCGGTCCTGGGCACTGTACCGTCTGCTCCTGGTGGCGACGGGTTTGCAATCCGGGGTAAGGTTTGCAAACAAGGATCAGGGATCGACCTTGAGGGACACGAGGCTGCAGACAGTAAGGGGGAGCATAGGGCCGCCGAATTTGAATGTTAAGCTCTGGAGGTTGCACTGGAAATCTAACACCAGGAGTGCTGCCCCAGAGGTGGGGAAGGACGAAGAGCTTATAGTTTTTAAACACCCTCCCCTGGACCGTGAGGTCCGCTATGCAGCACCCTGTTATCTGGACCGAGTGCGAACCGGAGGCCAGAGCGATTCTTTGTTTTACCGGATAAACGGGAAGTGCGCCCGGAGTCCAACAGGCAGCTCGTCTCATGACCGTTGAGGAGGATCTTCGTAGTCGCCGTGGAAAGCGTGCAGGTCCGTGACTGATCCAACGTTACTGAGGCGAGTCGTGGCAGGAACTCTGAGTCGTCATCCGGCAGCGAGTGGTCACTTGCGGGGTCCTCGGTGCCGATCCAAGATGGCGGCGCCTGTCGGCCGCACGTGGTGGGGGGTGAACAAAATGGCGGTGCCCGGGGATCACATGTGGCGTCGGGGGCCCAAAATGGCAGCACCCGATGATCACTTGTGGCGGTGGGGGGTGGGGGCAGCGAGATCCGTGGGCCGCGTGGGGCGCATGAGGAGCGCGGGGGGGGACCCGCGGTCGCTGCTCGGGACTGCAGCGACCGCCTTGGACTGGCAAACGGCCACATAATGGCCCTTTTTGCCATAGCCTTTACAGGTTGCGGTGTGTGCCGGGCAGCGCTGGCGGGGGTGCTTGGCCTGGCACCAAAAGTAGCAGCGGGGCCCTGTGGGTTTATCGGGACGCCCTGCGGCGCAGGCCTGGGGAGGGGGTCAGTGTCTGCGGGGGTGAGGGGGGTTGCGTTCCATGCCGCCCAGGGGGCCGCCGCATGGTCGGGAGCGTATGCACGGGCATTGCGGTTAGCGATATCGAGAGAGGAGGCGATGGCCCGTGCCTCAGCGAGGCTTAAAGTTTCCTTCTCCAAGAGTCTCTGGCAGATCTGGGAAGATTGAATACCCGCCACGAAAGCGTCTTGAATTAAAAGTTCGGTGTGCTCGGACGCAGAAATTTGTGGGCAGGCGCAGTTTCTCCCCAGAACAAGGAGGGTCTGGTAGAATTCATCTAAGGACTCACCAGGGAATTGCTGCCTCGTGGCCAGCAAGTCGTGCGTAGACCTGGTTCACCGGCCGGAAGAAATGTCCTTTTAGCAAGTCCATAGCTGCGTCATAGTCTGTCGTGTCCTCTATGAGCGTGTACACGGCGGTGCCAACGCACGATTGGAGGATATGTAGTTTTTGTTCTTTTCTCCTCTTGCATATTAGTTACGGGTCAGTGGGCAGCCATCGATGCAACGGCATGGCCTGAACATCTCTAGTCATATTACCAGTCTCACGTACTCACAGGACACCACCCCCCTCATGCCCGCTTTCCCCCCCAACCCCCGGCTTCCTTTTCAACAAGGGGTGAATGTGGTAGTATGACTAGGGGTATTACGGTACCTCAGAGGTGAGTCATAGACATAGAATTTACAGTGCAGAAGGAGGCCATTCAGCCCATCGAGTCTGCACCGGCTCTTGGAAAGAGCACCCTACCCAAGCCCACACCCTATACCCATAACCCAGTTACCCCACCCAACACGAAGGGCAATTTTGGACACTAAGGGTAATTTAGCATGGCCAATCCACCTAACCTGCACATCTTTGGACTGTGGGAGGAAACCGGAGCACCCGGAGGAAACCCACGCACACACGGGGAGAATGTGCAGACTCCACGCAGACAGTGACCCAAGCCGGGAATTGAACCTGGGACCCTGGAGCTGTGAAGCATTTGTGCTAACCACAATGCTACCGTGCTGCCCCTGAGCTGCCATTGATGCAGAGGACTCGCTGCCCATTGGCCCGGGTAAGTCATGTGCCTCTCAGCCGTTTGGCTGAGAGGTACGTAGCTCCGCCTACAAGGCGGGATATAAGAACCCGTGTTCCCCGACAGTCGGCCATTCTTCTGTACGTCTGCTGCCGGGCACACATCTTGTGCATTAAAGCCTTTTGTTTGGATCACATCTTCGTCTCGTGTCCAATTGCTGGTGCATCATTTACCAACTCCCACTCCTCTCAGGCCAGAAGGCTTCTGATTGGCCTTCCAACTTTCTGAACCAGCCCATTGCCCTTAATTGGCTACAGAACCTGTCCCCAAGCCAATGATGTGTTGCGCCTTTGTCAAGATTCAATTGAGTGACTGTTCCCCCCACCTTCCCAAGAGCAAGTTCATGATCAGGAAACAATCCTGACTTTGGTGTCCTGCCTCTGTAGTGAAACCCAGCCCACTGTGTTTCCTACATTACAACAGTGCCTCCCTTTCAATAAAACACTTGATTTGCTGTTGAATACTTGAAGTTGTGAAAGATGCAGTCTGGTTGCAAGTTTCTTTGTCTTGAATGCCATATATATGTGATCCCTGTGCATTGCTGAACTAGTTGTTGACAAGATACCAGTGGGAAATCTATGTTTTCTTCATGAAATTTGGGAGGAAATAAATTTTCACTGATTCAGCATTGAAACAAATCTGGGATGGTCTCAGTGGAAATCATTGTTAAAAAGAAGTGTTGATGGTCCCAATGCATGTTTAATATGTTCTGAAACAAAACAAAATAAAGGGGCAGCACGGTAGCATGGTGGTTAGCATAAATGCTTCACAGCTCCAGGGTCCCAGGTTCGATTCCCGGCTGGGTCACTGTCTGTGCGGAGTCTGCACGTCCTCCCCGTGTGTGCGTGGGTTTCCTCCGGGTGCTCCGGTTTCCTCCCACAGTCCAAAGATGTGCGTGTTAGGTGGATTGGCCATGCTAAATTGCCCGTAGTGTCCTAAAAAGTAAGGTTAAAAGGGGAGGGGTTGTTGGGTTACGGTATAGGGTGGATACGTGGGTTTGAGTAGGGTGATCATTGCTCGGCACAACATCGAGGGCCGAAGGGCCTGTTCTGTGCTGTACTGTTCTATGTTCTAAATTGGGCACTTCAATATAGCTCAGTCCAAGGTAAATGAATAGATTGTTGGATTGAAGCTATAGTGCCAAAGCTTTGACAAAGGGTCATCTGGACTCGAAACATTAGCTCTTTTCTCTCCCTACAGATGCTGCCAGACCTGCTGAGTTTTTCCAGCATTTCCCCAAAGCCGTATATCTGTCTTTCAGGTGAATGACCGCAGAAGATTCCTGCACTGTTTGTCTAACTCTTTGTTCTGCCTGGTGGTCACCCATTCCTTTCCTGGCTGCGGAGTCGGAGCCTGCAGTCTGACCACCTCTCTCTACATGCGATCCACAACATTCTCTGCCATGCGGATGCTTCTCAGTGTCCCCAGCTGCCACTCCAGCTCTGAAACTCAGGCTTCCAGGAGCTGTAGCTGGAGACACTTCCTGCACACATGCTGGTCCTGAGCACTGGAAATGTTCCCAACTCCCCATATGGAGCAAACCAAGGCTTTGAGATCTCCTTGCATGACTTACACCTTTAAATTAAAACTTTGGAAGATGCCTGATATTAGATTGAATCCAATTCTCCATGGCCCTTCTTTCCTTGTCCTCATTACTAGCAATTATAGCCCTTACAGTTTGTAAGCCACACTAAGTATACTCAACTATCAGTGGTAAAAGTTGTAAAGACCAACCAACCTTACCGACTACTTACCAATCAGCTCTCTCCCTTGTAGCCTCATCTGCAACCGGGCAAGAACACTCTCTGTAGATTTAAAGGTTACAAAGTGAGGAGAAAGAGCAAAAAGCACCTGTTCCTGCTCTGCGCCGGATTCCCACTCTGTTTCAAATTCCCATGTTTAAAACTCACTCTGGTTGTGCCCCACTCTGGGTGTGATGTGTCTCGCTGATCATGCACAAAGCTCACTGTGAGTGCATTTTGACACACCTTCTTGAGCTGTGGTGGGCTGGGCAGACTCAGGTGACTCACACTAGATAAGCTTCAAACGTAAATAATCAACCCCTCTTGCCTCCTAGTCAGGCTTCAGGTGGGCAGACAACTGCCGCTCCACTATCTGGGCAGGGAAGCTCTTTATTAATCTTTTAACTAGACTATTAAACTTATTTTAAAAAACTTGAAAGAGGGAAAGACTTGCCAATTCAATTCCACTTTGTTTCAAATTCCCGAGTTTAAAACTCACTCTGGCTGTTCCTCACTCCGGATGTGGTCTTTTCCACTGCTCGTGCACATAGCTCACTGTGAGTGCACTTTGAAGCCCTTTTCTTTAATACAGCTGAGATGGGTTGAGATGACTCAGGTGACTCATACACCAGTAAAGCTTCAAATGTAAGTAACCAACACCTTTTGACTCAAAATTTGGTCTTCAATTTCAGTCAAATCTCAAAGAAGGCTTCTTCATCGTTAATTTTAAATAGATTGTTGAGGTGGACTCCATTTGAAGAACCCAGACATGCAATTTTGGACTACAGATTATGGGTCAATGATCTTACACTATGTCTTAGGCTGCTGATGAGACCATTGTTAGGTCAACGTTTAGTGAGAAGTGAGCCATATCATTGGATGGTTGGAAATTGGAAGGCAAGCCATGGATTAATGTAGATTCCTTGTGATTCACAGAATGAAACAGCACAGAAGGTGGGCATTCATCCCATTCTGATCATGGTTGTTCTTTGAAAAAGCTATTCAGTTTGTTCCACTCCTCTGCTCTTTCCCCTTGGCACTGCAATCTTTTTCTTTTTAACTGTATATCGATTTTCCTTTTCAAAATTGAATCTGGTTCCACCATTGTTTCAGTCAGTGCACTGCAGATTGTAATAACTCGGTGTGTAAAAATGGTTCTAATTTGGTTTGTTTGCCAATCATGTTAAATCTGTGTCCTCTGGTTTTCGACTCCCCTGCCCATTCCATCTATCAATCTGCTCATGGTGCTCAAAACCTCCATTAAATCTCCTCTTAACTTTCTCAGCTGGAAGGAGAACAACCCCAACTTCTCTCAACCCGCCACACAACTGAAATCCTCCATCACGTAGCCAAGGTTCAACAAAAAGTGTAAATGATACGCGCAAGAGAGTGGATAGCTTCATCTTGTTCCTCCAATAAAACCCAAGTTTGTGGACTGTTGGGCACTGGGTGGGATTATCCGCGGTGGGTTGTGTGGTGGCAGAGGCAGTCAGCCATTGGCCAGTGGTCCCACTGTTGTCAACAGTGTTTCCCATTGTTCATCCTCTCTGCTGCTGGGAACCCACGGTGGTGGGGAGCTGGAGGTTGCCGTCGGCGGGATGGGGAGATCCCGCCTGAGAGAATGGCCGGGAAATCCCGCCTTATATTTTTGATTTTCAAGTTATATTTTAAGAATTGATAATATTCAAACTCAACAAGTAAAAGGCATCTTAATAATTGCAGTAAAATATCATAACATTCAAGGCACAGATACAATTTGTTTGTGTCACAAATATTTTTATATTTTACATAATTCCATATGCCAAGTATTTTCCGCCAGAAATAAACTTTACTTGGTATGTACAAAAGTCACTGTGTGAGACAACTTATATCACTCAGCACATTGATATATTTGAACAACATCAGCAGTAGCCCACATCCATAGAACATAGAACAGTACAGCACAGAACAGCCCTCAATGTTGTGCCGAGCCATGATCACCCTACTCAAATCCACGTATCCACCCTATACCCGTAACCCAACAACCCCCCCCCCCTTAACCTTACTTATTAGGACACTACGGTCAATTTAGCATGGCCAATCCACCTAACCCGCACATCTTTGGACTGTGGGAGGAAACCGGAGCACCCGGAGGAAACCCACGCACACAGGGGGAGGACGTGCAGACTCCACACAGACAGTGACCCAGCCGGGAATCGAACCTGGGACCCTGGAGCTGGGAAGCATTTATGCTAACCACCATGCTACCCTGCTGCCCCATTCATCCCATGAATGAATCAGAAATCTAGCACAGAACCAATGGGTTAATGGAACACAGCACATAGATCTGAACCCCATCAACAAACCAGCAATTCATGATACAAGGAGAATCAGGGTGAATCCCGTATTCCAACACTAACTTGCATAAATACAGCACTATTAATAAAAACGTTAATACAATATTCACAGATGCTTCATGTAGGAAAGAGGCAGACCAACACTGAGATTGGGGAGAAATAGCTGAAGGCACATAAGAGTTATAGGCAAGGTTAAGGAAGGCCCATTTAGCATTCAGATTGCTGCTTTGCATCCAGTGAGGCATCTTTGAAATGTATGAAATGCAATTGCCAAATTGCACCAAGCAAGATCCCACAGACAGCCATGAGATAAATGATCAGGGAATCCGGTTTAGTGATGTCAGTTGTGGGTTAAATGTTAGCCAGGATACCCGAAAAACTGCCCTGTTTGTCTTCCAAATAGTGCCGCGAGAATGTTTTCATTCAGCGGAGAGGAAAGGCAGTGCCTTGGTCTAATGTCTCATCTGAAAGATGGCACCTCCAACAGCGGAGCGCTCCCTCATGACTGCATTGAAGTTTCAGCCTAGATAGCGTGCTTAAACCTCTAGAGGAAGTCTTGAACCCAAAATCCTCTTTCTCTGAAGCAATGTTTGACAAGTGGGCTGTGCTCAGGCAAAATCAGACAATGATGTTCACTTGGGACATATCGGGAAGTCTTTTGTCCAAGACTTTGTGAAAACCCAATACATCAACAGGAAGTTCCAATCAAATGAATAACCATAGAAATAAGAAAAGCACTCACAAAATTCAAAACAAGTTCAGTAGTCTGATGGAAAACTGATCACCTTTACCACCACAATGACACTTCACCACCCCTTATCTCATTTGAAGGCGTGTCAAAGCATCATGGTCAAATACAATGTAACCTCCACTTTTAGTTACAATTCTCTTTATGAATTGCAAGTGACCTGGATCTAATGATTTAGTCATGTGATGCTTACAATGGCTAATTATTTCATTCATCAAAGGGCAGCATGGTGGCACAGTGATTAGCACTGCTCCCCAAGGTGCCGAGGACCTGGGTTCGATTCCAGTCCTGGGTCACAGTCCGTGTGGAGTTTGCACATTTTCCCATGTCTGCGTGGGTTTTACCCCCACAACCTAAAGATGTGTGGAGTAGATGGATTGGCCAAGTTAAATTGCCCCTTAATTGGAATTGAAATAAATTAATTCATCAAATGTTTTAACATTCTACACTTGTTTATACTTCATCTTTTCCCTTATCATTGGCAGTGGCATCGAAACAATTTCTTGTAGCTGGCAGATTTCATTGTGTCTCCGTTTCCAATATAAACTTCAAGCTGAAGAAAGAGCTGTGGGCACTACATTGAATTGCATTCCCACTTAGACACCTAATATGAACTGACAAAACCTTCAAATGTATGGCTAATGTGGAACTGAAACATTGACAAGAGTGCTTCTAAGTAATTATCTGAACTGGTACCTGATTGGTACATGCTTGAAGCAATACAAATTATAACTTGCTTCCTGAATATCTCCTCAACATTGAGCCATTTCCCATGCACTCTTTTAGATACCATCCCATGGTAATTTTATCGGTTCCTATGGAGCCACCCTATGATAAAGCACTTGAAACATCTGACTCAGCTTCATCTAATCTGAATTTAATGCACTTCCTTTGCACGCATCACCTAGCTTTGATTGGCTGAGTACTGATCTCAAAGCTATGTCGCCTGACCACAGATTGAATTCATCCTTCCTATACGTGTTCTGAAACCATTCCACAACATTCTCTGACCTTGTTACAACACATAACTCAGGTTTGATTTGATTGCCTCTTTTGCTGATGGCCAAATTATTGAACCTTTCTAGTCTAACTCATCTCATTTTGTGATTTGTCGGTATTACATTCATAGGGGTAAGAGTCAAGTCCAAATTACAGCGAATTGTAGGCGAATTGTGATGGAGCAGCTTAGGTCATAGTTCCATTTATCTAAGAAACTTACTCAGATATGTTTGAAGGAGTAAATCAATCTGTGAGGGATTTGTTGAAATAAAGCTGGGTAAATGGAGTTGAGGTGCAGATTTGCCATGACTTACTTGGGTATCAGCCTTCACTCAGTGATAGCACTTCTGCATCAGAGCCTTAAGGTTCACTCGAGAAACAAACTATAATTTAGGGCAGTGATTTTCAAAGAGGGTCGCGACCTGCAGGTGGGTCAGGGAATGGTGTAGAATGGGTTGGCAAAGGTCACCAAAAATGATCTCCAAAGATCGTCAGACCATTTCTTCCATTCTCTCTCCAGCTAAATTCTCACTACAGTACAGTACATGGCCACATGAGGCTGATGTAGAAGCCGGTGCCATGGACTCTGTTACCTCTCTGGGCCACAGTGTAGTTGGGGGAGTTTGCAGTCAGAAACCTGTAAAATTCTCTTTGGGTGGCATGTCCAGCTACTGTGTTCAGCGTCGGGATCTGTATTATTTCTTGAGTTCAGTGCATCACTAACAAACCCAATGCATCCTTCATCATTCCCTCAGCTAACCCGGACGTACGCCCTCCTTTACCACGACAAGCCTCATGTTCATTCCTTCCATTCTGAATTGTCGCCCCACACCGGGGCTCTTGTCCTTCAAGAACGCATCTTTTTTTTTCATCATCTCCCCCGCTACTATCCACCCCTCTTCTAAGGTATTCATCCCTAAGCATCTGTCTCTGCCATGTGGCTACATGGACTCCATCAGCTAAGTTTGTTCCTGTACCGCAAGGGATTTCAATTGCACGTCAAGGTTGGCATTAGCTGGCGACTAAACTACACTCCTGTGTACCGGAGTCGGTAAAATGTTGCAGGTGTATGGAATGTGTCTGCATATTTTGCATATTGGTCAGCTAAATTGTGCCCAGCTTTGTTTTTTTTTAGTATGTTTTCAGTCTGTTGCATACTTAGCTGGGAAATGGTACTGACAAGGGTCCAGCGACATTCTGTCTGACTGTGATTTTCGTTCAGCAGTTAGGGCTCCTGTTCTGAAGTGGAAGTTTGAAGTTAAATTTCTTACCTGAGGTTGTGTTAGGTTTTGAATGAGTGAGCATAACTTTATTAAAACTGCCTGTAAACCTTTCCAGGCCTTGGATGCAATTCTCCAGATGCTAACAATGGATGTGAAGCTATAAGGCGCAATTCTCCAGAAAAACTTGTAAGTGTGGTCGCCAGTGGGAATTGCCGTGAGCTTCCCAGTGCTCGGTCCAGCAAGGCTGGCAACACAATTCAATGTTAATGAGTCCACTGAACAAGGCTCCACGGGCTTCTCGCTGCAAATGGCGGCATGTCAGGTGATTCACAGGGAAAGCGCTCACCAGGCTCCTGCTAAAAAGATCGAACAGCAGTTGATCTGCACTTGCTCAGCCAACCCCAGCCAGCTCGCAACTGAGGAGACCAGCCCCACGATTCAGGGTCGTTGACATGGGAAGGCCCCTAGACGCGGTGGAGGCCTGGAGGGCCATCCTGTTCTCCGAGGGTCGCGAAGGGCGAGTCATAAGGCAACCAGTGTTGCCTGGCATGAGGTGGCAGCAGATGTGAGCTCACGGGTGTGACCAGGAGGACTGGCCTTCAGTGCCGAAAAAAGGAAAACGTCCTACACCGGGAAGCACGACCCCCTCCGGCGACTCACAATCCTCCTTCTCCCTCCCCCCTCAACTCCATCCCCACCTTCACACCCCCTCTTCCATCACTGTGAACCACCCGTGTGGCTAACGATGCCCTCTCTGTGTTTCCACAGGAAAAGCTCTCCACAATCGGCGGGAGAGGGTCCAGACTGGCGGTGGGGTGTCGGACTTAAGAATCCTCACCTCCTTCGAACAGTAGGCCCTGGAGGTGACTGGGTTGGCCAAGGACAGGGCTGCCACCAACATGGAGGCTGGCGGAAGCCGCAGAGGTGAAGAACCACCGGCGTTAACCCGGGGAACCTATCAAACGTGAGTTGTTATTCCTTACTGACTGACCCATCCGTCCCACTGACCACATGCCCATTATCCCACAGGTCCTCCAGCCGATGGAGCCGGCCCATCCCGGGTGGCCCCCCCTCTCCTGACTCCGAGGAGAACATCTCGGAGGAGAGCTTCGAGGATGCAACTGTTATAGTCGCGGCAGAGATGTCATCCCCACCCTCCACCAGCGCAGATACACACCTCGGTGGGAAATGTTAGTGGTCAGGCTTCGGGGACACAATCTGGTGAGCACCACGCTGCTGCTGACGTACATCAGGTGAAAGCAGGAACCCCCAGATGAGACAGCAGTCGGAGGTCTGCTGGATCCCAGGACCCAGTTGGGCCCCAGCCTGATGCTGAGCCTGTGGAAGAGGTCATCCCGGAGTTGATGGAGACATTAGGATGCGGCCGGTGCATTCAGAGGGTGATGTCAGCGTCGCTCCAGCAGATCCATAGCCGCTTGAAGGAGTTCCAGAGGCAATAGGCATATGAGATGGCACTCACAAAGAGTGGCACTGAGGCCAACACTGCTAGGGTGATCGCAGTGGAGAGCCTGGTGCACGATGTCTGCACCATTAGTGAAGGTGTTCAAGGTGGTCGCGCAGTTAATGACAGCTATGGCTGAGAGTCTCGGTAGAATTACCGCCTCACTGAGGATGTCACCCAGTACCAGGCCGACCTTGCTGAGGTTCTGCGGGATATGTCCTGCTCCCAGATGGGCATGGCCAAGGCGCTGCAGAGCTTGCCCCAGTGGCAGATGGGCATGGCTGAGAAGCTGCAGAGCATGTCCCAGTCAATGAGGACCATCACTGAGGGGCATCGACACAATGGTGCGGACCATGGTGAGCCACCAGGGCTCAAACCAATTGCCCCTCTGCTCCAAGGTGACCCCCTGCGTTCTATGGCCACTGAGCGGAAGGAGTGGACCCATGGCAGTTCTTGCAGCCAGGTGAGAAGGAATTCTCTTTCTTTTCATCAGTACATAAGGTCTATATCTGCAGTGACTTCTTTGTAGTGGGGAAATCGGTGCTTCCAGATATAGTCAGATGGAATACTCCACCATTGTAATCTCCCACCACATTCTACATTACATAGATGTGAGGTTGGAGATGGGTCATGCTCAACTCCCCTCATGGAGGTTGGACACAACCCTCTGGGCCAGAAAATATCACAGGCCATAGGCGAATATGTACTAACAACAGGACGGGGAAGTCTCACCTTCCACATTCTGAGAGGCACTGAAGGCCGTGAACAGGGGATAAATTATAGCCCAGAAAGCTTGTACAGATGGGGAAGAGATGGTGGCCAGGCAACAGCTGATCAAGTCCTTCCTGGAGGTCGACATGAGGTACTCCGAGGCCCCGACCGTAGTGTGTCAGGCGGAGAGGAAAAAGCTACAAATGGACTTTAACCTGCTATCCACCAGGAAGACATTGCACCAACTTTGTCAGGCACAGGGACCTTTTATGAACACGGAGAGAAGGCTAGCTGCCTGCTTGCTCACCAGGAGAAATAGTGCAGGTGAAGGATAGCAGAGGCGGACTGGTAGCCAAACCAGAAAAGGTCAATGAAGCGTTCGAGGCCTTTTACCGGGGTCTTTATACCTTCAAGCCCCCCCAACGGGGACTCAGGGATGAAACAGTTCCTCGACGGACTGGACATGCCAGTTGTGGGGGAACGACAGGAGGGGGGGGGGGGGGGGGGGGGAGCTGGAAGCACCAAAGAATTGTAAAAGGTCATCAGCTCCATGCAGGTGGGGAAGGTGCTGGGATCTGACAAGTTTGTGGCGGACTTCAAAGCATTCTAGAAAGCATTCGCACGAGCTCTCATCCCGCACCTACGGGAGGTGTTCACAGACTCACTGGCGAGGGACACCCCGCCTCCAATGCTAACACAGCCCACCATATTGCAGATAATCAAAAAAAAGATGTGACGGAATGCCCATCATGCCGGCCCACATCACTGCTCAATGTGGACATGAAAACACTCTGAAAAGTCCTGGCCAAGAGACTGGAGAACTGCGTACCAGAGGTGGCTGCAGAGTGACAGACACGCTTTGTTCAGGGTAGATAGCTAACTGCGACCATCAGACAACTTCTGAATGTGATACTGACACCATCCGGGGAAGGAACACCAGAGGTGCAGAAAAGGCTTTCGATAGAGTCGAGTGGCAGTACTTCATTCAGATACTGGAGCGTTTTGGGCTAGGGATGGGGGTCACCTCACAGGTGAAACTCCTGCACAATGCCCCAAGGTGTACGTTAGGACCAACATCACCAGTTCTGAATACTTCCAGTTGCATAGAAGCACCAGGCAGGGATGCCCACTGTCCCCACTCCTGTTCACCCTGGCAGTTGAATCCCTGGCAATCGCCCTGTGAGACGCAAGAGGCTGGAAGGGAATCCGGAGAGCAGGCAGAGAGCACAGAGTCTCACTCTATGCGGATGATCTGCTCCTCTACATATCGGATCCCCAAAACGGCATGAACAAAATCATGAAGCTTCTGGAAGAGTTTGAGACATTCTCGGGCAACAAAGTCAATCAAGGCAAAGGTGAGGTTTTCCCGGTGAACTCGAATGGGGGGGATGGGGGCAGAGCCAGAGGGTTTACCATTTAAAACACCCCAAAACAAATTCCGCTACCTGGGGATGTAGATAGCCACGACTGGACACGGATCCACAAGTAGAAACTGTCCAGTCTGGCAGAGGAAGTTAAAAAGCACCGACAGATATGGGATGCACTCCTGCTTTCCCTGGCGGGAAGGGTGCAGAAAATCAAGATGAATGTTCTGCCCAGTTTCCTCTAATTGTTTAGATCCATACCAATCATCTTCCCCGTGGCCTTTTTACAATACGTAGATTTATGGTGTTTGTGTGTGTGGGTGGGGGGGGGGGGGGGGGGGGGGGTGCGGAATCCAAGAATCCCTCAGACTACACTTCAAAGGAGAAGAAGCATGGAAGGCCTGGGCCTCCCGAACTTGCAATACTACCATTGGGCAGCCACAGCCGAGAGAGTGAGGGGATGGATAAAAGAACCAAACATGAAATTAGGGAGGATGGAGGAGTCCTCCTGCACCGGAATGACCCTCCGGAACCTCACCACAACAGTACTCCCACCCCCGCCGGCAAAACCCTCAACCAGGCGGAATTGGAGAAGCTGAGCTTGTTCTTTGCAAAGGTAAAGAGGTTTAGGGGACATCTGATCAAGGTGTACAAGATTATGACAGGTCTAGATGGGGTAGGCAAGGAACGACATTCGTTGATGGTATGGATGAAAGGTTCTGAAAAAGAGGCATGGGGGTGGGGTAGCGATATGAGGCGGAACCTTTTTACGCTGTGAATGGTAATGGCCTGGAACTTAGTGCACATGAGGGTGATGGAAGAGAAGATGTTCAGTAATTTCAAAGAGAAATTAGAAGGCAGTTGAGGGAAATAAATTCGAAGGACAGTGGGAATAGAGCAGGGAAATGAAATTGACTGGATTTCTGCACAGAAACTAGCACGGAGTCAATGGACAGAATGGCTTCCGTCTGTGTCCTATTAACTCCATGACGCTCCCTTCATAGTTGTCCCTCAAAGTGAGCATAATGCTTTCCATGGAGACCCTATTACTTTATGGATACCTTTATAATATTTACTCCCTCTACTGCCCGAAAAGAAAATTAGTACAATAATCAATATGCTGGCTGCGATTGGCTAAATCACAGAGCACGGCACGGCAGCACAGTGTATAACACAGTTGCTTCACAGCTCCAGGGTCCCAGGTTTGATTCCCGGTTTGGGTCATTGCCTGTGTGGAGTCTGCACCTTCTCCCCATGTCTGCATGGCTTTCCTCCGAGTGCGCCGGTTTCCTCCCACAGTCCAAAGATGTGCAGGTTATGTGGATTGGCCGTGCTAAATGCCCTTAGTGTCCAAAAAGGTGAGATGGGGTTACAGGCTTACGGGGATAGGGTGGATGTGTGGGATTAGGTTGGGTGATCTTTCCATGGGCCGATGATGATTTGATGGGCCGAATGGCCTCTTTCTGCACTGTAAATTCTATGTCTATGTCTAAGGGTTTAACTGGGATTTCCCTGATGTTTACCAATCAGTATTGCACCACAGTTCAGCTTTTTAAACCTGATTTGCATGCTCTATAATATTGTTACTGAAGAATTGTAGGCCTTCAAATGCGGACATTTAATACTTTATTTTAAAACAAGACTGAAAGAATGTATTTGAAACCTTGTTTACTTGGTAAAAGAAAAACTGAGTTATCAATTTGAGCAAAATCAGAATGCCGCAAAATTAGATCATTGACATGTTCTGAAAAGAATCATGGGTTTTGTTGACAATTTATTAGCTGAGTAGAATTTTTTTTCGAGTTTTGCTGGCACAGCCGGATGGGCCTTAGTAAGCCTCAAGGCCTGAGGAACTAATAAGAAACAAGATTATAAATAGATAACAAGGTATGAGGGACTGATACATTCTCAAGCATTGAATTGAAAATTAAATTGCTTTCTGATCAACAATAAAAACTTACATTTATGTATGCCTTTGACATAATGAAATCTCCCAAAGTGCTTTGTCAAATTAAACTTGACATTGATGCAAATAAGGAGATATTAGGACAAATGATCAGACGCGGCGTTAAAGAAGTAAGGTCTTAAACGAGGAAAAAGAGGGAGCAAGGCAGAGACATTAAATTGCAGATCTTATGCCTAAATAGCTAAAGTACTACCAGCAATGATTGAGCGATTGGTGATACAATAGGCCAGCATTGGAGGAATGTAGTTATCATACAGGAATATGGGGCCGCAGGATAGAAGGGAAACATATAGATCAGCGCAGTCTGCAAGGGTTTGATGGAAAACCACTAAAAAGATTGGGGTAAGATGGAATAAGACTGCAATAAGACGGTATTTATTCTGCAAAGACATGAAGGTCTTGATGAACCCTTCAGTCTGGGATTGTACTCAATAGAAAAAGGTTGTATGAGGAACTACTTGCATTCAGGTGACAACTGGCGTGTCTGTATGTCAAATTGAATTATTCAGTGTGAGAAAAGAAATTACAACGCCACACTTGAACTTTGACCTTTCTGGAAGAGAAGAAATCCTGCACTCCAATCAGTCTTAAACCATGACAATTAGTCATGCAAAATGAACTGCATGAAGGGATCAGGTTTGCTGCATTGGGGCAGGACAGCCTTTGAATGCGTTCTTGATTGTGTTTCTCACCTTATCCCTGAAGGTCTGTGCTGCAAAGTAATATAGAAGTGGGTCCAAACAGGGATTCATCACCGCATGACTCAGGGTAGCCACCGCGCTTTTCTGAAGCAAACAGCTGACGTGAGATACATTTCTCCTGGTCGAAATTTCGGTAAGGTAGATAGTTCGTACAATATGATAAATCGGAAACCCAGTTATAAATATAACCATTACAACAACAATCCTGGCAATAGCTTTTCTCCGGGAGCTATGCTGCTTGTGAGGATTTGTCTTTGAAGTTAGCAAAGCCTTAACAACAAGTATGTAACAAATAGTGAAGAAAAAGAAGGGAATAATGAAACCCAGTACCAGGGAAATTAAATCCATGGTAAAGATTATTTTTATATCCATAACATCAATCCCATTACTGAGTTCAAAGCATTGTTCTTCCTTATTTCCAATTACCAGTAAAGGAATGCTTGCTACTCCAACAAATACCCATATTGCAATGCATATGATTTGCACATATTTAACATTTCTATACTTCAAACCTTTAACTGGATGCACTACAGCGACATAGCGCAATATGCTCATCAGAGTCAGGAAGTAGATGCTGCTGTACATGTTGAAGTACAGGGCATAAATCAGAATTACGCATAAGCAATTTGGAAAAGTCCAATTGTGTTTCCAATAATAATACGCACGCCAGGGCAAAGTGCACACAAAGAGCAGATCCGACATTGCCAGGTTCACCATAACAATGCTGAATGCATTCTTCTTCTTGTATAACTTCAGAAATACATATAAACAGAATACATTTTCAATAAATCCCAAAATAAATACAGTGATATATGTTGGTACGTAGATGTTAGTTTTAAAGTTGCCAATGCTCTCACATGAGCCATTCTCCAGAATGCGTTTGTCACTCATTTTCTGCTTTGAGGAAATCTGGGCACTCGGCTGTTCCTGTAGAAGGAAACCACTTATTTTAGTGATGACAAATGGAGAAGCTAAACAGATTCACTCGTTGCTTTGGTTCAATTCTGTGAATATAATGTGTTTTCAGTACTTATACAGTCACATGAGCTCAACTAATGGCATCATTCTTCCCCTCAGTGTTACTTCTGCCAATGTTTGAAAGTCAATAGGCCCAGAATCTCCAACCTCTGGAAGTTTATACCCGGGAGATACCTCCATGATAACGACACACTGACAACCCTGGAATTGCCTGCAATGTCCTTTCCAATGTGAAAGTACTCTGGGGTGGATTCTCCATTTGAGAGACTAAGTTGGGACTGAATGGCGGGTATTCTGGTGGGGGTGCAGCTGCGGGAGCCATTCAGGACGTACTAATGAGTCTCTACTGATGCCACGCGGGAATAGTGCAATTCCAACAAACACTGACGCCTGATTTGCTGGGTCGGAATCACACTCGGGAGCCTGACAAGCTGCAGCAGCTGCATATAAGCACTCCACTCCCCACACTCTCAAACCAGCAAAGGCGATGGCATCACGGAGAGCGGCATTGCGATTCACAGACGCAGAGCTTGAGATATTGCTGGATGCCAAGAAGGAGAGGCGGGATACCCTGTTCCCTGGGGTTGGTAGGAGGCTGTCACCAGACGATGCCAACCGAGCCTGGGCCAAGGCCGCAAAGCCAATGAGCACCGTGGGCCCCAAATTGAGGCCTGATAGCAGTGGGGTAAGAAGCTGAATGGCCTCTTCAGGGCAGCCCAGGTGAGTCACCAGCTCCATGCCCCAAGCACCAACCCCGTCCCACACACTCGTAAACCACCTAACCCTCCTGGAAGGAGATCGAATCCCACCTGCCGGCAGTCTGCGCACACCCCACCTACACCACATGCCAACACCCATACTGCCCGCCATGGCCGGGTGCCCTGCACAAACAGGCCACTAGCTGCGGAACCCCAGTGCTGCCCACATCCAAGTGCCTTACACTGTGCATTATCTGTTCCCCCAGGAGAAGACCTCCCACAACCACAGGGAGCGAGAGAAGACCGAAGTGGGCCCTTTGGGCCTTCAGCTCTCACAATCACGGAGCAGAGGGTGATGAACCTGGTCGGTGCGGTGGGAGAGCGGGCAGTCGCAGAGGCGGAGGTTGACATGGGACAACCAAGTGAGCCTCCAATGCGTTGTGATGTCCCTATGGCACGTGAGTCACCCTTCCCCCCCCACACCATGCCTACCCGCGATCTAGACATGCATCTTGTTTTGTGTCTTGTAGCACTGCCTACTGATGAGTCAGGACCGACTGGTGCCCCTTGCCTCCTGTGACTCACCTAGCAATGAGGCGGGTCCATTCCGGGTCCATCACCCCCGCCGCATCCCCGCAACACCCCGGAGCAAATGTCTGGGGATGACTCCAACTTTTCGTAACTGCTGTCACCAACATCGTCCACCGTAACAGAGACACTCACCTCAATTGGGCACTTTAGTGAAGAGGCTCCTGGGACACTATCTGGTGCGCATGACACAAAAATGCAACAGTGTATCAGGTTGAGGTAGGAATCCCCGAGGGGCGGACGGGCAGAGGGTGGCCTGATCTCAGGGACTAGCTGCCATCCAGACATGTCTCAGGCTTCTGGAAAAGGCAGGCCGATCAATGTTGGAGATGCAAGCGCAGACCCAGGGACTACATGGGGGGAGATGTTGGAACATTGCAGCGCCTCTGAATCCCCCCAACCTGTCACTGGCTTATCCAATGGGTAGCGGGCAGAAGAGGGTGGCACCACGCAAACTCTGACACCTGGAAGACTGCCGGGCCCATCCAGGTAAGGTTAGAAAGGTGGACACCAGATGGTGGTACAGGTGAAGCAGATAGGATAACGTTAGGAGCTAGGGCACAGTTATCAGACATAGCATTGTCACAGATAAACACCTGCTCACCGACATTCTGAACTGCTTGGGTCCTCTATCCTAAGTGTGTGTGGAATGGGTTGGGTGCAGAGGTTCGGCCAGGTGGCAGGGGGGTGAGTGTGTATGAGGCCGCTGATGTGGGGTGTGGGATTTGGAGGACGGTATGGCCCAGTGCCCTAAGGACACACGAGGGTACCCCACAGGGCTGCCGGAGACAGGGCCGGAGATGTGGGGGCGCTATGTTGTCAGGCTTACCCGGTGAGTGACCAATCTCAACTCACTACCCCATAACCACCTCTTAACCCCCTTCCCCCGCTCACCCTGGACACCATCTCCATCCCCTCCTCCACTTCCCCTGAAGGTATGTGGGCCCATGTGATGGAATGGATAACACGCAATCTGGGAGCACCTGGGTGGACAATGGACACTGGGGCAGAGGTCAGACTCTGTCAAGTGATGCGGACCAGCAGAGTTCATCGCAATGTGGCTGTTATCATCTTCCACTCCACGGACCTGACCCGCTGATACAGGTGACCTATGGCCTACACACTGTGTTGCAGCTGGTGGGAAGCTCGGAGGGGAGGTGGAGGTGCTGGGGTTGGGGGGGTGGAGTATACAGAGGGGGGATTTCGGGGTGATGGTTTTGTGGGGATGGGACGGGACAGTTATGCTGCCGGTGGCTAGGCCTCCTCGTCACCGAATCGGGGGGCGATCAGGTTGTCCCATGCGCGACGGCCTTGGCGCACATGTCATGCAGCTGCCTGTGCCTGCCTGAGCCCCGTGTGCTGCCCATTCTGCCCCTCCTCCACATCATCCTTGTCGGATGTGGCCTGGCGTTTCTCCTCCTCCTCCAGCATGTCGCCCCTTTCCTGTACGATATTGCACAATGTGCAGCCGGTGGTCACACACCAACTGCACGTTCATGGAGTGGTAGCCCTTCCTATTTATGAAGGGCACTCCATCGTACATCGGTGCCCATAGGGGGACATGCGTCCCATCATCACCCCTTGGACCTGGGGCATGCCAGTAATGGGGACAAATCCTATTGCCTGAGCAAGCTGGTGGGTTCGGTCCAGACTCAAAATGATATATTGTGCCACCCGGACATATAGGGCATCTGTGACAGCGTGAATGCACTTGTGAACGGATGTCTGCGAGATCCTGGACAGGTCCCCACCTGGCACCTGGAAGGACCCCGTGGTATAAATGTTCAGGGTGACCGTCACCCTGATGGCCAACAAGAGTGGGTGTCCTCGCCCATACCTCCATGGTTCTAGGTGCACCATGATCCAGCAGATATGCCATACAGTCCCCCTGCTCAGCTGGAGTCTTTGTCAAAATGCCAGCTCCGGCAGATCCTCGAATGACACGAGACCTCATTCGGCGCCTCCTTCCCACCTCCTCCTCCTTAGCCTGTTGTGCCACCAGCTCTCTATCCTCATCAGCTAGCTCCTGTTCCTCTGGGGCAGGCTTTGCCCCTGCAGGGACCCCTCAAGCAGCTTAAGGGTATAAAGGGCAGATGTGTTACCATGGTGAGAACTCCAAATGTCCATTCAGGTCCAACGGGCTACATGGTAGCCCTGGCCCCTCTCCCCTCCCAATCCCACACCACTAACCCCGTCACCCATCCCTACTGGCAGGGCTTCCATTGACTGTGCTCCCTGTGCCAGCACAATGCTCTGTGGCCTCTGTCTTGTACCCTCCTGTGGGGTCTACTGAGGGAGTCTTCCTTGGACCGGCTGCATGCTACCCCACCAGCAGGGTGGCACCTGATTGTGGGGAAGGGGGTACCGTGCGTCACCGACCAGCACAATGTTTAGTGACACGAGTGGGGACGAGGCTGACCCACTGGGATGGTAGCTGCAGTGTGCCTTGGGTCCTGTGTGGGTTGTGCCTACCTGTCCGGGGGTAGGATGGATGGGAGTAGGGGTACAGTGGACAGGCGGGGATTGGTGATGACTCATTGTCCCACTGAGTGGGCTAGCTGTTGTGCCATTGGCGGGGCACCTGCCCTGGGGAAGTGTGCCAGGGTGGGTGGCAAAGGCCATGGTGCATGAGTCCGCTGTTTGGGATGTGCTCTGTTCTTCACCTGCACCCCCTGCAATAGGGCAGTGCCTTGGATGGGTGCATGGAAGAGTGCCATGTCCATCCCATTGGTGGAGCGTCTGGACTCTGTGGGTTCCTAGAGGGGGGGGGGGGGGGGGTCCGGGGAAGGGGCACCCATATGGCTGGTGGTGCTCTGTACATTTTGTAGGCCACAGTGTGCAGTCAGTGGATTATGCAGCGGCACAATTGTCCTCCCACTGTTGTTGACTTTCCTTACCTCCACTCTCTCCCTCAGCAGCCACAGCACCCGGTCCCCATTTTTAAATACCACAAGTGAACCTCGCCGGCCTCACTTCCATCTGGCTAAGGTAGAGCCTTGAGGGAGGCCGGAGTCTAACTGGTTGGGCCCATTAATGATATGTTAATGATATGTTAATGACTGTTACTGTACAATTTGCATGCCCAGGCCAGCGCGGGGCGTGGAACACATTCACGCTGCTATCGAGGCACCAGAGCATGGCATTCCATTGGGTGCCTGGCGTCTACCTCGATTTTCGGTAGACACGTGATTCGCCTCCTGATTGCGATTCGCAATTCTGGTGTCACTGGATGGAGAATTCTGCCCTCTATGTTTGAAATCCTCTGAAACCGAGTTAAAGAGTCCAAACGTTCGTATGGTTCTGGTTTACATTACAGAATAGTTACCCAAGAGAAGGATTAAAAACAGTTCGAACTCCCCCACCCGTTTACACGCCCATCCAACTTCCCTTATCTCTCGACTATCCCTGACACGCTAGCAATGCAGACAAACCCCCGATTAATCCCAGTGATGCAAGACTACACCCTAACCACCCAACTCACTGATTTCCCCATACCTGACTAACCCCCCAATCAACTATCCCCTGACTATTCACACAACCCCCCAACTAACACTCCTGACACTCTGAATACTCTCCTGACCATCTAACTACGTACCGACCATCGCCACCCTGACTTATCCCCCATCTGACTATACCCCCAACCAATTACCTTCTCAACCCCCGACTACCCTAGACTACCCAACTACTTGCCCCACCTGACTACCCCTCGAACTTGCTCCCGACGGACCTTTCTTGCTAACCCACCCACCTGACATCCTATCCTCTCACCTACTTACCTTACACACATCCCTTCCCTCTTTAGCTTCTCAAAGTGGCTTTGGGTCGTTGAAACTTACCAGAGTATGGCAGCTAGTGCTGTAAAAAGGGGCATGGCTTGACTTTCCCTGATCCTCCTACACTATGAAGGAGGACTCTATACACCAAATTTCTGAGGAGGCTGGGTTTGGAAGTCCAGGTAATAAATGAAGTACTCCAATGTAAGGTAAGTACAAAGGATATCCACGGGTGTAATTCTCCACCTCTTAACGCCACAAACATGAACTGCAATCGGGTGGAGAATCGGGCATCCGCCCAAAATCGAGGTCCGTGCCCAACACCATATGGCGTCATGCTCCGGTCCCTCGCTGGTGGCGATAACAAGGTTCATTCCCCACACACAAGCCTCGAAGCATGGAGGCGATCGATGGCGCACTGTGACCCTCTCCACTGCACAATTAGGTGCCACCCTGCTGGTGGGATAACACACGGCCCACCCAATTCGGACACCCACTGGGGAGACAGGACAGGGGACGTAGAGCCTATCGCTGCCGTGGGTTGTGGCAGCCACCGCCACCCCTATTGACAGGGACAGATGGTGAGGATAGAGGCTCCCCATATCATAGGCCCGGTGCCACTTACTGACGGGGACAGGGGTGCAGTGGGGACAGGGCCAAATATCAGCAGGGGGAGGGGGGGTGGGGTGGCTGAGGGGTCGGGTGGCTTTGGGGAGAACGTGTGGACGGTGGAGCTGAAGTGCAACTTAGGGTCACCATGTAGCCTGTTGGATCTGGATGGGTAAGAAAATACTCATCTTGCTAACATGTCTTCTCTTTTCGCCCCTGCAGAGAATGAATTTCAGAGTCCAGTCAGCAGTGCTCACTATCTATCAGGCCGCAGCTTCCAGTATGGACACACGGAGGCTGGAGGCACAGGGCCTGCTCAGGGTGAACCTTGCACAAGAGGACTCTTGCCAGAAGAGCAGGGGCCAACCGGTGAGGCTCGAGTGCTAGCCGCCCAAAAGGCCAAGGCAGAGATGTGAAGGAGGTGCCGTATCAGGTGATGTGTATACTGTCAATGCCTGTCCTTTGAGGTGATACCGGACTGCCTGTGCCCCCAAAGACTTTGGCTAACCAGGGAGGCTGTGCGTCACCTGTGCCAGATGATGGCCCCCCCTGGCACCAGGGGATATGGAGGTGGATACCCACGCCTGGTGGCCGTCAAGGCGACGGGCCCCCTGAACGTTTATGCTACTGTGTCTTTCCAGGGGCCAAACGGGAACCTGTCTGGGATATCACAGAGGCACACAGGGGTATCCGCGCTGTGATGGATGCCCTATGCACCTGGGCAACAGACTATATAAATTTTAATCTGGACCAAGCCCACTAGGATGCGCGGGCAACAGGATTTGCCACCATCGCTGGCATGCCCCAGGTCCAGGTGTTGATAGATGGTACACATGTCCGACAAGACTGTCTCATCAGGTGGGTGACCTTCATCAATCGGAAGGCCTTCCATTCCCTGAATGTGTAGTTGGTGTGTGACCACCAGTGTGGGGCGTGTGTGTGTGTGTGTGTGTGTGTGGGGGGGGGGGGGGGGGGCAACACACGTGCCAGAGGAAAGCACAAGTCATCGGGGGGTCACTTGCTCGCCTGATGCTCACTGCACCACTGTGGTGAGGGGCTACCGGTCCCCCTCCAGACCTTTCCCTCTCCTGATGGCTCTGGGTCACCTTCTCCTGATTGGAGGGGGTAGGGAAGACAGAAAGCAATGCAGTGTCAGGCAGTCGCATGCATGCAGCACAGGGGTGGGTAGCTGGTGGCCTTCATGGCCAGGGCAACCGGCCATGGTGGCCGGTATGGGTTGCGGCATGAAGTGCAGGGTGGAGTGCACGCACACCATTGGTGGGTAGGGTTCGGTTGTCCTCCTGGTGACGGGACGGCGGGGTTACGGGTGCATGAGGTGGGCATTGGTGCCAGGAGCACAGTGCTGCCTACTGACCCTGGCCGCCCTGCAGAGGTTGTGAAGTTTTTTGTGGTACTGCTGTCCAGTCTTAGCGATGGGGCTCACGGCGGTCACAGCCTCTGCCACCTGCACCCAGTACTGCAGCTGGTGATAGCCCCCTTCCCACCCCGGGGTACAGCAATGTCCACTTCTCCTCCACGGCTTCCAGCAGGTTCTCGAGCTCTGCGTCCGTGAACTGGAGTGCCGCGTTCTGTGCTGCCATCTTGTTGGTTGGGGTGAGTGTGTGTGGGGACCAGAATGCTAATACGCGGCTGCAGCTTGTCAGCCTTTCGAGTGTCAATCCCGGCTCTTGTGAACCTGACACCGTTTCTCATTGGAATCGCTCGTGTTCCACGTGGCACCGGTGCTAGCCCGTTAATGGTTGTTGAATTGCTCTGGGAGCTGCGCTAATTTTGCTGTCGTAGATGTCCACCAATTCTGTCCTGGCATCAGCACTTAGTCTCCGAAATGGAGAACCCTTCCCAAGGCACAAAGTGAGATCTTGGGAAGGAGTAGTCTGGAGGAGCGGGGTGACGCACTTGCTATATGGGCATCATTTTGCACCAGCAGCTCAGTTGGTTGTTGCATGCCGACCTCCGCCTCAGAGATAGCCCTCTCCTGCACCTTCCTGGATAATGCCCTCTGCTCAGCGGGGTGAGAGCCCGGAGATCTGAATGCCCCCCGGTCTCCTCCCGCTTCCTTCTATTATGGGAAGCATTCAGGCTTATGTCAACAGATAGCAAGCAGACAATTTTGAAACATTCCAAACTTTTTTTTCAAAATTTTAAAGGTTTAGAACTTTATCTTATACAACTTTATATCGTCTCTGCCTGGGTCCTCAGGTCTACCCATGGTGAATAATCTTTGACTTGATGTGACGGTTTAAGGGCAAAAGGTGAAGGATAGGGTGAATCAGTTGACATGAATTGGTTCTAATTGACCATGGGGGAGGGTGAAGGGACATAGTTTGGCACAAAGGCTATAAAGGGCTGTTGGAGGGCCGTGAAATACCAGAGGGTTGGTTAGGAGGGGGCATACCTTGGCATGGGGACATGAGAGGCCACGGGGATGGCTGGGAGGTGTGAGGTGGCATAGATGGGATATGGAGAGAATGTAGGGAAGTGAGGGGTTGACGGTTGAGGACTGGAGGTTTGTTTCTTGGTTTTTATTCAATTTTGGACTCAGTGCCAAAGTCACAAGGTAGGACTTCCACCCAGTCCACTTTGGCACCCGACAGCCTCCACACGTCTTCTAAGGTCTCCTAATATAGCCTGTCCACAATCTGTAACCTCACGACCTGGCATACTCCTAACTTTACCATTAGGAACAATCACGGAGCTTGTTATACATGTGGGTTATTGTAGTTGCGTGCAATGTCTCTTTAAGAACTGAGTCACGTGACTTACGTGCTGTCATTGGCTACTCTGCGGGCTTTTGGGGGAGTATAGTGCCAAACCTTGTACGGTGAAGACCTATTCAATAAAATAAAAACAAATTACTGCAGATGCTGGAATCTGAAACAAAAACAGAAAATACTGGACAATCTCAGCAGGTCTGACAGCATCTATGAAGAGAGAAACGTGCTAATATGTCAAGCCTGGATAATTCTTCGTCAAAGCTTTGACAAAGTGTCACCCAGGCTTGAAAAGCTAGCTTCGTTCTCTCTCCACTGATGTTGTACCATTGAACCTCTGTTAATCTTGCACCAAACACCAGTGCTTCTGCAATATTATTTATTTTGTACTGATAGTCTAAAGGCACAGCAGTTTGAAAAAAGAAAAACTGGCGACGAGACCGGTATCAGAAGGTAAAAGGAAATTTTTAGTTTTCAAAAATTGTTGGAGTTGAGCAGCTTCAACAGATCAGTCAAGCAATTGATTAACAGAAGGTGAGCAATCACTGGCATCAGAACTAATAAGGCTTTGGGGCAGAATTTCAAAGGAAGGGCCTGTCACTTTTAAACTGGCAATCCGAGGAGTCAGGCTGTGGGGACTTGCCACATGTAATCGCTTGAGGATTGTAACAAACTACACAATATTATCGTAATATTACCATAACTTGGATGCAAGTTGCAGCTGTTAAAGGTTAAAGCTGTTGCAAGTTAAAGCTATTGCAAGTAAATGCTGCTGAATGTTAAGGCTGTTACAAATTGATAATCCACCTTGAATGAACTAGACTACTGAATGAAGGGGGAGAGCATTCTGATACCATGAACAATGGCATGACCATTTGGGGCAATGGGCTCTTTTGATGAGGACTCAGAAAACTGGAAGTCATATTCAGAGCGATCCCACCAACAAATTTTCGGACGAGATTAAGTCCCTGTATTCATAAGTATGATCGGAAGCAAAACTTTTAATTTGTTAAGAAGCTTAGTTCAGCCAGAGATCCCCCGAGAGAAGACATCTCAAGAACTGGTGAAAATATTAGAAGATCATTAATGACCAAAGCACTTGTTATCACGGACAGGTTTTGTTTTTATTGAAGGAATCAGTTAAAAGGTGAAAATTTTGCGCAGTTTGTCGCAACCTTCAAGCGACTTGCAGAGTTTTGTGAATTTGCCAATTCGTTGGATGACACAATTAGAGATCATTTAGTGTGTGATATTGTTAGATATTGGTGTTTCAATGCAGCTCTTGGCGAAGGAGGCTTGTCATTTGGAGCAACATGAGGATCCATTAACTGGCTGCTGCTCATTGCTACCATATTCTTCCGTATAACCTCCTGTGGTCGTGAATTTTGGTTGTGCCTTTATATCAAATTTTAACACGCAAATTGCTAATGAAAACATCTTTGAATGGAAATACTGTAGTTACAGGGTCGGGCCAGCAGGTAGTGATGTGGAGCGGGTCATTGCAGTCTCTCCCAACTGAGTAATTTGAGTGCCTCCTGCAGTACTTCCCATGAATTAGACTTGCTCTTCCAGACAACTTGTCAAATAGATTTGTCAGCCTGGGCTAGTGCATTTTAGCGCTTTATAATGCTCAGAGAAGAAAGTCCTCCTCATCACTGCCTTAAATGGGTGACATTGGTTCTAGATTCTCCCCCATGAGGGAACATCCTCTTAGCCCCTTTCCTGTTTGAGGGAATGTGCCTTGACTGTGCCCGAATTATCTTGATCAGCTACCATTTATCCTGCCAACCATTGCTCCAATATATTTGGCCCAGATCCATTCTGAGGATCATTCTGGAGTGCTCACATAGCACAGGATGTGCATTGCTGACATTGGAGCAGCCTTGTCATTTCTCTGTTTATTTACTGATAACCTTCTGACTGTCAATAAACCTGGCTACTGGCAATAAAACTTACTACTGGCAATACGCCTGGCCCACATTAATAAAGTTTTATGAAAACTATTATGTTTTACTTCAGAAGGCAGTGGAGGTGAGGTCAGAGAATAGTTTTAAGGCAGAGGTAGATAAATTTTGTGAGGCAAGGGAATCATACATTTTCATGGGTAGATGGAAATGTAGAATTTGAAACAGAAACCATGTTTAAATGGTTTACCTTTGCTCCTATCAATTTGTTCTTATGTAATATTAATAAACTTACTAATATTGATAAGTCCACTAATAGTTAGTACACCTTACTAGTGGTAATAAACCTTACTTAAGAATAATACATTCGACTTGGCAGTTACTCACTTGTTTCGTGTACTTAATAGTTAATTTTTAAAATATTTTTTAAACTCCCAGTTATGTAGACTTAGTCCCAAAGCAGCAATACTCACCAGCCAAACACCTTGTGAGTTTTCTGTGATGTTGCAGTTCAGTTTTTTTTTCAAATCAGGGCGCTCTTGGTCTTCTCTCTGCCTCTCTCTTAAAGGTAGGTGCTGGAGGCCTCATTCCTCAAGATGTATTTATCTGTACCCCTGCTGTGTATCTTTCCTGCCGGTCCCCTCTCTCTTGAAGGCAAGTGTTTATCTTGCAAGATAAAGTATTAGAGAATGAGAGATGTGAAAGTTACTTATAAATATTGCAATAAATTTTGTCTCTGATGATAAAAATACCACTTAAAATCACGAAGACTAACATAATTGATTCTGAATTGGAATTCATAAAATAAATTGATGAGTTAATATTTCAAGGGGCGGCATAGTGGCACAGTGGTTAGCACTGCTGCCTCACAACGCTCGGGACCTGGGTTCAATTCCAGCCTTGGGTGGCTGTGTGGAGTCTGCACTTACTCCCTGTGTCTGCGTGGGTTTCTCCGGGTGCTCTGGTTTCCTCCCACAGTCCAAAGGTGCACAGGTTAGGTGGATTGGCCAGGCTAAAATTGCACCCTAATGTCCAGAGAGGTGGGAAAAGGGAGATAGGGCCGGGAAGTGGGCCTAGATAGGGTGTTCTTTTGGAGGGTCAGTGCAGACCCGACGGGCCGAATGGCCTCCTTCTTTGCTGTAGCGATTCTATGGAAGGGGAATTTACTTGAAGTTTAAGGGAATAATCATTTTCAAAATTGAAATTTATTGAAGGCAAATGAAAAAACAGTTTAGGTGGTTTCTGTATATCAAAACAAAAAAGAAAGTTTGTTTTTGCAAGAAATAAATTGAACACTAAGAAAACCTGTCAGCCTAACAACGCTGTTCGATAATTCTGTAATGCAAAACAGAGAAAATGTGAGGCACAACATGGTAGCGTTATCTTTGAGAAAATAAAATAATCTAAATAAAGGACAATAACAAAAAGAATTGTTTTGAGCTCGGACCAGTATGGCAATGTTTGATTTATGTTTTTTAAAATATTTTTATGCAAATAAGGAAAAACATAACAACATATAAACAATCAATAACAAAATAAACAAAATACAATTCTCCTAATTTGTGATTTTTTTCCCTCTTATCTCCACCCCATATCATCTCTACCCCCCCCCACCCCCGCCCTTTACCTACTGGCAACAAACGGATCTGTAAATAGAGACAAGAACAGCTTCCATCCTGTCCAGAATTTCCCATCTGAGCCATGAAGGGCAAATTTAATTTGATCAAGTTTAAGAAATTCCACAAGATATCCTAACCATGTCGATACTTTTTTAGGATCTTCTGAATTCTATTCTAATTAAAATCCGCCTCCGAGCAATTAATGTGACAAAGGACACTGCATCGGCTCTTTCCCTTCTATTAGTCCTGATACATCCGACACTCCAAAAAGTGCCTCAAGAGGTTACGGCAATATTTCCACCTCTACAAGTTTTGATAATGTTTTAAATACCGAGGTCCAAAACCCCACTAATCGTGGACATGACCAGAACATGCACATGTGGTTAGCTGGTCCTCCTTTACACCTCTCACATTTATCTTCTACCTCTGTGAAGAATCTGCTCATTCTTTGTTGTGTCATATGGGCCCTATGTACCATCTGCGATTGTATTAAGCCCATCCTAGCACATGAAGATTAAGTATTGACACTGTGCTTATTTTCACTCCATAGTCTCCATTCCAATTCCATATCCAACACTTTCTCCCACTTTAGTTTTATTTCTTCAATCGGTGTTTTCTTTGTGTGCACCAGCCTTCTATAAATGTTAATAACTTTTTCATCTCCCAGATCATATGGTAAGAGCAATTTATCAAGCAGGTTGTTATTTGCTAGACGAGAGAAAGAGGAGAACTCCTTTTTCACCAATTTTTGTAATTGAAGATATTTAAAATTCCCCTTCTGCGTTTTGTGTTTTCCCTCAATTCTTCAAAGTTTGCAAATCTACCTTCTAAGAATAAGCATTTTACCTGTCTCAGTCCCTCTTTATGATACTGTTTAAATCCGGTACCAGCCTCCCCGGACAGGCACCGGAATGTGGCGACTAGGGGCTTTTCACAGTAACTTCATTGAAGCCTACTCGTGACAATAAGCAATTTTCATTTTTCATTCATTTTCAAATGCTATATCCAATCTTGTCGGGGTGAACCGGTGGTTTCCATAAATAGCCCCTATTTATGGTTCCCAAACCAAAACGTTGTCTCAATTGGCTCTTGATTTTAAAGGATAATGCCACTACTGGACTTACTGTAAATTTCTCTGAGATAAATGGGAGTGAGACGGCAGCTAAAGCCTTCAGGCTGGACCCCTTACGCGATGCTTCCTCCGCCTGTACCCATTCCGCTTCTTCCTCTTTCCACCATTGCCGAATTGTTTCTCTATTAGCTGCCCAATAATAATACAAAAGATTGGGCAGTGCCAACCATCCCACCTACCAATTCCATTGTAAAAATATCCGTTGAATTCATGGAATTTTATTAGCCCATATATAATCCTAAATTATTTTATCCATTTGACAGTAAAATGTCTTAGGTAGAAATATTGGAAGCAACTGACACACCAATAGACATGTGTTGGATTTGTGTTGATCTGTATCTATAAAGTTCTTGCCTTGTTAATAACTCACTGTTGTGATTTAACTCTGCCTCATCGTATTACCTCGCGCTACAACATTAGGGACAAGAATACATCGGACCAGTCGAAAAAGGGCAAAGTTGTCAACTTTTGGAGAGCGGTGCGTGGGGGAGGTTGAAAGGCATTCATACGTTTTCACTGCCAATTAAATCACAGCGGAAGACAAGCAAAAAATGATATTACTCACAGTTTGCAGACCACAAATATATAACCTCCAACTCCGGACACCAAATCCTTTGATCAACTCGTGAAACTAGTGAGAGACAATTCTAATCCTCGGCCCTCCATTATAATGCAGAACTATAAATTCCATTCAGCCAATAAGGGCCTGGGGGAAACAGCCTCTGCTTTGGTAGCCGGACTTGGACAGATGGTTGAACACTGCAAATTCAGTCCGCCTCTTGGTGATATATTATGTGGCTGTCTGCTCTGTGCTATAAATAACTTGAATATTTAGAAGAAGTTGCTGCCAGAAAACAGAACATCCCTCGACAAAGCGGTTGAGTTAACTCAAGTGACTGAAAGTACTGATCAAAGTTGAACAAAGTTGAAAGTTGAACAGACTTTTGAACTGCAAGGCATGCAAAGCAAGATAGGAAATGGCTGCCGCTGAAAGTAACCATAGTGAGGCTGCAGTGGAGCCTGAGAAAAAGCAGAGTGACCGTCAGCCACAGGGCCTAAAGCAGTGGTTCCCACCCTTTTCAGCTTACTTGGTACACTTCAACGAGACAAACATTTCCACTGTGCACCCACTCAGACCCTAGTGGTCAGGTATAAAAATGGAATCTGAGTAATTCCAGTAGGGCTGTGCTATACAATGATAGAAGTTGTTTTAGTTTTAGGGGAAAAAAATAAACTCGATGTTTTTCTACCTGTTGAGTGAAGCATCAAAAGTACTCAGTGAGCAGCAGTTCCAAATATCATCCTTCAGTCTCCATTACCATGTGATGGGGTGGAGATTACTTTAGCCCTGAACTTGTGGGTTCTTGTTGCGCTTTCTTTATCCTATACAGGTTGGCAAAAGGTAGGCAGGGTGGGGGTGGGTGAGTGACACGAACTCCAGTCCTGGCTTCAGTATCGACACATTCTTTCATGAAGCACGCCTACAGTTCATTGTGTCATATCGCTGTTGAGAACGCAACACACCCAAGACCTTTATCTGTTTCAGTTTGAAACCCGTTTTTCCAGAAATAATGTTGGTGCAGCAGCAGATTGGATTTGCTTTTTGGTTTTCCTTCCTGAATGTTAACTATTCAGAGTAAAATGGCAGCTTCTTCAGTTGCAAAATTGGATTACAAATTCTCAAGGGGCTGTTGGCCCAAGTGTTTTTGTTTAATAAAACGCAATGAAGAAAAAGTCGGATCGAGGAAATTGGCTAAAAACTCAAGATCTTAAGCAGTTCTAGAATAAGATTGAAAACGGGTTTTCACAATAATCTCTTGGCTGGAACGTTCCCAAGGCAGAGCATAATTTATCATGAGGAAATGCAGAGAGCACCCTGTTAGTGATTCCCCAGCTTACATGCAAACTGGAAGCATCCCAGAGTTTGCAAGCTCTGGCTCTTCCCAGTGCTTTGTGAGTTGTTGCTCACAGGTAGGACGTTACGATTGCTGTTGGTTATTCAAGTGCAGCAAATTCTGCTCTGTTCTACTTGAAGGGATGCATTTTACATGGATTAATGTAACATTGCCAGCAATTCATACATAAGTATTTCGGAAAAGAGTCCAGGTTTGCCTGGAAGAGTTGTAATTTAGAGCCACAATGGGAAATTTCACCTCAGGAATTTGAATTTATAATCCATTTTAAAATGGTTGTAAAGTAAGCTCCCTGCACTGGGGACAAGCCCACAGCCACTCCCAGTAACCGGAGGTGGGGGAGGTGGAGACTCCAATCTGGATAACCTCTCCTGGTTGAATTGGCGCAAATATAACAAACCCCAGTTTAAAGCCAGAGGCCGGGCATTGTGATGTCATCCCCTTTCTTGAGTCGCTATTGGCTGAGTGTTGCTAGTCATGGAACGGGGTTGGGTCCTGTGGCTCTGGCACACTGATTGGCTGACCCATTGACACATTTCCAATTTCACATGCGATCGGTCAGTTCCTGCGTTCCATCCAGACCCGATTCAGACTCCCCGACCTGGAGCCCAGACCCAGACCCGGAACTCCCTCTCCAGTAAAACTATGCCTGTCTCAAACTGTGGACAGTTTGCACCAAAATCTGACGGCACACTTGTACAGTTCTCATGCCACACCAGTGTGTCATGGCACATTGGTTGAAAACCACTGGTCACAAAGCTTGTTATCATTGTGGGGGAGACCATCCCCAAGGCAGATGCAAATGTAACGAGTTCATTTGTTTCAGGTGCAATAGAAAATGTCAATGACCTACACCGGGCAGCCAGTGTGAGGAGGCACTAACCCCCCAAGGGGGCATTCCCCCAGACTACCCCCAACCCTCCCTCAATCCCCCTTCCCCTTCAGCACTCCCTCCACCCACCCCTTCAACCCTCCCTCCACCCCAACACCACCCCCCCAAATAATGGTGAACCGCGCGGGGTGGCTAACAATGCCCTCTCTCTGTCCCCTCAGAAGAAGGCCCAGTCTGGCAATCAGACGCCGGACTTGAGAATCTTAACCTCCATAGAGGAGCAGGACCTGGAGGTGACTGACGTGACCGAGGACAGGTCGGTCCATAATGCAGAGGCTGGCGGATGCCGCATAGGTGAGGAACCATCAGGCTCCACCCTGGGGACCTGTCAAATGTGAGTTGTTATTGCCTTACTGACTGACCCAACCCTCACACTGACCACCTAGCAATTCTCCCACATGTCTTCCAGCCGATGACACTACTCATACCGGGCGGCACCCCCTTCTGACTCCAGGGAGAACATCTTGGAGGAGAGCTCCGAGGATGCAACTGTTAAATCGCGGCACAGCTGTCATCCCTACCCTCCACCAGTGCATATACACGCACCTCGGTGGGAAATGTTTGTCAGGCTTCTGGGGTACAATCTGGTGAGCACAACACAGTTGATGATGTACATCTGGTGGAAGCAGGAACCTCCAGGTGAGACAGCATTTGGAGGTCTTTTTTTTTCAAATAAATTTAGAGTACCCAATTCATTTTTTCCAATTAAGGGGCAATTTAGCGTGGCCAATCCACCTACCCTGCAAATCTTTTGGGTTGTGGAGGTGATACCCACACAAACATGGGGAGAATGTGCAAACTGCACACGGACAGTGACCCAGAGCCGGGATCAAACCTGGGACTTCAGCGCTGTGGAGCAGCAATGCTAACCACTGCGCCACTGTGCTGCCCAGCATTTAGAGGTCTGCGGGATCGCTGAACCCAGCTGGGTCCCAGCCCGGTGCTGAGCATGTAGTACAGGGTTTCCCGGAGCTGGTGGAGACGATAGGGAGCGGTCGGGACGTTAAGAGCGAGATGTCATTCCAGTCATCCAGCAGATCCATAACCGATTGGAGGTGTCCCAGAGGCTATGGCTGCAGGAGATGGTGTCGGCAAGGAGTGGCACCAAGGCCATCACTACTGGGTGGCGACCGCAGTGGAGAGCCTGGTGCACAACATTGGCACTATGAGTGAAGGTGTTGCACAATCGGTGAGGTTCTCGGCAGTATGTCTGCCTCACTAGGGATGTCACCTAGTACCAGGCTGACTTTGACAGGGTTCTTCCGGACATGTCCCGTTCACAGATGGGAATGGCCGAGGTGCACCTCAGCTTGTTTCAGACGCAGGTGGGCATAGTTCAGGCACTGCAGAGCATGGGCCGGTCATTGGGGAATGTGTCCCAGTCATTGAGAAGCATCGGCGAGGACTTTGATACGATGGTGCAGACATGGGAAATCACCAGGTCTGGCAGAGCCACATGATGCAGGGGCAGCCGGGGCCCGAAACAGCTGTCCCTCCATTCCAGGGCCCTATGGGCACAGACTGGGAGAAGGGGGCGCTGAGTGCCAACCCAGATCTGTCTCAAGGGGCGGCGACAGTGGCCACCAGCACTGCTGAGTTCCACGCATCTAATGAGGCCACGTCACGGGGGCAGCACAAGGGGGACAGGGTGGCATGGCTGCGTATGTGCTGTCAAAAAGTGAGGCCGGTAAATGACATGTGGCTCTCGTTAATTCTATGGAAATGGGGCTTAAGCGGTGATAATTGTTTTCTCACCATGCTACTGCGAGGTTCCGAATTCGTCTCCGTGAACAGTCTGGTTGTATTGCAAACTGTTTGGCGACTGGCGTGGTTCCCGTTTTTGGCCTCTCCCACTATTCACCGGCCTCGTTACGCTTGAGCGCGAGTGTAATGAGGCCGCAAAATCGCGCCCTTGAGATTTTGATTTTGCTAAGGTCACCTGAATGTCAAGAATATGTTGAAGTCTCCTCTTCACATTGAGGGTACGGTCTATTGTGTTGTGTGGCACTATCACCGTGCTAAATGGGATAGATTCAGAAAAGGTCAAGCAACTCAAGACTGGGCATCCATGTGGCATTGTGGGCCAACAGCAGCAGCAGAATTGTAATCAACCACAATCTGCAACCTCATGGCCCGGCATATCTCCCATTCTACTGTTACTACCAAGTCAGGGGATCAATCCTGTTTCAATGAAGAGTGCAGGAGGGCATACCAGGAGCAACATCAGGCATACCAAAAAAATGAGGTAACAACCAGGTGAAGCTACAACATGGGACTACTTGTGTGCCAAACAGCAAAAGCAGCAAGTAATACACAGAGCTAAGCAATTCCACGTGGTCTGCAGTGGTTCAAAAACGCAGGTCATTGTCACCTTCTCAAGTGAAATTAGGGATGGTTAACCTATGTTAGGTCAGCCAGCGAAGTCCACATCTCTTAAAAAATGAATTTTAAAAAATGAACTGAACATAAAATGCAAGTTCTTTCACCGAGTGTGTTTTTACAAATCAATTGAAAACAAGTTAGTCTTGTTCAATGGGCTGAATCTTCAAAAATAAACAAGACCAAACTTTGATATTCGACAAATTTTCTTCCACAAAGCAAATTAAAGTAGCAACAATCTTACCTACCTTAAAAACCACTTCAAACTGTCCTGTCCTGTACTGTGAGTCTCAGGAAAGTGACGCTGCTCAGATGAGACCAGTAAATTTAAAATCCACTGCAGTAATGTCTTTACTAGTTGCTTATAACTTATTCAACAGCTGGAGAACAATTTCCACAACAGACTTTGGATGGAATTTTCCATTTATGAGATTAGGTGCACTGGCAGCAACATTCTCCCTGCTGCTCGGAAGGGTGGGAACTCACCCCCAATTCTGCTCTTGGAAGCTCATTATTCAAGCTCAGGGTGAATCACCTGGCAGGGTCGAAGGAAGGGCACCATGTTTAAACCCAGGCAAACACAGGCATTCTCTACAGCCCAGCTATATCCAGGAGGCCATTACAAATGTCTTCCGACCTCAAGAAGAAGGCAAGCAACCCATTTCACCCACCAGGTTCTGGGGATCTTGACCCTGCATGTGGACACACACACATGTCCTATATCACAGGAATGTTTCCAGGAAGCATGCTAGTCTATCCAGCCTGGGAAGCCATCACAGAGGAGGCTAGCACAGCTGGTAACTGTGCCGAACCCAACCAGTGCAGGAAGAGGATGAATTATCTCTTCTGTTCTGCCAAGGGAAGTCATCCTTCAACCCTCTCCAATGTCAAACTCTCATCATGGCTTCATGCAGGTAAACAGCTATTCTCTTCAGAGATATCACACAGCCATTACCAGGAGACACATATCACCACTCATTCTCTCATGGACTCTTCCGCATTACCAATTTCCCATCTATCATGTTTGTCTGACCAACCTAGCATGGATCACAGCTCAATCACTTCATCGCAGCCTGACAATCACAGTCGTCTAGTATAGCTCATGCTCATCAACTGAAACTCTATCCTATATTTTCCAGGCAGCAGCAGATCGAGGCCTACAAAGCATCCCAGCTCAGGTCGAAACCCCCAGACCATGACCGAAGAGGAAGCTCTGGAGGAACCGGCAAAGTGCTCACTTGCATCCTCTGCCAGCACAGAGGCTCAGACCTTGGTGGGCAACGCTCTAGATTAGTCTTAGGGTCACTTTCTGAAGAACACCACAATGACATTTCCTCACAGCAGTTGGAGGTAGCACCAGCCCAGGCCTCCAGCACCTGGAGGGCTGCAGGTGACCAGTGACCTGTTCAGTCCCAGTCAGATGATGAGGTTCTGGAAGTAGCCACAAACTCTATGCTGGACATGCAACTGCAGGCGGTGGAACATCAGGCAGAGATTCGACAGTCACTCAGAAGGCGATAGTGAACGATATAGGAATCCATCCACATTTTGTCTGGTGTGGTAACGCCGAGATGCGAGTGCCTCAAAGTTTGGCGACCACCATGGATAACCAGCAGATCTTGCTAATGAAGGCATTGGTTTTCAATGGCTTTCTTCCCAAGGAGGGCTTCCTCCTTTCTCTCTAAGCGGAATCCTGGTCACTCTTGCAGCATCAACAAGTTAGTGGGTGTCCCAGAAAGGGTTCCTTAACCCAGCAATTCGTTCATCCTACATTGCCTCAGACCCATCCCAATCATCTTCGCTCCTGCTTTCATTTTGAGGCAGCACCATTACTGTGGTGAATTGGTGGTTCTTCAGTATTCTTTTGAAGCGCAACTTGACGCTCCCTCTGTCACCATCTGTGGTCCAGATGTACACCTGGAATCTCATGATGTGAAGATAGGGCTTCCTCCTGCTGATACCAGCCTCCCCCAATAATACTGGAACCCAGAATGAATGTCAAGAATATGTTGAAGTCTCCTCTTCACATTGAGGATACGGTCTATTGTGTTGTGTGGCACGACCACCGTGCTAAATGGGATAGATTCAGAAAAGGTCGAGCAACTCAAGACTGGGCATCCATGTGGCATTGTGGGCCAACAGCAGCAGCAGATTTGTAATCAACCACAATCTGCAACCTTATGGCCTGGCATACCCCCCATTCTACTGTTACTACCAAGCCAGGGGATCAGTCCTGGTTCAATGATAAGTGCAGGAGGGCATGCCAGGAGCAACATCAGGCATACCAAAAAAATGAGGTAACAACCAGGTGAAGCTACAACACGGGACTACTTGTGTGCCAAACAGCAAAAGCAGCAAGTAATAGACAGAACTAAGCATTTCCACATGGTCTGCAGTGGCTCAAAAACACAGGTCATTGTCACCTTCTCAAGTGAAATTAGGGATGGTTAACCTATGTTGGGCCAGCCAGCGAAGTCCACAACTCTTAAAAAATGAATTTTAAAAAATGAACTGGACATAAAATGCAAGTTCTCTCAGCGAGTGTGTTTTTACAAATAAATTGAAAACAATTTAGTCTTGTTCAATGGGCTGAGTCTTTAAAAATAAACAAGACCAAACTTTGATATTCCACAAATTTTCTTCCACGAAGAAAATTAAAGTAGCAACAATCTTACCTACCTTAAAAACCATTTCAAACTGTCCTGTCCTGTCCTGTGAGTCTCAGGAAAGTGACGCTGCTCAGATGAGACCAGTAAATTTAAAATCTACTGCGGTAATGTCTTTACCAGTTTCTTATAACTTATTCAACAGCTGGAGAACAATTTCCACAACAGACTTTGGATGGAATTTTCCATTTATGAGATTAGGTGCACTGGCAGCAACATTCTCCCTGCTGCTCGGATGGTGGGAACTCACCCCCAATTTTGCTCTTGGAAGCTCATTATTCAAGCTCAGGGTGAATCGCCTGGCAGGGTGGAAGGAAGGGCACCATGTTTAAACCCTGTCAAACACAGGCATTCTCCACAGCCCAACTGTGTCCAGGAGGCCATTACAAATGTCTTCCGACCTCAAGAAGAAGGCAAGCAACCCATTTCACCCACCAGGTTCTGGGGATCGTGACCCTGCATGTGGACACACACACATGTCCTATATCACAGGAATGTTTCCAGGAAGCATGCTAGTCTATCCAGCCTTGGAAGCCATCACAGAGGAGGCTAACACAGCTGGTAACTGTGCCGAACCCAACCAGTGCAGGAAGAGGATGAATTATCTCTTCTGTTCTGCCAAGGGAAGTCATCCTTCAACCCTCTCCAATGTCAACCTCTCATCATGGCTTCATGCAGGCAAACAGCTATTCTCTTCAGAGATATCACACAGCCATTAGCAGGAGACACATATCACCACTCATTCTCTCATGGGCACTTCCACATTACCAATTTCCCATCTATCATGTTTGTCTGACCAACCTAGCATGGATCACAGTTCAATCACTTCATCCCAGCCTGACAATCACAGTCGTCTAGTATAGCTCATGCTCATCAACTGAAACTCTATCCTATATTTTCCAGGCAGCAGCAGATCGAGGCCTACAAAGCATCCCAGCTCAGGTCGAAACCCCCAGACCATGACCGAAGAGGAAGCTCTGGAGGAACCGGCAAAGTGCCCACTTGCATCCTCTGCCAGCACAGAGGCTCAGACCTTGGTGGGCAACGCTCTAGATTAGTCTCAGGGTCACTTTCTGAAGAACACCACAATGACATTTCCTCACAGCAGTTGGAGGTAGCACCAGCCCAGGCCTCCAGCACCTGGAGGGCTGCAGGTGACCAGTGACCTGTTCAGTCCCAGTCAGATGATGAGGTTCTGGAAGTAGCCACAAACTCAATGCTGGACATGCAACTGCAGGCGGTGGAACATCAGGCAGCGATTCGACAGTCACTCAGAAGGCGATAGTGAACGATATAGAAATCCATCCACATTCTGTCTGGTGTGGTAACGCCGAGATGCGAGTGCCTCAAAGTTTGGCGACCACCATGGATAACCAGCAGATCTTGCTAATGAAGGCATTGGCTTTCAATGGCTTTCTTCCCAAGGAGGCCTTCCTCCTTTCTCTCTAAGCAGAATCCTGGTCACTCTTGCAGCATCAACAAGTTAGTGGGTGTCCCAGAAAGGGTTTCTTAACCCAGCAATTTATTCATCCTACATTGCCTCAGACCAACCCGATCATATTCGCTCCTGCTTTCATTTTGAGGCAGCACCATTACTGTGGTGAATTGGTGGTTCTTCAGTATTCTTTTGAAGCGCAACTTGACGCTCCCTCTGTCACCATCTGTGTGCCAGATGTACACCTGGAATCTCATGATGTGAAGATAGGGCTTCCTCCTGCTGATACCAGCCTCCCCCAATAATACTGGAACCCAGAATGAATGTCAAGAATATATTGAAGTCTCCTCTTCACATTGAGGATACGGTCTATTGTGTTGTGTGGCACTACCACCGTGCTAAATGGGATAGATTCAGAAAAGGTCAAGCAACTCAAGACTGGGCATCCATGTGGCATTGTGGGCCAACAGCAGCAGCAGATTTGTAATCAACCACAATCTGCAACCTTATGGCCTGGCATACCCCCCATTCTACTGTTACTACCAAGCCAGGGGATCAGTCCTGGTTCAATGATAAGTGCAGGAGGGCATGCCAGGAGCAACATCAGGCATACCAAAAAAATGAGGTAACAACCAGGTGAAGCTACAACACGGGACTACTTGTGTGCCAAACAGCAAAAGCAGCAAGTAATAGACAGAACTAAGCAATTCCACATGGTCTGCAGTGGTTCAAAAACACAGGTCATTGTCACCTTCTCAAGTGAAATTAGGGATGGTTAACGTATGTTGGGCCAGCCAGCGAAGTCCACAACTCTTAAAAAATGAATTTAAAAAAATGAACTGAACATAAAATGTAAGTTCTTTCAGCGAGTGTGTTTTTACAAATCAATTGAAAACAATTTAGTCTTATTCAATGGGCTGAGTCTTTAAAAATAAACAAGACCAAACTTTGATATTCCACAAATTTTCTTCCACGAAGAAAATTAAAGTAGCAACAATCTTACCTACCTTAAAAACCACTTCAAACTGTCCTGTCCTGTCCTGTGAGTCTCAGGAAAGTGACGCTGCTCAGATGAGACCAGTAAATTTAAAATCCACTGCGGTAATGTCTTTACTAGTTGCTTCTAACTTATTCAACAGCTGGAGAACAATTTCCACAACAGACTTTGGGTGGAATTTTCCATTTATGAGATTAGGTGCACTGGCAGCAACATTCTCCCTGCTGCTCGGAAGGGTGGGAACTCACCCCCAATTCTGCTCTTGGAAGCTCATTATTCAAGCTCAGGGTGAATCACCTGGCAGGGTGGAAGGAAGGGCACCATGTTTAAACCCTGTCAAACACAGGCATTCTCTCCAGCCCAGCTGTGTCCAGGAGGCCATTACAAATGTCTTCCAACCTCAAGAAGAAGGCAAGCAACCAATTTCACCCACCAGGTTCTGGGGATCTTGACCCTGCATGTGGACACACACACATGTCCTATATCACAGGAATGTCTCCATGAAGCATGCTAGTCTATCCAGCCTGGGAAACCATCACAGAGGAGGCTAGCACAGCTGGTAACAGTGCCGAACCCAACCAGTGCAGGAAGAGGATGAATTATCTTTTCTGTTCTGCCAAGGGAAGTCATCCTTCAACCCTCTCCAATGTCAACCTCTCATCATGGCTCCATGCAGGCAAACAGCTATTCTCTTCAGAGATATCACACAGCCATTAGCAGGAGACACATATCACCACTCATTCTCTCATGGACACTTCCATATTACCAATTTCCCATCTGTCATGTTTGTCTGACCAACCTAGCATGGATCACAGTTCAATCACTTCATCCCAGCCTGACAATCACAGTCGTCTAGTATAGCTCATGCTTTTCAACTGAAACTCTATCCTATATTTTCAAGGCAGCAGCAGATCGAGGCCTACAAAGCATCCCAGCTCAGGTCGAAACCCCCAGACCATGACCAAAGAGGAAGCTCTGGAGGAACCGTCAAAGTGCTCACTTGCATCCTCTGCCAGCACAGAGGCTCAGACCTTGGTGGGCAACGCTCTAGATTAGTCTTAGGGTCACTTTCTGAAGAACACCACAATGACATTTCCTCACAGCAGTTGGAGGTAGCAACAGCCCAGGCCTCCAGCACCTGGAGGGCTACAGGTGACCAGTGACCTGTTCAGTCCCAGTCAGATGATGAGGTTCTGGAAGTAGCCACAATCTCAATGCTGGACATGCATCTGCAGGCGGAGGAACATCAGGCAGAGATTCAACAGTCACTCAGAAGGCGAGAGTGAACGATATAGGAATCCATCCACATTCTGTCTGGTGTGGTAGCGCCGAGATGCGAGTGCCTCAAGATCTGCTGGTTATCCATGGTAGCGACCACCATGGATAACCAGCAGATCTTGCTAATGAAGACATTGGCTTTCAATGGCTTTCTTCCCAAGGGTGTGTGCAAGGTCATCTAAAGAGGGTAATGCCATTCCTCCTCATGAGACCTTAACATACCAACCCTTTATGCCCCTGCTAGTCTGGCAGTGCCATGATGCTAAGGTGCTAGATGAAGAGCCAGGTTGCCGCACTGCCCTGTCCCCGAACATCCGGGGGTTTAATGGCCTGGGAGACCCCCCCTCCCCAGGTGAGCCTTATTATCTGGAATAAGACTCTCACAGACACTTTGACATAATCACTAGAATATCACAACTGAAATTTTAGTTTTAAAATAAAGATGGTAAAAGTTCAAAAGAGATGATATGTTTGATATACTTACACTTGAAAAGGTGAACGCACGTAGTAACAGTAATTAAGAGGAAATTCTAAGAAGGTGAATGCACATAAGAGAAGATCAAAAGGAAAAAAAAGTATTTCGGAGGCAGTTTCACGCTATGAAAGGGAGGTTTTTGAGATTATAGCTCACAGCAGGAAGCTGTGTCAATTCCCAACAAGCTGTGCCTGCAAAGCCAGCTATCTCTATCCTGAGGCAGAAGTAATTCGAAAAAATATAGCTGCCTGTTGTGGTAACTATTGCTGGGTTTTGATTATAGATTTAAAACCAGTGGGACTGGATTCTCCATTCCTGAGACTAATTGTTGACGGCGGGGCAGGATTAATGGAGTTCCACAACAGACAATATTGGCACCACACCTGGACCAATTCACCGACCGTCGAGGGGTTAGCACCAGTGCCACGTGGAACATGATCGATTCCAATGGAACACAGTGTTGGATTCACTGGGGTCGGGATTGGCACTCGAGGGGCTGACAAGCTGCAGCGGAAGATGAGCATTCCACTCCCCACACACACTCATCCCAGCCAACAAGACTGCACTGGTTGCATTGGAGCATGCTCGTCCCGTTGATGAGTCAGCTGGGACCAGATGGTACCTAGAAGGGCTGGCCGAGGGGGCACTGAGTTTACAGTGGGCAGTTAGTGGTGTGCACAGCTGCATGGTTGCCTGGCAGGCTGCAGCAATGGTGTTCTATGCCCATCTACCCCGACCCCACAGCCACCTCCAGGTCAGCGCCCGCTACTCCCCCCTGGCCCTGGAAGATGCCCCCTACCCAGCGACACAAGTTTCAGCATATTATGGCAATGTTGTACACTTTATGTACCCCCTCTCTCCCCCTCAGCAGCCACAGCGCCTGTTTCATGATTTTTGAAAGCACAAATGAACCTCGCTTTGGGGAATTCACCCTGGTGGAGGAGGAAGATCACTGACGCCCCTGAAGAATAACGGGTCAGGCCCGCTAATGATATGCCAACAGCCTTTACTACATGCGGAGTGGAATGCATTGACGCTTCTGTTGAGGAACCGCAGAATCGCGATTTGGTGTGAACCCGGCGGCCACCACGATTTCAGCATTAAAACCGATTCTCCGCCCAATTGCCTTTCCCGATTCTGGCCTTCACTGGTCTTCCCATCTTTCCTCGCATTATACAAAATTGCAAATTATAATTGAGAGCAGGCATTCCAAGTTTCCCTTCTGGGATGTAGAATACCCCAGCATTTAACATCAGTTGTGCTCTTAACAATAGTGGAGCTCTTGGCAGGATATTAAAAGCATAATTCCTGAATTGTATTGGAATGAACAATTTTTAAAAGTAACGAGAGTTAAGATAGTATTGAACCAGCAGGAATATTTGAGATTTTAAAGTGAGTGACCGCCAACTGGCTTTGGCTATTGCTACGACTTATTTGGGAGTGGAGGATATGGCCACGAAGGGTTTGAAAAGTGTAACTAAAGCTAAGTTAATGGAATTGGCAGATAAGTTGCAACTGGAATTATGCACAGAGGCAAAGCAAGCAGGCTCAATTGAAAGTGTAACTAAGCATTTGAAATTGCAAAGCACATCTGAGAGCTCAAGTTCTCCAAAAGGGGAGGCTGATGAATTGGCTACATTTCAGCTACAAATGAAACAGATAGATAAAGAGGGATGAAGAAAAATAAATAGAAAGAGGAACAGAATGAAAAAAACAAGAAATGGAGGTGAAGAAAAATAAAGGAGAAGAGAGGAAAGCGAGAAAGAGAGAGACAGAGGCAGGAAACAAATTGGAAATAGAGAAGATAGCAATCGAAGAACAAGAAAGGGAGGGAGACAGATAATTCCAGCTTTAAAAGCTATCATTTAAAACCAGGGACACCAGTGGAAGGTGTGAAATGGCTTATTCCCAGAAACGATTCCAGGGTGGAGATGTTTAAGTACATATAGGCTCTTCCAGAATCGGATGAAAATGACAAGGAAATATTTTTCCAATCATTCGAGAAAATAGCAAAACAAATGAAATGGCCCAAGGGAATCTGGACATTACTTTTACAGAGTAGACTAGTAGGTAGGGCGAGTGGAATGTATACTTTTCTGTCAGAAGAAATATCTGGGGAATATGATGCAGTGAAGAAAGCTGTACTTCGTGCTTATGAGTTGGTACCAGAGGCATATAGAAAGAAGTTTTGAAATATAAGAAAACTGTCTAGTCAAACTATATTGCATTTTAAAGAGTTAAACAGTAATTCTGAAAGGCGAATAAGAGCATTAAAGATAGGAAGAACCTACAAAACCCTTGGAGAAGTGATTCTTTTGGAAGAATTTAAAGATGCGCTGCCTTTAGTGAAACTTATGTGGAGGAACAAAAGTTAAAACTGCCAGGCAGGCAGCTGAGTTAGCAGATGATTATGAATTAGTTTGTAAATCAAAGCTTTTTGTTCTGACACGCTTTTAGATCAGAGAACGATAGAAAATTGGAAGATAGAGAAGGGTAGGAGGTCACGCAAATGGTGGCACAGTGGTTAGCATTGCTGCCTCACAGTGGGAGGAACTCAGGTTCAATTCCGGCCTTTGGTGATTGTCTGTGTGGCGTTTACACTTTCTCCTCATATCTGCAGGGGTTTCCTTCCACAGTCCAAAGATGTGCAGGTTAGGTGGATTGGCCATGATAATTTGCCCTTTAGTGTCCAAAGATGTCCAGTTTAGGTGGGGTTACAGGGATACGGTGGGGGTGTGGGCCTTGGTAGGGTGCTCTTTTAGAGGGATGGTGCAGACTCAGTGGGCTGAATGGCCTCCTTGTGCACTGTAGGGATTCTAAAAGGACGGACATTTGGAGAGCCCAAAGAGATTTCTGCTCAGAATAAAAAGGAAGGTGCTGAGGATATAAGGGATATAAAAAGATTAGATGCTTTCATTGTAATAAAGTTGGCCACACCACGCCATTATGCTGGCTATTAGTGGGCAAACCAGTTGGAATTGTGGGACTCAAGAAAGGAAATACTAAGTCAGAGAATAAGAGGAACCAATAGGATTTATTCAGAGAGAAAAATAAGCAATACGACTGGATGGAGAGGTGAAAATGTGTGTTCAGCCTACACAAGGGCAGGGTAAACAGCAGGTAGCAGATATGGTTAAGGATTTTGTTTGTCAGTGATTGTGCTGTGTACATTGATGATTTGATGCTGCTTATCAGAGTTTGGAGAAGCATCGACAACATTTGAAAGAACTATTTGATCTTTCGCAAGAAGCAAATTTGATCATGAACTTGGCAAAGAGTGAGTTTATTAAAGCCTCATGTTCAGGCCACATTATAGGAGTGGCCAGCTGGCCTCTCGAGATGCAAAAACAAACACAATCTGGGAATGACGAGAACCTAAAACAAAAAAAGGAAGTTGTGAGACAACTGGCAATTAATGGATTTTGTTGAAAGTTCGTGCCGACTGTTAACAATGTGGTTGCACCATTAACAGAACTCTTAAAGACAAACTTTAGTTTGGAATGCCAAACTCCGTTCAGGAATCAATAATGTTGACAACATTGTCAGTTTTAGCCACACCGTATTATGACAAACAGTTCAAGCTGGCTGTTGCTGAAGATGACATTGGCATTGGTGCTGTGTTCCTGCACGAGGACGATACGATGTATCAAACACCCTGTGGGATAATTTTCATGAAAGTTAAGTAATAATCAACTGAAGTAGTCTACTATCCAGTCCGCTTAGATCTAAGGTTAGGAAAATAGAGGGATTTGGAACTGGGTAAATTTAGACACTGGTCGGAATTTCTCCGGCTGTTGGGATTCTCTTTTACCACTGGCAGCGCATCCCGGCCTGCGGGTTTCCAAGCGGTGTGGGATGGCTTCAATGGGAAGCCTCACTGACAAGCAACGGGAAGAGAGATTCCCACCGCCAGCGAACAACGCGCCGCTGAGGACCATGCGGCTGGGGTACCGGAGAATCTCACCCACCGTGTATAATCATTAACGTTGTTAAATTTACTTTAGTTAGCTTTCTTGCTGTGCTTTTACTATTTAATAAACATTTGCTTTGTTTAAAATAATCGCAACAATATCTGGAACATCATTTACTGGTCTTCACATCTTTCCTCACATTATACCAGGTTGCAAAATGCCTTTGAGATCAAGCATTCCAAGTTTTCCTTCTGGGATTTGGGATACTCTAGCATTTAATTTCAGTCGTTTTCTTAACCACAGCTAAACAAAACCTTCAGTATGTTACAGCAGAAAAGGAGACCACTTCTTTCCACATCTCCTATATTTACCCTTCTTATTCCCTTTAACTAATTCCCAGTTTCTGGTGTTTGATATTTAGTGTGAGTGTTTTGAAAAGATGGATTTCTGCCAGACGTCTTCAAGACTGATTGATATCTTTCAGAAGACAAACCCCCCAGTACGTTTTGCTAAATTAACTTCCTCAATTGCAATGCTCATATTTTGAATTAAAGAAGATTGATGGGATTTTACATCCAGTGATACCGGAATTGGGAAACACGATCGGGCGGAGAATTGCCCTGAAGCTGAAAATCGAGGCCCGTGTCAGGCGCCCGACGGAATGCCATGCTCCAGTGCCTCGACAGTGGCTTGAATGCATTTCTGTGCCGCATGTACAGAAAACGCTGTTGGCATATCATTAACAGACGTGTCCCGGTATTCTCCAGCACTCCCGCGCTGCTCCGCCGCTACCAGGAGGAATTTCCGACAGTGAGGTTCATTCCTGCTATTGAAAATAGGGAAACAAGCACAGTGGCTGTGGAGGGAGAGAGCAAAGGTGGGAGATGTTCCCAGAGGCTGGTGGACGCTGGTCCTGCCACTGGCATGGCTGGCTGGGGGTGGGGAAACGCCTGCCAGGACTGGGGCGAGTAGCGGGGGGTGACTAGGGGGATAGGCTGTGGCGTTGGGGAGATCTCTGAGACCGGTATATCCAGACACAGAATGCCATTGCTGCGGCCTGCAAGGCAGCCATCCTCCTGCGCCCCCCCCCCCCCCCCCATGCCAGTGACCACCTACCATGGTCCCAGGTTGCGGAGAGCGACAAAGGTCATATGGGTGCCATCACCCCACCAATCCGGCCACCCCACCCCTATCTCCTCCCAGCATCCCAGCTCCACCCCACCAACAAACCCCCACTCACAACTGGGCGCCACCTGGTGGTGGGGCATCACATGGCCAAGCTAAGGGCAACGCCCAGGGTAGCCCCTGCAGGAGGGCACCGGACGTAGGCCGCAGAGCGAATCTCTAGCATGGGTAGTACCATCCACAGGTACTGCTGCTGGCAGAGATGGGTGCCGGGGATACAGGCCCCTGTGATGCCGGCACCGAAGTGGCCAGGGGTGCGGTGTGAAGGGCAGAGTGCCAGGGTGTCCCACTGGAGGTTGGAGTGGAGATGGAGGAGGATGAGAGGAGGGGGACATGTGGGGGCAGTATATATCCCTTTGGGCCTGGCTGGACATGGGTGATACACTATGCTAACATGTCTGTCTTTCACCCCCTGCAGACAATGGATTTCTGAATGCAACTAGGAATGACAGCCATCGTGCTAGTCACTGCTGCCCTGGGGGAAGTACTGAGGTTGGACGAGTAGGAGCTGCTCAGGGCGGACACTGCAGCAGCGGAGCTTGGCCCAGAGGAACAGGAACCAGCTGGTGAGGATGGAGAGCTGGCCATCCAACAGGCCGAGGAGGAGGTGGGTTGGTGGCTCCGCATTCGGCCTTGTGTGTTCCGGAAGCGCTTGTTATTTGAGGACCTGCCGGATCAGGCATGCCGCCAAAGACTCCAGCTGAGCAGGCGGACCGTATGGCACATCTGCCATATTATGGTGCATCTGGAACCGTGGGGCTTTGGGGGAGGACCCCCCCTCCAGTGCCGTCAAGGTGATTGTCGCCCTGAACCTCCTCGCCACAGCGGCCTTCCAGGTGCTGAGTGGGGACCTGTCTGGGGTCACGCAGACCTCGGTACACAGGTGCATCTGCCCCTTCACCTGTATGCCCGCTTGGTACAATATATCAGCTTCAATGTGGACTCAGCCCACCAGGATGCCTCGGCCGGATGGCTCACCACCATCGCTGGGATGGCCCAGGTCCAGGGGATGATCGGTGGGATATATATCCTCCTACGAGCACCCGCTCATGAAGGGAGGGTCTTCACAAACAGAAAGGGGTTCCACTTGATGAACGTGCAGTTGGTGTGTGACCACAAGATCCACACCATCATTTCTGTGCCCAATACCCAGGCAGTCTGCATGACACCTTCATCCTGGCACACTTGACGGTTCCCAACATCTTTGAAGCGCTCTACCGGGCTCATGGTTGGCTCTTGGGCTATCATGTGTGATGTACCCAAGCCAACGTAACTGGTGTTGAACTTCCTGGCGTTACAAGCCCTAACACCATGTCTAGGTAGATCCCCAGGCTGTACATCAGGTGTGGAGGTGGCCTGCTCCGATTCCCGCCTCGTGATCTGGGACCCATTTGGTGGCCGTCCTCTGGAGCGACTGGGCTTGAACAAGCCTGGCAGTCTATTGGGCATCCCAGGTGGCATGCTGCCACTATGTTCAACCCGCTGTCCATTGGATGCGCAAGGGAGGGGTGGGGGGGGGGGTTGGTGTCCAAGGCAGTGAAGTGTTCTGGCACCTCCCCTGTGGTGATCACCTCCTCCTCTCTGAGTGCCCGATGGCTCCCAGGCTACTCCTTGGACGGGTATTCTGCCGGACCGAACTCCAGGGGCCCCCCCACCACATTACGCTGCCAGTCCTGCAGGTCCACTCTCATCTCGACCAGGGTCTCGATGCTAGCAGCCATGGAGCACAGGGGTGAGGCGACCTCCATTTGGGGCTGTGCTAAGTCCCTCTATGACTGGCTTAAGTCAGCCAGGGCCAGGACAATGCTGTCGGTGCTCGCAGCCAAGACCCGTTGTGACTGGGCCAGGCTCTGGAGTGCTGCTGCAATCTCCAGGTTGACCCTGAAACATGGCTGTCTGTGACAGAGCAGCCCTGTCCTGTGCCTTGGCCACCGCCTGCACAGTGTCCAAAGCCTTGTAAATCTTGACCCATGGTCGATACCTATGCCCCCAAGGCCTCTACCGCAGACACCGCTGTGTGGTGCTCACCTAGGTGGCTTGCTTAGTCGGCATCCCCTCCTGCCCCTGCAGGTGGTTGAACTCCTCCAACTGTACCTGCAGGCGTTCGATATTTGCTGACAACCCCTCATGTGGTCCCTGTGTAGGATCTCTTATTCTATGTTCTAACAAGAGTCGATTGTCCGGTTGATTGGAGGTGTCCATAATTCAACTTTCTTGCTAATTATTCACTTCAACACACTTACATAAGAATTAAATCAAATCTTAAAACAAAATGTTCAAATACATGGCAAAGAGTACATTAATCATAAAATATAAAGAAATCACTTAAAGATTAATAAATGGAATGATTCAAGAATTCGGGAAGGCAGGAATTCAGGAACGAACTTTGGCCATGAGGTCTTACTTTTATGGGAATCCTTATCTATGGTCTAATCCCTCATTTACTCTCAGTGGGGCTTTCTAATTCTCAGCTGAGACCTCCTGCATCGTTCAAATAGATGTCTGTAACTAATAGGGCAAATTATTAATTAAACATTGTCCATTACTTAAGATTGACAGGTATCCATCAGGAATAATTTAGTGTCTACATGCACCGTCTTACGAGAAGGGAATTGTCACACCGCGGCTAGCCATCAACTTTACTATAACTATTAATTTGATACTTTCTTATTACTACATGCACTGGAATACAATGGTCTATTCATTATATGCAACATTTCCTGAAATAAATGTCTGAATTTCATCAAATTTCCTGAAGTTCGATAGTTTGAATGTCTGAAACGACGACTATCTTTTCACAGTCATGGCCTTTTGAATAATTCCATTCTCCAGCTATGTACTCAATCAGTGCCTAAAGACACTAAACCAATAAATCAATGAATCAACAAATCAAAATCCTATCATCTGGCTCTGCGTCTGCATGTTCAGCATTGATGGGACTGCTGTTTCCAGAAACCTGAGACCCATCTGGACGGCAGCTAGTCCTTGGGGTCTGGTCGCCCCTCCGACTGTCCTCCCCCTCTGGGGTTCCGACTTCCTCTTGACGTACCACTGCATGTATGTGGTGTGCACCACATAGTGTCCCAGGAGCCTCTTCATTAACATGCCCAACTGAGGTGAGTGCCTCTGGGATGGTAGAGGGTGTTGAAGACAGCTGTGACAGAACATCATGTTATTCCTGGACTGGTGCTCCAAATTGTTGTGGACTGGCAGTTGGGAGCTCATGTTGATGTCCGGTGCCACCTCCTCGCTGGACATGTCCTGGGGTTGTGGCCGGGGGCAGGGGCTACCAGAATCGCCCACCTCATCACCAGGTGATACTTCAAGACACAAGACATGACGCATGATTGTAAACAACAAAGTTACATTTTTTTCCTGCACTGTAAATAAATTGAATTCAAAGGAGAGGAAGGAGGGAAAAGGAAGTGATTTGAATTCATAATGATCTGATAAAAAGATAAGCCAAACCTTGGTACCACAAGGGCAAATCAGAGCTCCCCACAGGGATTTTGGATCAGAGAATATAAATGTATGCTTCAACCGGGCTGAATGGTCTCCTTCTGCAATATAGGGATTCTGTCGGTTCTAGAAGCAGATCAATGGCAACTTTGCAACCATCCAGGCCCCCTAAGTACAATAACCCACTTATAATACCTGAAAAGGCTTTGCTCCATCATTCTGTGAGCAGTCAGGAACTCTGGGACATACAGGGCAATTTTGAGTTGACAGGCAGCAATTGCCCCGTTAGTTTCATTCCAAGGTACTGCTCTTATTTGCGAGCAAAGATTGACTGCAATCATGAATTGGTGCCAGAGTTAGATAATTGTGAGTTCAAAACCCGCTCCAGCTGTATAAGTGTAAGGGACAGAATTTAATGCCTTTGACTGGTCCCACCAAGTAGCTGAGGAATTGTAAGGAAACCAATTCCATCACCGTTGGGGAATACCCAGTTGTATTAATTGGTCACGAGGCCTTCCATTGGTTGAAGGAATCCGACTGTGGAAATATGCACCATCCCCCAAACCCCACCCCCGAGTACTTCTGGACAATCAGAGATGGCTGCACTCCATTGTTGTCAGGCAGCTGTGAGTGGCGGCTACTGGTCCAGGGTCAACGTGGGGCCCCAGGCCAAAAGGGGAGTGAGAGCGGAATTGGGGTGTGGATTATGGGAGTGGGGAAGGGGTGCTGGAGGCAAGAGTGGCAATGTGGCATTCAGTTGCCATACCCCTTTCCCGATGGCAGATTGTCCAATAAGACAATCAGTGCCTTTGAATGTAGGACCCCACCACTACATAAACCTGGGAGCCCCCAAGCAAATTTCATCGGGTTTGCAATTGTGGCTCCGCATATGGTACCTCCCTGCCTGTCACTGTTTGAATACCAGTGGTGGTTCTGATGTAGCGCTTAAGTGGGTATTAATTTCTGGAAGGCTGCCCATGAGATTTCCCATCCTAGATTCAATCGGGCGGCCAGGGGAATGCACTCTTGCCTCCAAACCCGCCTACCAATGAGGCATTACATTTTGCCCATAATCTGACCTGACACTCCAGTGCATTGCTGAGTGAGTGTCACAATTCTGGAGGTGCCACTTTTGGATGAGATGTGAGACCAGGCCCTGACTACCCTAATGGTGTCATTCAAAGAAGAGCAGGCAAATTGTCCTGGTTAATATTTATCCCTCAAGCAACAGCATTAACAATAGTTTAATTGATCATGTTGGGTTTTTCAGGACCCCGCCCACTGCCAGGATCATCTTGCCTCACCCAAAGCACATTTGGCTGACTCACCGCCAGCCCTGCAGCGGGTCCGACCATGCTGAGTTGGAAAATACTATTTGTGGGATTTTTCTGAACATAAATTTGATGATAAGTTTCCCTACATTATAACAATTGTCATACTTCGCAACAACAACTTGCATTTGCAAAGTATCTTTATCATGACTCTCCCAAGGTGCTTCACATAAGTCAAATCAGTCAAAAATGGGCGCCTAACCATGGAAGGAAACAGTGGCATTGGTCAAAAACTTGGTAAAAGAAGTTTTAAAGAAAGACTAGAGAGGCGGAGAGGGCACCTTGACCTCCCTCCAGGTGGCCTATCTCCTCAAGGGGTCAGGGAGGTTTCCTTGGGCACCCAGTGGGAGGGGGAGCATCAGGCAGATATCCCTGGGGCTTTCACCCAGGAGTCTCCAAGGGTGTCCAGGCATTCTGTCAGTGACCCCATTGACTTCAGCCCCTAGAACTGCTGAGGGAGCGCCTGCCCCAGAGCAGGAGACCCAAAGAAGACTTGTGCCCTCAAGGGGATGCCTGCCAAAGTCATTGGAATCAAGAGGGCAAAGTGGTCATCAGGCTGTCTCCATCTCTGCTGTGGACATCTGAGAAGCACCTAGATGCTCTGGTAGAATAAAGAAAGTGAAGAACTTTTGTATTCACTCTGGGACCCCAGATGCTCAAGTATTGTAAATAGTTGTTGCAATTTTGTAAATATAATTCATTGCACTTTATGGAGGTCTGCTGGGTTTTTTTTCTGTTCGTTGTGTAAATTCCTGTGTGAACTGGGGCAGCACGGTAGCACACGTGGCTAGCACTGTGGCTTCACAGCGCCAGGGTCCCAGGTTCGATTCCCTGCTGGGTCACTGTCTGTGTGGAGTCTGCACATTCTCCCCACAGTCCAAAGACGTGCAGGTTAGGTGGATTGGCCATGCTAAATTGCCCTTCGTGTCCAAAAAGGTTAGAAGGGGTTATTGGGTTATGGGGATAGGGTGGCAGTGAGGGCTTAAGCAGGTCGGTGCAGACTCGATGGGCCGAATGGCCTCCTTCTGCACTGTATGTTCTATGTTCTAACCCCCCTCTCTCTTTAAAGGGGCTGACCTAAGCTGAGTCTATCCCCCTGAATCAAGCCTGCACATGGAGGCATTGCTCCTTGTGAGCCATGTGCAAGGAACGTCCACAGTCTTTCTGAGTCTTTAGAAAGGCACTTCCCTTGTCAGGACAGTATATTAGGTTCCCCTTCAGTTGTCCAGTTAAGCTGACCTTCAGCTCCACCCACCCGATGACCCTTGGAGTTGGGCATGGCCGGCCTTGAGTTAGTGTATTGCCTTAGCTTCAGGGCGGTGCATCTGAGCTTTCAGACCATATCAAACACCTTTAAACCTCTTCCAGTAACCCACACCTTCCGCCATCACCATTGAACCCCTTTGTGTTGCCTACATCCTCCTATCTGTCGACTTTTAACCACCCCCTGCAACCCTATCACCCTGCAGCCCATCACCGTAATGCTGCACATGCCTCCCATGCCAATGAACCCACACCTGTCCCAGTCCCCATGCACACTCTAATCCTGTCCACCCCAATAATCTATGTACACCTCCATGTGCCCTGTAATCACCTAAACTGACACTTCACTAGCCGCAGCCGGACACTCACCCTCCAACCCTGCTGCTTACAGCTGCCCCCTAAAAGATACTGTGTCCCCACACCACCAGTATCCTTAGTTTTCCACCAAAGATTCCTCCATCAACACCATAGTCCCCTCCTGCATAACCCTTTCCCAACACCCTTCACTGTTCCTTCCTGCCCCTCACTGTCCCTTGCTTTCCCGAGGCCCCTGACTGCTTCCTGGTCCCAACGACCCTCTTATGTTCCAGCATCCCCAAGTCTTGCCAGCTCTTAACCTCCTCTAACCCTACACCCCACCACGCACCATTACCCAGTTGCCATGCACCTTCCATTGAATGGACCAGGCTGCCTCTTCCCTGTTAGTCCTCACGGTCTCAATGCCACAGTGGTTCGGCCATGTTTCGGAATGGCGTAAATTCCCACTGGTGGGTCAGGTGATACGCCGGTGGCAAATGGGGAATGCCAGTTGGGTGCCAGTTTGAATCCTATCCATGATATGCTAAACAGGTTCCCGATGGCCATTGGCGAGAATGACGACCTGCCGTTATCCCGCCATGATGGTCGGGACGCAAATTGTGACCTGATGTATTTATTTGCATCGTATCTCTGCCCCAACCTGCCATGAACCCTGTCATTGGCGGGAGCTGAAAATTTTAGCCCCATTGGATAAAAATCAAATCAAATCTATACTGTTTCTTCATCGCAGTCCTGAGGGAGTACTGTGCTGTTGGCAGCTTTACTTTTGCACGAGATGTTAGGTTGAGGACCCACCCCCCGACACCAGTTTGTAGATGAATTCTTCATGGAATCCTGGTCAATATTCATCCTCAAGCAACATTTAAATACAGATGCTCTGATCATTGTCACATTGCTGTTTGTGGGACCTTGCTGCAGGCATATTGGTTGCTGCCTTCCTCTATTACAATACTGATTACATTTATTGGCTGTAAAAAGTGTTGCAATGTTCTGAAGTTGTGAAAGGCACAATCTAAGTATAAATCTTTTCTTCCTTTTCTTTTTGATTGGGGGTTAATTAGCTAACTGGTTAATGAGTTCCATGCAAAACTCCTCTGTGTGTTGCTTTAACATCAGTTAGAACATAGAACATTACAGCGCAGTACAGGCCCTTCGGCCCTCGATGTTGCGCCGACCTGTGAAACCAATCTAAAGCCCATCTACACTATTCCCTTATCATCCATATGTTTATCCAATGACCATTTAATGTTGGCGAGTCCACTGCTGTTGCAGGCAGGGCATTCCTCGCCCCTACTACTCTCTGAGTAAAGAAACTGCCTCTCACATCTGTCCTACATCTATCTCCCCTCAATTTAAAGCTATGTCCCCTCGTGCTAGACATCACCATCTAAGGAAAAAGGCTCTCACTGTCCACCCTATCTAATCCTCTGATCATCTTGTATGCCTCAATTAAGTCACCTCTTAACCTTCTTCTCTCTATCGAAAACTGCCTCAAGTCCCTAAGCCTTTCCTCATAAGATCTTCCCTCCATACCAGGCAACATCCTGGTAAATCTCCTCTGCACCCTTTCCAATGCTTCCACATCCTTCCCATAATGCGGCAGCCAGAACTGCACGCAATACTCCAAATACGGCCGCACCAGAGTTTGTACAGCTGCAACATGACCTCATGGCTCCGAAACTCAATCCCTCTGCCAATAAAAGCTAATAAAAGGTTAGGTAATCTCTTTAAAGAAAATAGATCATGGCTACTTTACAATCCTAAAGAGAAACGCTTACTGGCAGGTGAACCTGCCAGAAAAAATGAAAGCTCCCTGATGGAAAAAGTACACATTGAGATGTTACAGCATGGAGAATCGCATCATCAATTCTATTCCCCAATCTATAGCCTGCTTGGAGTACCAACATGCTGTGCCACTGCATGCTGCAATGTTTCAAAGAGATTGTGTTATTTACTTCCCCATGACTGAAAAATGGAGCATGAATGATTGTGACAGGAACCCCATGGAAGCATCTGTACACAAGTCTTCTGAAAGACTAATAGTCATAATTCTTGAGCATCACGCTGGTATTGATAACTCATTGGACAGGCCAACAGATCTCCAGAGTGTTCTCAGAGAAGGTGCCTTCATGTCAACACATACTCCTTTGCTAAGAATGAACTTGAAATCGGATGGAAACAATAATCCGTACCTCAGGAAACATTTCCCTGGAATCTTACCGGAATAGTCACAAATACATTTCCAGCTTGGTTTCTTTCTGAAATCTTTGAATTGTTGCTGCATCTAAACCATGTCTTGGATGCCAATAGCTTTTAAAATTTGCATAACCAAACACCCGGACCAGGAGACAAGTTCTGCTTTATTTGGAAGCAGCTAAGATAGATGGGTACTTACTTACTGGAGATGAATGTGTCTTAAATAGAGTTCGATGATCGCATAATGCACCAAAAATAGACATGCACAGAGAAAAATGAAAAGAAATTTTGAACTTGAGCAACTGGAATCATGGTGGGTGGGGGCGCTTAATTTGGTGAAAGGCAAAATATTTGTGTCTCAATGGTGGGATGACTTGCAAATTTTCTTCGCTCATCTTCCAAGGTAGATTATAGTGGTTGGGTTTCCCGATGAACAATGCAGGAACCTTATTTGCGTTCATTAGCATGTTCATTAAAAGGTCATTTTACCAGAACTAAGGACCCCTCCAAATTAAGGGGCTGGATTCTCCACACCCCGACGGCGAAATTTAGACGGAGGCGCCGGGGCAGAGGATCCATTTTGACGCACAAAATTGGGACCGGTGCTGGTTCCCCGAAGTCCCGACGGCGTGGATATCATGATTGCCAGTCGGGATGCTAGCGTGGCGTCTGCGGACTCAGTCCGCGGCTGCCCTGGTTGGGGCTGGGCCGATAGGAGGGCAGTGGGGGACTTATACGCAGCAGGGCAATGTTTGGGCGGTCGGACAGGCTCGGGTACACAGCCAATCGGGGGGTCTATTTTTAATGTCCAGCTTCGTGGTCTGAGTCCGCCATGGAGCATAGCGCGGCCGCTGGTGGCCGCCGCCATGCGCATGCGCAGCCTCAGACCAGGAGGTACGGGGGCCCGTATCTGCAGCAAAAGCTGATAGTTTTACACCAGGTCCCGGCTAGCCCACGGCAGGGCTAGGAATATGTGGCCCTTTCATGCCACATTTTCTGGCGTGAAAGTCCACAGTTTTTACGATGGAGAATGGGCACCCCTGCAAGAGGCAGGGGATCTCTATTAATCTTAGTATGCAAGGTCGGCCAGTAAGGCACCGACCATATTTATGCCAATTCTGGGGTGCCGGAGCATCCCGATTTGGCATCAAACCGGCGCCTACCACTTTAGAGGCTATTCTCCGCCCAAACGTGTTTCGCGATTTCTGCGTTGGCAAGTTCCCTTAGTCTCTGAAATGGAGAATCTGGCCCATAGTCCTTTTTTGATGCAGCACGGTAGCACAGTGGTTAGCACTGTTGCTTCACAGCTCCAGGATGCCAGGTTTGATTCCCAGCTTGGGTCACTGTGTGGAGTCTGCACGTTCTCCCCGTGTCTGTGTGGGTTTCCTTCGGGTGCTCCGGTTTCCTCCAATAGGTTTGGAAAGACATGTTGTTAGGTGAATTGAACATTCTGAATTCTCCCTCTGTGTTCCCGAACAGGCCCCAGGTGACTGTGGGATTTTCACAGTAACTTCATTGCAGTGTTAATATAAGTCTACTTGGGACAATAAAGATTATTATTATTAAAATATATCAGGGCCTGCGGGATCTTGCACCAGATCACGCACATTAGCTGTCATTTGGCCGTATGAGGTTTTTGCCTGCTGACCCTTCAGCAAGCTAGCCACAGGCCCCATCATGGCAGTTGTCTGTCTATTCAGTTCACCCTCTGCAGGAAGCCACCACGATTTGGAGGTGCTTGGTGCCTTTAATTGGACACTGAACCTTTCCCTGGTCCATTAGGTAATGTCACCAGCAGATACAATTGCAGTGCAGGGTCAGGATCCAGAAATTATCTTGGTTCCCATGCTTCACTTTGAAAATCTGGCCTCAGGATTTACACCTGAATAGAATAGGTTTACTGTTGAATCTGCGATAAGCAGAACTCACAGACGATGGTAGAAATTAGAGAACAAGATTTATTCCAATACAATTTTATACAGCTGGGGCTCTCCTTGTAAAGGGGAAGCTCCCTCCCCTTAAAGCGGAAGTTCATATTCCGAGGAGGTCATGGAAAATTGGATGGCCCTCTTCCCAGGACCACCATTGTGGTTATAATATTTACTCTTGCATCAGTTGCCAAGCAGAGAGAAGGCTGCAACATCAACAATATCATCAGCCTATGCAATAAAATACTGAGGCTGTTAACAGTAGGCTTGAGCATATCAAAGTGACTTGAATTCCAGCTTTGACGCATAGTTTAGAATTGCTAAATCCTATCTTTCTATGGGTGAGTGTGTGTGTGTGTGTGTGTGGGGGGGGGGCGGGGGGGGCACTGGTTGTATAATTATGGTATAAACGAAATAAGCCTCCTGCCTACTCAACAAATGAAAGTTTGTTTGTCCACAGAAGTAATTTGGCTAACTCAGAAACACAGCAATATTTGGCTATGGTTTTTGAAATCATCCAGCACTGTTGGTTTCAATTACAGATTTGTGAACATTTGCATGGATTTGTTCATGTATATGAATCAAAGCGTTGGAGTGTACAATCTTATCGTCTCCCACAGAGTTGAAGAAATAGTATGGGGGAGATTCTCCGAGCCCCATGCCGGGCCGGAGAATTGGCGCAACCGTGCCACGACGCCCCGACGCCAAATTCTCCGAGGTATGGAGAATTGGCGCCATTTGCGCCGGCGCGGCTAGCACGGCACCGGCCGCAGGCTGCTGGAATCGGCTGGCCCGGCGATTCTCCGGCCCGGATGGGCTGAGTGGCCGCACAGATACAACAGAGTTCCGCCAGCACCATTCATCCCTGGTCGCTGCCGGCGGGAACTCTGCACGAGCGATTGGGGGGGTGGCCTGTGGGGGGGGGGGGGCTCTGTCCCCGGGGGCAGCCTCCGATGGGGTCTGGCCTGTGCAATCGGGGCCAACCAATCGGCGGGCCGGCCTCTCCCCCCCCCCGGGCCTACTTCCCTGCGCAGCCGGCCCCTGAACACCGACGCCATGTCGAGTTGGGGCCAACCGATCGGCGGGCCGGCCTCTCCCTGCTCCCGGGCCTACTTTCCTGCGCAGCCGGCCCCTGAACATCGACACCATGTCGAGTCGGGGCCAACCGATTGGCGGGCCGGCCTCTCCCCCCCAAGGCCAACTTTCCTGCGCAGCCGGCCCCTGAACACCGATGCCATGTTGAGTCGGGGCCAGCACGTGGAAGAAGTCCCCCACGCATGCGCAGGTTGGCGCGGCCCAACTGCGCATGGGCGGGTTGGCGCGGCGCCCATTTGGCACTGGGAAGGGAGGCTGGAGCGGTGTGAACTGCTCCAGCGCCATGCTGGGGGCAAGAATCGGTCGTCCCTGTGCCCGTTTCGCGCCGTCGTGAAATGCGACGGTGTGAACACTTGGGTTCCATTTGGGAGAATCGCCCCCTGTATCTTTTGGAATCCAGTGACAAAAGGCATTGTTGTGCAGCTGTAACTTTGTTCTGTAACCATTTCATTGGCATTGCCTGTTCAGATTGTGCCTGCTTACTGCCGATTAACACAAAGCACCATTTGTCATTCTGTCCACGCTTCACTGTGCTATTCACTTGTTCTTATGAGAACAAAGAAAATGCATAATTGATTGCATACCCATTTTTGGCCATCGTACCTACATTATGATGATGAATTGGAACTGATCTGGTATAATGACTGGAGGTGGTGGACATGTTTTACATTAAACAAATGCAAATAGTGTGCAAAATGAATTTGAATGATGCATGATTTAGAAGTGCAGTAACCTCACTATCTGTGAAATTCCTCATTAGAATATTCTCCTGCATAACATACTTGTACGCCAGCAAGCTCAGAGAGCTGAATGGAATGACATACAATTTAAACTCAGACAATTAATTATCAGGACACCGTGATTTCTCCTGTTGCAGGGTTACTTTGGTTGTGACATTCTCACTTGGTGATATTTGTTTCCGGCACTGAACATAGGAACAGTTGAAACACAAATTTAAGTCAATTCAATCTCCACCAGTGAGATCTTGTGTAAATGTAAAATCATAAAGTGAAAGGTGAAATTAGGAGAATTTCGTTTCTTTGTACTGATGTTTGTTTGGGCATGGTATCACTTTAGTGTCAGAATCAAAATCCATAACAGTTCTTCAATGGGTAATGGATAACTGAATGAAAAATCCCCCCCCAAAAAGTGAGAGGACAGGAGAATGGAACAAAGTGGATAGGTTTTTAGAGAACAAATTTAGACATGGTGGACTGACTATCTTCCCCCTGAAAATTCCGTGGCCTAAAAGTGGGCTACATAAATAGCGTTTGTTTTATCGGCACTGCCTGGTCCATGAAGGTTTCAAATTGGGAAGCTTGCCGACTCTCCTATTACTTGAAACATGAGGTAATTGTGGTGGTATGATTAGCATAGCTGCCTGCCATTGGTGCAGAACACCGGCTTACCATTGGCCCTGGTCGGTCATGTGCCTCTCGACCGGTTGGTTGAGACCAGTCATGTGACGGCTCCCCGATTGGTCGAGAGGCTGAGTTAACCCCGCCTTCAGGGCGGGGTATAAATACCCAGTACTCCCGGTGGTCGTCCTTATACTGTAATCGACCGCAGGGCTAACATCTAGCTGATTAAAGCCATACTTTTGTCCAGCAACTCATCTCGCGTTCAATTGATGGTGCATCAGTCCTTTACATCTACTAATAAGAGGCCTAATGCCTGCTTCAGTTCTCCACTCCTAACGCTGCTTTTCCCTGTTGTCGCTGCAGTCCCATTGTGAAATGCACTCAGACGATTAAGCCCCAGGGATTACCAACCAAAATGGTAAGTAGCATGACGATACCATACTGCCTGGATCATGCATTGAACTGGCTTATCGTCTTCCCTATGCTGTTTTGGGGAGCTGTCCAATTTAGCCACCTTTGAAGCACAAACTCCGAACACTGGGATTGCGATTTAAATAACACCACTATTGCTACTTTTTTCACGGGATATGGGTGTCACTGGGAAGACCACCATTTGTTGCCCACCCCTAATTGCACCTGAACCGAGTCTCTTGTAGGCCATTTCAGAGGGCAGTTATGAATCAAGGGCAGCGAGGCTATATGGGTAGAGATCAGGAATAAGAACGGTGCAGTCACAATGTTGGGGGTTTACTACAGGCCACCCAACAGCCAGCAGGAGATAGAGGAGCAGATAGGTAGACAGATTTTGGAAAGGAGTAAAAGCAACAGGGTTGTTGTGATGGGAGACTTTAACTTCCCCAATATTGACTGGGACTCACTTAGGGCTAGGGGCTTACACGGGACAGAGTTTGTAAGGAGCATCCAGGAGGGCTTCTTAAAACAATATGTAGATAGTGCAACTAGGGAATGGGCTGTTCTGGGCCTGCTATTGGGGAACGAGCCCAGCCAGGTGGTAGAAGTTTCAGTGGGGGAATATTTCGGGAACAGTGACCACAATTCAGTACATTTAAAGTGCTGGTGGGCAAGGATAAGAGTGGTCCTAGGGCAGGGGTGGGCAAACTTTTCCGTGCAAGGGCCACATTCAGAAATTCACAATTTTAAAGGGCCACATAGTATTAATAGTCCCGGTTGTAACCAATTAGCATGCGGCACATACCTCAGCGCTTCCCCCGGTGGCATCCTGCCTTTAGCCCTCTTTATCTCTACTTTTCAAAAATGGCGCTTCACCCGGTTATGATTCTGGGCGCCTCATATAGAACATAGAACAGTACAGCACAGAACAGGCCCTTCGGCCGTCGATGTTGTGCCGAGCAATGATCACCCTACTCAAGTCAACATATCCACCCTATACCAGTAACCTAACAGCCCCCCACATTAACCTTATAAAAAAAAAAATTAAAAAAAAAAAAAAAACTTTTTTAAAATAATTTTTTTTTTTATGACTTGATCTTGGTGGGCCGCATAAAGACCTTTGGCGGGCCGCATGCGGCCCGCGGGCCGTAGTTTGCCCACCCCTGTCCTAGGGTGAATGTGCTAAATTGGGGGAAGGCTAATTATAACAATATTAGGCGGGAACTGAAAAACCAAGATTGGGGGCGGATGTTTGACGGTAAATCAACATCTGACATGTGAGAAGCTTTTAAATGTCAGTTGAAAGGAATTCAGGACCGGCATGTTCCTGTGAGGAAGAAAGATAAATATGGCAAATTTCGGGAACCTTGGATAACGAGAGATATTGTAGGCCTCGTCAAAAAGAAAAAGGAGGCATTTGTCAGGGCTAGAAGGTTGGGAACAGACGAAGCCTGTGTGGAATATAAGGAAAGTAGGAAGAAACTTAAGCAAGGAGTCAGGAGGGCTAAAAGGGGTCACGAAAAGTCATTGGCAAATAGGGTTCAGGAAAATCCCAAGGCATTTTACACGTACATAAAAAGCAAGAGGGTAGCCAGGGAAAGGGTTGGCCCACTGAAGGACAGGGGAGGGAATCTATGTGTGAAGCCAGTGGAAATGGGCGAGGTACTAAATGAATACTTTGCATTGGTATTCACCAAAGAGAACCTAGATCTCTCTGACTATCAATACTCTTGAGCAGAGACTTTTTTCCCAGGGTAGCGGGGTCAATTACTAGGGGGAATGGGTTTAAGGTGCGAGGGGCAAGGTTTAGAGGAGATGTACGAGGCAAGTATTTTACACAGAGGGTAGTGGGTGCCTGGAACACGCTGCCAGAGGAGGTAGGGACGATAGTGATGTTTAAGGGGCATCTTGACAAATACATGAATAGGATGGGAATAGAAGGATACGGACCCTGGAAGTGTAGAAGATTTTAGTTTCGACGGGCAGCATGGTCGGCACAGGCTTGGAGGGCCGAAGGGCCTGTTCCTGTGCTGTACTTTTCTTTGTTCTTTGTTATTTGTTCTTTGTTATGAATCAAGTACATTAACATGGATCTGAAGTCACATCTGTCAGCACCAGCGCACTCGCACAGCACCCTGGGTGTACCCACACCACATGGATGCCAGCGTTTCAAGAAAGCACCATCTTCTCAAAGACAATTAGGCAATGGGCAATGAATGTTGGCTCAACCAGCGATGCCCTCATCCTGTGACAAAACAAAAAAAAATGTCACATAAGCCAGTCTCGGCAGATTTCCTTCCCTAAAGGACCATTGCGAAATAGATGGGTTTTTATGACAAATGAAAATAGTTTATGATCAGCATTACTGAGGCTAGCATTCAATTACAAATTTTTTTCATCAATTGAATTCTAATTTCCACCAGCTGTCATGGTGAAATTTGTATCCATCTCCCCAGGGCAGTAGCTTGGGTCTCTAGATTATGAGTCGAGTGATAATGCCAGCCACAGTACATGCCAAATACAAAATGAGTAGAGATCTGTACGTTTGCATGCAGCCCGCTCTGTTTCACCTTTTCCTTTGACAAAATATCAAGGGGTAGAAATTGGTATGCATTGCACCCAGATACAGACCTATCCCAAGTGCTTTATTCTGACTGAGGATACAGAACGTTGCCATTTTCTTCCTGGTAATACTGCTAAGAGCAGCATCATTTTGATTTGGCAACACCAGAGATTGTCAACAATTTATCCCAGGGTTCATGGTTATTCGATCACTAAGCATTGTGAGCAAACACAATCCTAAAAGGTAGTGCACGTGACATACCTCACTCTCATTTTTCCCCTTTTCTTGAACTGATATATCCTTTTATGAATGTGAGATGGTTGGAAAAAGACAGAATCTTACTCTCGTTCTTCAATCAATATGTGAAACATATTTTTCCTTAACTTTGGGAGGGGTTCATTTCTCTGCAGACTGAAACCTCTGACTCCATGTCCAGAAAGACTCCATTGTTTGCCTTCTCACCCAACGAGCTGAACAGACGTATTCTTGTGAAAATGCACAATATGTTGCCTTAGGTTGGATAATTGCATTTCTTTTAAATTGTTGAACAAGTCACAGAGAAATATTCCTCTCACTCTCCAAAGGTTTGGCTTTCTCGTCATGCAAGTGGTTCTCTTTTTGGCATACATGTGAATTGGGAAAACAAATCTTGAAAACAAACTGGGACTGCTTGCATTGCCACCTGCTTTGCTATTTTCCACGCGATGAAGTGTGGATTCAGTCCTAATGGGTTTAAGTGTGTACCAAAAGAATTAGCGATGGTAATCAGTGCAGAACAACGAAAATCCTCGCAGGACCTCACATAGACGTTGTTTAATTCTGATCACATCAATGATCTGCATTTCCACAAGCAACATTCCCCAAACAAAGGAAGGGCAATATGTGTAATTAATTGTTTGGAAGGCACTCTGCTATGTGAATGCACAATTTAATCGACCAATTTTCTCTCCAGGTCACTTGTACACTATCTCCATGCCTCTTCACATCCCATTTCTCAGAGAAGAAGCTAGGGCATGAAGTCCAGAATTGCATTTAAATCAATGCATTTCTGGACTGGCTGACGATCAGTGGTATCAATGTCTTCAACAGCTTAGTTTCTAATAACGATCTATATTAGTGTCGTAAGTAGGCTTACATTAACAGTGCAATAAAGTTACTGTGAAAATCTCCGAATCGCCACGACACGGTGTCTGTTCGGGTATACAGGGGGAGAACTCAGAATGTCCAATTCACCTAACAAGCACGTCTTTTGGGACTTGGAGGAAACCAGAGCACCTGGAGGAACCCCACGTAGACACGGAGAGAACGTGCATACTCCGCAAAAACAGTGACCCAAGCTGGGAATCAAACCTGGGTCCCCAGCAATGTGAAGCAACAGTGCCAACCACTGTGCTACTATTAGAACAAAGAAAATTACAGCATTAGAAAAGGCCCTTCAACCCTCCAAGCCTGCACTGCCAATGCTGCTCCTCTGAAATAAAACCCTAGCCTTCCGGGGACCATATCCCTCTATTCCCATCCTATTCATGTATTTGTCAAGTTGCCCCTTAAAAGTCACTATTGTATCTGCCTCCACTACCTCCTCCAGCAGCGAGTTCCAAGCTCCCACCACCTTCTGTGTGAAAAACATGCCTCATCCATCTTCTTTAAACCCTCCCCCTCGCACATTAAACCTCTGCCCCATAGTAATTGACGTCCGCCCTGGGAAAAAGCTTCTGACTATCCACTCTGTCCATGCCCCTCATAATATTGTAGACTTCTATCAGGTTGCCCCTCAACCTCCGATGTTCCAGTGAGAACAAACCACACTTCTCTAACCGCTCCTCATAGCTGATGCCCTCCATACCAGGCAACATCCTGGTAAATCTTTTCTATGCCCTCTCCAAAGCCTCCGCATCCTTCTGGTAGCATGGCAACAGAATTGAACACTATATTCCAAGTGCGCCCTAACTAAGGTTCTATAAAACTGCAACATGACTTGCCAATTTTTGAACTCAGTGCCCCGGCCGATGAAGGCAAGCATGCCCTATGCCTTCTTGACTACCTTCTCCACCTGCATTGCCACTTTCTGTGACCTGTGTAAACACAGATCCCTCTGCCTATCAATACTCTTAAGTACATTTACTGTATATTTCCCATCTGTATTAGACTTTCCAAAATGTATTACCTCATATTTGTCCGGATTAAACTCCATCTGCCATCTCTCCTCCCAAGTGTCCAACCAATCTGCATCCTGCTGTATTCTCTGACGGGTCTCATCGCAATCCTCAATTCCATCAATCTTTGTGTCGTCCACAAACGTACTAATAAAACCTGTTACATTTTCCTCCAAATCATTTATATATTTAATAAAAAGCAAAAGTCCCAGCACTTATCCCTGAGGAACTCCACTCGCCACAGCCATCCATAAAATTGTGCATGGCTTGCTCTGGCACATATCTGCATTGTTGGAGTTGAATCTTCATTACTGTGTTCCTTTACTTGCTCTGTTCTTCGATAATTAAACATACATGTCATCAGAACTGATCTAGGCCTTAAAATTGGATATTTATAGAAGAATAGTTGTATGATATTTCATGAATATGAAGCCAAAGGAGCAGGTGCAATGTTCACTTGATGATAAGGCCCAGAGGTAATTCATCTGCCCGACTACCAGAGCAGAATGGGACTTGTTGAGTAATGAGAATACTTGACTCCGGAAATAAGTACATGCCAATTCTAACGCAGGCAAACTGCAGGGATTGATCTAAAATCGGTTAGCCCGATGCCCAGCCAATATTGAGCCCCATGACTCATTTACATCGAAACGCTTTTAGGCAATTCACTGGCGAAGACCATTTGAATTTCTGATCACTGTACATTTTGGGCAATGGAGGCAAAGAAACGATCAGTCAAGACTGAAAGGAGTGTTGGGCGTGGTGATCCAGTGAGTAGGATGAGAGGTAGCTGGCACTGCTTGTGGTTTTGATGTGGAGCCAGGAAGAACTCTCCTGCATCTCCTGGATCCACATTCAGGTACATATTTACAAAAGCTTATCTTTTAGTTGCTGGTGTCTATTGGTCCATTTCAATTTATAGACCGCATTTTACTGAACATAGCCGGTCCAGCACTGGCTACATTCAGGGGAGGTCACACTGTTAAGAAGACTTCAAACAAACATGAAGGCCTTTACGTGCATCTTCAAATGGCTCCACCCTGTTTTAGGTGCAGGTCCAGGATAGCTCTTCTGAACTAACAGGGAGGAGCTCTTCTGCCTCAGTATGTGCATGTACACCACCTTCCATATTGACTGCTACGGCCCCATGTTGCACCTTTTGCACAGGTAGAATCCTGTTAAATTCTGAAGCCTCTATTTATTTAGAACCATTTACAAATTCAGATTGCCCCGAAGTGCTGCCCAGGCACGGAAGAACTTTTGAAGTGGGATCAGTTTGGGAATGTTGAAAAAAACAATACCGCTCTCCCCTACCTCATTTCAGCAGCTGTGTAAATTTAATAGCTCATTAAAGCTGAGAGAAAAAAGAAAGCTGTATTCACACACTTCACTGGATGTCATCCTGAAAACATTGCAGCAAAATATGAGAAATGCTTACAATGTAAAATGCAAATAGATTTACCAAGTTATTCGGTGTTGGAGAAATCTATAAACAAGAACAACTTTTAGTCATATAGCACTTTTAACATAAAATATTACAAGGCACTTTATAAAGGTACATAAGAAAATATTAGGGTAGATGACCCAAGTCTTGGCAAATAGAGAGATTTTAAGGAGTGTCTTAAAGGAGGAAAGCAAGGTGAAAGGGCACAGAGGTTTAGGGAGGGAATCCCAGAGCTTAAGGGAAATAAAGGGCCAGAACCTGAGGAAATTATTAACAAAAGTGAATGGAAGGTGAAGATGGGTAATCCTGAAATAATGAATTTGAAATCGCTGTTCTCTAGATTGACCGTCAAAGAAGCTATGTCATATAAATAGAGAAAGACACTGGGTGGAATCTTACCACAATTTGGCCAAGTGTCAGACTCAGACTGAAAACTGGCATTGCACAGACCAGTTTTCTCTCCAAATATTGAGCCTCTTCGAGAAAAATAAATGAGTGCCCGTGGTTTACACATCACTCTGGTGGGGCGGGGCCTCATAGAGACAGCAACAACCTCCATGGAAATCTGGCTGCCATATTTAAAGGGTGCCCCGGTCATCACTCCAGTCTAATGGTTTCCAGCCTCCATCACGGAGCTATCGGGGGCTATCCCCCCAGCCCCGACAATCCTTGTGGGATTCTCATGGGATTTAGCTCCCATGCCGCTGATCTCGTGCATGGTTAGTGAGGTGTCAAAATTGCCTCCAATGTGACAACTGTGATCTTCATGATCCATACTGCGGCTTTATAGAAGGTAACCCCTATTCCAGTATAATGTGTTCTTGATAAAGAAATAGCACTAGCCTTGTAGACCAAGTGTTCACGTGAGAACACGACGCAGCCACAGGAAAGTCACATGGCGGGAGTGCGGGAAACTGTTTTTCCCGGGAGCTCAGGCAGAGCAAAAGTGCTGAATGTAGCTGTTGACTTTAACAATAAATTACCTTTGTTGGAAGTCCTTGGCATCATTGATTTTACATGATGCCAGGAGTTGGCAATATGGCATAAAGTCTTTGACACATCGACCCACTCATATTCAATGAGAATGTTGCAGATAGCTGGGAAACATTTCACAAGGAGTGGCGTATATCCTGTGGAGCCATGCTTTTGGACAAGTCAGAAAAGGGAGGACATTGCATCCTGCCATGGAACCCAGTGGGAAATCCCCCGGTATCATCCGTCCCTGGCGGAATTAATTATACACCTGGAGGGTTTCGCTCCATCCTTCATGGCGGGGTGGAGTTGATGCCGCGTCCCATCATACCTGGATGCCGTATTGAAATGATGCCCAACATCACTGGTCCACTGAACTTTGACAAAGAGTCATCCAGACTTGAAACATTAGCTCCATTTTCTCTTCACAGATGCTGTCAGACTTGCTGAGATTGTCCAGCATTTTCTATTTTTGTTGTCACTGATCTACTGTTGAAGAAAGGAAATGGATCTCCTCCATGACACTGAAGTTGGAGGATCCACCTGATAGACAGTCCCACCACCCACTGCTGTGATGTTCCAGAGTCTAGGGTCGCTGGCGGCATCTATCCTGTAATCCAGAGGCAACCCCAGGCCTTCTACAGGTAAGCTCGATTTTTGCACAGACATGTTCTGGACCGGTGTATTTTTCCTCTGGTGTAACGGTGACTTTGGCATGCAGAGAAGATTCTGGTTGGGACTTCACCTGCATCCCATTACTGGGATGCAGATTAGTTTCAGACTGGCTTCCAGGGGGATTCCCGATCCAAAATGGCGGGCACCATCAAAAAATCCCGTGGGAAATGTATGCCTCGTTGAAACCTATTTTTGGGCCTCCCACCGAATTCCACCTCTCCCTTCGCCATTGATCCTGCTGGCAGATTCCCAGTAGAATTCTGGCTCCTGTTTAATTCTAGAATCAGGAAGCGAAAAATTTTGATTTGCCCTCCCTTTTCTGACTAGTCCAAGAGCATGGCTCCACAATATGTACGCCACTCCTTGTAAAATGTTTCCCAGCTATCTGCAACATTCTCACCGAACACCAGTGGGTCCATGCGTCAAAATCGTTGTGCCATTTTGCCAACTCCTGACACCATGTAAAAGGTTGTGGATTCCTAAAATCACTGATGTCAAGGACTTCCAACAAAGGTAATTTATTGTTAAAGTCAACGGCTACATTCAGCACTTGTGTTCTGCCTGAGATCCCGGGGATAATTGCTACTTGATATGTGTTTTAGCTTCCTAATTTTCAATAGTTTACAGCAAAATCGTCAATCTACATTTAATGAAAGGAGTAAATAGAACAGTGTTTGCTATGCTGTTCTAATTATTTTAATGCTTATCTTTCCATGGAGGAGTTAACTTGCTCTTGGCAATTGGGCACCAACTCCTCAAATTATTTTTCTTTAATGGCTGTCAATTTAAAGTTTGGTCATTACTCGTCAAAGTTTGTCCCTTTGGGTTCACGATGCAAATGTTTGTACTTCACATTCTCAATTGCCTAAAAATAACTTTGGAGCCAGCATTCAGCCAAATACACCAAGCTCAATAAGGGAGTGAAAATGAGGAGGAACCGAGAGTTCTGTGTATTCGACGAAATTTTGGGTCAGTAATGTGGTAGTTGATGACAGGACATTAAGCAAAGTCTATTATTCCCGATCTTTCTTGGCCGCGCCAACTGATCTTTCATCGTCTTTTCCAGTAATGATGTGGGGCGGGATTCTCCCAGCCCCGCCCCGGGCCGGAGAATCCCCGCAACCGTGCCATGCTGCCCCGACGCCCTCACGCAATTCTCCGCGGAATCGGCACCATTGGCGCTGGCGCGTTTGGCATGGCGCCGGTCACGGCCGCTCTACGCGGCCGGGCCGCAGATTCTCCGGCTCGGATCGGGTGAGTGGCCGCTCTGTAAAGGCAGAGTCCCGCCGGCGCCGTCCACACCTGGTCTCAGCCGACGGGAACTCTGTGCGCAGGGTCGGGGGGCTGCCTGTGGCAGGTGGGGTGCTCCGACCCCGGGGAGTGCCTCTGATGGGGCCTGGCCCGCAATTGGCACCCACTGATCGGCAGGCCAGCCTCTTGCTCCCTGGCCTATCTTCTTATGCGCCGGCCCCTGAACTCACGCACCATGTTGCGTCGGGACTGGCATGTTGAGGGAAGCCACCGCCCATGTCCTCGTTGCCGCCGGCGCCACTGCTCATGTAAGGATCCCGCGGTGCTGTTGCACCGGGATCGGAGGCTGGACCGGCATGGGGTCAGAATCGGTACTCCCAGTGGCCCGTTCACGCCGTCGTGAAACGCGACGGTGTTTCCGACGGCGTGGAGACTCTGCCACCGAATGGGAGAATCCCGCCCTTGATTCCATAAATTCTGTTGCATCATTTATGCTGAAGTTTGCTTCATCCCTCATTACACAGTGACAACCATGGTTGCCTGTCTGCTGCCCATGTAGACAGGAGGCTTATTCTGATTGTTCGTTATTCAAACTGTAATGTTAGATTTTCTTTCACTTTTGCTGCCAGCTACGCCACCTAACTTGGTAGAGAGGGCACAATAGGCTGACCGTCCTGGGCCCTCTTTTATATTTCTGTCTGAAAAGGAAACAGCACGAGGTCATATCAATGGCATTACATGTCAAGGGCATGGCACTAACCTTCTAGTACCCCCACATACTAAATACACATGCAGCAGTGCTCCCACCTGCACTTAACTGGGGAAAAATATTTAATAAGGACACGGGGAGTCCACACAGAATCAAGTAAGAATAAAGTTTTATTTAGACTAATGACATATATACTATCTGGTAGATCCCTACTGGGTTCCTCTTTGTGGTTGGTGCCTTACTGGGCAACTTTGGTTAATTGAGATACCCGCCCTTAGTGGTACACATTCTTACCGATGTCTGATAGAATCAAACTCAGTTGTGTATGAAGCCTACAGTCCCATTAACATCTCAACAGGGGCTACCCCAGTTACTCTGTGCACCGTGATTCTTTATGAGAGTACAAATATTGCCATTCTTTTGTCCATCAAGATGCACATCTGTTTCGTGAGTCCCCCGTTTAACCATCGGCACAGCCCTCTCTGCCAATCCATTTGATGCTGGATGGTATGGGGCAGAGCGGATGTGTCAAATCCCATTGCTCGTCACAAAAATGGCAAACTCTTCACTCGTGAAAGAGGCTACATTATCAATCACAGTTTCTTAGGGATTTCGTGGGTAGAAAAAGAAATGCGCAAAGAAATCCACGATCAGCTGGGAGGTGATTGCTGCCACCTTGTGGACCTCCAGCCACTTTGAGTGGATGTCCATCAGGGTGAGAAGCATTGAACCCAAGAAAGGACCGACAAAATCAGCGTGTATGCAAGCCCAAGGTGCCCGGCCACTCCGAAGGGTGCAGGGGTGCCGCTGGGGGGAGCTTATGGTGTTCTTGACAAATGGAGCACTGCTGGGCCAATGTCTCGATATCCATGTCCAAACCCGGCCACCAGACATGGTTTCTCGCCAGTATTTCCATTTTGGATGTACTATATGGTGGGCAGCCTTGACATGTTCACGGCCAGTTTGCGTCTAGTCACGAACAAATGAGGCAGTGAAGGGCAAGGAATCCATGAAATTTAGGACAGGAATCACTTTGTCTGCAATAGGAGGGTTCATGGATTTGATCTACAGTGGAAGATAGCTCAATGCATCAGCATTCGCAATCTGGGTCCCTGGGCGGTGTTCGAAAGCGTATTCGTAAGCAACCAATAACAGAGTCCAGCACTGATTCTTTGCAGACACAATTGGCAAAATTGCCTTGTCTTCAAGGAGGAGTGATGAGCCATCAATTGCACGAGAGACGAGTTGCTATACAAAAGTTAGGCTTTAATAAGCTAGAACTTAGCCCTGCGGTCGACTACAATAAAATGGACGACACCGGGCGTTCTGACTATTTATACCTCGGTATGGAGGCGTGGTTAACTCAGCCTCTCGATCAATCGGAGAGCCGTCACATGACTGGTCTCAACCAATTGGCCGAGAGGCACATGACCGACCAGGGCCAATGGTAAGCCGGTGTTCTGCACCAATGGCAGACAGTTATGCAAATCATACCACCACATTCACCCCTTGCGGAGAAAGAAGCCGCTGGGGGGTATCAACGAGACCCGGGGGCGGGGGGGGGGGGGGGGGGGGGGGGGGGGTGGGGGGAGGAGAGAGAACTGGTGGTATGAGTAGCAGCCGGGAGAACAAAAATTTTCTCTCCTTTTCTTTTATTACATTTTGGCTTCCCACTGGCCCAGACAATTAGCAATAGTACCCAAAGTCCCAACAAAGTCCATGGAGCTGTTGAAATTTAAATCGATTCGATCAGTCTTTTCGTGGCCCATGACGTTCTGGCAGACCGCTGCAGTGGAGTTGGTGACGTTGGTTCAGCCGATGGTGGTGGTTCCGCTGACGGCCTGGAGTCCGGGAGCGATGGTCCTTGAATAGTCTCCGTCACCCAAGCTGGCTATGGAGACGCCATGGAAGGGGAAGGGGTGACCTGGGTGGGGCGCTGGGGTAAAAAAACAGGGGGGGGGGGTCTGTGGTGAAGGGGGGGAAGGCCGCACGCCGGTGGGTGCCAGGTCCCGGAGGGAGACCGTGTCCTGCCGACCGTCGGGGTACTCCACATACGCATACTGCGGGTTAGCGTGGAGTAACTGGACTTGTTCCACCAACGGGTCGGACTTGTGCACCCGCACATGCTTCCAGAGCAAGATGGGTCCGGGGGTGACCAGCCACGTTGGGAGAGGGGATCCGGAGGTCGACTTCCTGGGGAAGACAAGAAGACGTTCATGAGGTGTCTGATTTGTTGCGGTACAGAGGAGGGAGCGGATAGAATGTAGGGCATCGGGGATAACCTCTTGCCATCGGGAAATAGAGAGATCTCTGGACCGGAGGGCCAGTAGTATGGTCTTCCAGATGGTACCATTCTCCCGCTCGACCTGTCCGTTACCCCGGGGGTTATAGCTGGTCGTCCTGCTAGAGGCGATGCCCCTGTTGAGCAGGAATTGACGCAGCTCGTCGCTCATAAATGAGGACCCCCAATCGCTATGTATGTATGCGGAGTAGCTGAACAGGGAGAAGATGGAGAGGAGGGCCTTAATGACGGTCGATGTGGTCATGTCGGGGCAGGGAATGGCGAAGGGGAAGCGGGAGAATTCATCAATTACCGGTAGGAAGTAAATGTTGCGGTTGTTAGAGGGAAGGGGCCCCTTGAAGTCAATGCTGAGACGTTCGAAGGGGCGGGATGCTTTGATCAGGTGTGCGCGCTCGGGCGGTAGAAGTGCGGTTTGCACTCGGCGCAGATGTGGCAGTCACGGGTTACTGTCCTGACTTCCGCGATGGAGAAAGGCAGGTTGCGGGCCTTAATGAAATGGTAGAGACGGGTCATCCCTGGATGGCAGAGGTCCGCGTGGAGGGAGCGGAGGCGGTCTATCTGTGCGCTGGTGCAGGTACCGCGGGACAGGGCATCAGGAGGCTCATTGAGCTTCCGAGGACGATACAAGATCTCATAGTTGCACGTGGACAACTCGATCCACCACCGTAAGATCTTGTCATTCTTAATCTTGCCCCTTTGTGCATTATCAAACATGAAGGCTACTGACCGTTGGTCTGTGAGGAGGGTAAACCTCCTGCCGGCCAAATAGTGCCTCCAATGTCGCACAGCTTCGACTATGGCCTGGGCTTCCTTTTCCACAGAGGGGTGGCGGAGTTCGGAAGCCTGGAGGATTCTGGAGAAGAAGGCCACGGGTCTGCCCGCTTGGTTCAGAGTGGGCGCCAGAGCTACTTCTGATGCGTCGCTCTCGACCTGGAAGGGGAGGGACTCATCGATGGCGCGCATCGTGGCCTTTGCGATGTCCGCTTTGATGCGGCTAAAGGCCTGGCAGGCCTCTATTGATGGCTGGAAGGTCGTTGTTTGAATGAGGGGACGGGCCTTGTCAGCGTAGTTGGGAACCCATTGGGCGTAGTAAGCGAAGAAACCCAGGCAGCGTTTGAGGGATTTGAGGGTATTGGTGAGAGGGAGTTCCATCAGGTGGCGCATGCGTCCGGCGTCGGGGCCTATCACTCCTTTACGCACTACGTAGCCGAGGATGGCTAGACGGTCGGTGCTAAACACGCACTTATCCTTATTGTACGTGAGGTTAAGGAGTTTTGCGGTTTGGAGGAATTTTCGGAGGTTGGTGTCATGGTCCTGCTGATCGTGGCCGCAGATGGTGACATTATCGAGGTACGGGAAGGTAGCCCGTAATCCGTACTTGTCGACCATTCGGTCCATCTCCCGTTGGAAGACCGAGACCCCATTTGTGACACCAAATGGAACCCTAAGGAAGTGTTAGAGGCGCCCATCTGCCTCAAACGCGGTGTATTTGCGGTTACTCACGCGGAGGGGGAGCTGGTAGTAAGCGGACTTAAGGTCCGCAGTGGAGAAGACCTTGTATTTGGCGATATCATTTACCATGGCGGAAATACGGGGGAGAGGATACGCGTCCAGTTGCGTAAACCGGTTGATGGTCTGGCTATAGTCGATGACCATCCGGTTTTTCTCCCCAATCCGGACCACCAGCACTTGGGCTCGCCAGGGACTGTTGCTGCCCTCGATGACCCCTTCCGTCAGCAACCTCTGGACCTCGGACCTGATGAAGGACCGGTCCTGGGCGCTGTACCGTCTGCTCCGTGTCGCGACGGGTTTGCAATCGGGGGTGAGATTAGCAAACAAGATGGGGGGTCCACTTTGAGGGACGCGAGGCTGCAGACAGTGAGGGGGGTATAGGGCCACCGAATTGGAAGGTCAAGCTCTGCACGTTGCACTGGAATTCCAGTCCTAGGAGTGCCGGTGCGCAAAGGTCAGGGAGGACAAGGAGTTTATAATTTTTAAAAACCTTCCCTTGGACTTTGAGGTCCGCGATGCAGCACCCGGTGAAGTGGACGGAGTGCGAACCTGAGGCTAACCCGATTTTGTGTTTTACAGGATGGACAGGGAGCGCGCAGCACCTTACCCAGGCAGGGTGAACGAAGCTTTCCGTGCGCCCGGAGTCCAAAAGGCAGCCCGTCTCGTGGCCGTTGAGGTAGATCAGCGTTGTCGTTTTGGCGAGCATGCGTGGACATGACTGATCGAGCTGAATGGCCGCGAGCCGTGGAGAAAATCTGTATTCGTCGTCGTCGTCCGAGTAGATGCTGGAAGAACCTTGCGTGCCAGTCCCGGAAGGTGGTGCCCAGGATTCGCACGTGAAGTCGGGGCCCCAAGATGGTGGCGCCCAGGGCCCGCACGTGGGGTCGGCGCCCCAAGATGGCGGCGCCCAGGGCCCGCACGTGGAGTTGGCGCCCCAAGATGGCGGCGCCCGTGGGGCCTTCGTGGTTGCTGGGGGTGGGGTTAGCGGTGCCGGCGAGCCGACCGGAGCGGCTGTGAGCGGGGGCAGAGAGGCGCGCAGGCCAGGCGCGGGGGCCCGGGGGCGGTGAGTGGAGAGTAGCGGGGTGCGCTGGAGGGGCCCGGAAGGGCCCGGAGGAGAGGGAGAGGCGCGGGGGCCCGGGGGTGGGGGGGGGGGGGGGGGGGGAGAGAGTTGCGCGGCGTCCAGGAGGGGACCGGGAGGGCCCGAAGGAGAGAGAAAGGCACGCAGGCCGGGCGCAGGGACCCGAGGGCGGGGGGGGGGGGGGAGAGAGTTGTGCGGCGTCCAGGAGGGGACCGGGAGGGCACGGAGGAGAGAGAGGCGCGCAGGCCGGGCGCAGGGACCCGGGGGGGGGGGGGGGGGGGGGGGGGGGGAGAGTGTTGCGCGGCGTCCAGGAGGGGCCAACAACGGCCCGGAGGTGGTGATCCCTGGTCACTGTGCAGAACCGCAGCGACCGTTTTGGCCTGGCAGACAGTGGAGAAGTGGCCCTTCTTCCCGCAGCTCTTACAGAGGGCGGAGCGGCCTGGGCAGCGCGGGCGAGGATGTTTCGCGAACCCACAAAAGTAGCAGCGGAGCCCCATGGACTTGTCGGGGCATCCCGCGGCGCAGGCCTGAGGGAGGTCGGGAGCGGCGGATGGCGGTGTGGAAGCGTGCAAGGAGGCCCAGGATGGTACAGCGTGGCTGGGGACATAGGCGCGGGCGTTTAGATCGGCGACCTCCAGGGAGGTGGAGAGAGTCCATGCCTCAGTTAAGCTGAGGTCGTCTTTCTCCAGCATCCGCTGGCGGATAGCGGGGGACTGCATCCCAGCCATGTAAGCGTCTCTGATCAGCAGTTCCATGTGCTCCATAGCTGAAACTTGGAGGCAGGAGCAGTTCCTCCCCAGGATGGCGAGGGCCTGGTAAAATTGGTCTAATGACTCACTGGTGAGCTGTTGTCTGGTGGCCAGCAGATGTCGGGCGAATACTCTGTTGACTGGTTTAAGGAATTGTCCATTCAGCTTTAGCATGGCGGCATCGTAATCTTCCTCCTCCTTGATTATCGCGTAGGCTGCTATACCCACGCTGGAGTGGAGGATGTGAAGCTTCTGTGCCATGGTGGGGGGGCTGGTTGCAGACTCCAGGTATCCTTCGAGAAATGCCAGCCAATGTTGAAAAAGTTCTGCAGAGTTCTGAGTTTGCGGGCTGATGCGGAGGCATTCGGTCTTGATCCGGAACTCCACCTTCAAAAATCTAGCTTATTAAATTGATGAGCCATCAATTGCACGAGAGACGAGTTGCTATGCAAAAGTTAGGCTTTAATAAGCTAGAACTTAGCCCTGCGGTCGACTACAATAAAATGGACGACCGCTCGGCGTTCTGACTATTTATACCTCGGTATGGAGGCGTGGTTAACTCAGCCTCTCGATCAATCGGAGAGCTGTCACATGACTGGTCTCAACAATTGGTCGAGAGGCACATGACCGACCAGGGCCCATGGTAAGCCGGTGTTCTGCACCAATGGCAGACAGCTATGCAAATCATACCACCGCAAGGAGGCATAGCAATGGCTTGTGATGAGTGATCATAATAAAATGGCGGCTATTGCTGTATTAATGAAATCGCTTTACACTGAATACAACTGCTGGACCTTTTCGATCTGGGCATATTTTCTTTTGGTGACAGCCAGTGTCTGGGACACAAAAGCGATCGGACAGTTAAAGCCTTTGCCCATCCGATCGCTAGAACCGCCCCAATGCCATACAGTGAAACATCGCAAGTGACGTACAACGGTTTTGAAGAGTCAAAATGTAGCAACACCACTGAAGAAGACAACCGGCGCTTCATCTTTTTAAACACCGCATCCTGGACCTTGATCCTGTGACTACCAAATCGTCTAAGTAAACCACAACGTGCAGCAAACTGCGCAGGATATTATGCACAATGCACTGGAATCCTGCATATACCGAGGGCAGTCCAAACGGGATCTCGGTGAACTCAGAGAGTTCCTTGTGCATATTAATCGTGACATATGTCCATGAGGATTTAGCGAGCTTCAGTAGTAGATAAGCATTGTTTATTTCCAATTTCCTGAATGTACAGCCATCAGCCAATGTTGCATATAAATCCTTGACGCGCGGTAAAGGGTAACGGTCTATTCTCGAAGACGTGTTCACGGTCAATTTATAGTTGCTGCAGAGTGGACTGTCTTATCTGGCTTCATTACGGAGACCACCGACGCCACCCAATCAGTGAAGTGCACAGATCAAATGATGCCGAAACTTTCGAAACGCCGAAGTTCGGTCTCAGCCTTTTCCATTATAGTGCAGGCAGAAAAATATCAGAGCTGGGATTTCGGGTCCACTGGATTTCACCCTCAGCCCCTTTAATGGTACCCTGGCCAGGCTGGAAAACCTCTGGAAAATCTCTCAGTAATGTACACAAACCACCAGGCCTCACTTGCTGGATATGCTGCCAAACCAACAGCAGCTGATGCAGTGAATAGCGGCCCAACAGGCCAGCACCATTTCCTTGTGCAACAATGAGGGGCAGGCACACCGATTGGTGCCCACCAACCACCAGAGTGAGAGTGGACCCCACGACATTTAGTCACTGCTTAGTCCCTGTCTAAGTGACCAAACGAGCTGCCGTGTCAGCCAAGGACAAAGTATGGAATATGAATAAGGACCTCATGGGGTGCTGCCAAACAGTTCAGCTGCACTTCAGCCTCATCCTTGGCCTCTTCTGAGTAATCCTGCTGACAAGTTAGGAAGACTTTGCCCAAAAGCTTTTCTGAGTTTCCATATTATTAATACCATAGACCAAGCGATCACGGAGCATATTGGACAAAATATACTCACAAATCCTGGCAATCTTCTGTAGCCGAGAGATGAATTTGGTGACAGACTCACCGGTCGATCTATCCGCAGTATTAAACCGATATCTTTCAATGATTATTGATGGGGTTGGGTTAAAGTTTTGCGCCGTACGTATTACGAGCTGGTCGAATGTTTGTGTATCCGGCGTTGCCAGGTGCATGAGACTTTAGATCACCCTGAGCGTATGCGGTCCATAGGCCGTCAACAGTATGACCGTGTGGCACTCATTCTCTGTGATATTGTTGGCTTGGAAGAAAAATGCATTTGTTCAATGCATTGGTTCCACTCTTCAAAACCGGTGTCAAATGCACCTAGCCGCCTACAGAGACCCGACGAATCAAAGAGATCCAAACCTGGATCCATAAAATCAGGGAAGTGGCTCAGCTGAGTAGGTAACAGCGTTAAGAGCAAGCCAGTTTACTCCTCATTGCCAGTTTAATAAGGACCTGGGGAGTCCACACCGAATAAAGTAAGAACAAAGTTTTATTTATAAAAATGACATATACACTACCTGGTAGATCCCTACTCGGTTCCTTTCGCTGGTTGGTGCCTTACTGGCCGGCCTTATATACATGGGTTAATTGAGATACTCCGCCTCTAGCGGGCAAACTCGTACTCCACAAGGAAGATGGGGAAGAAATGTATTCCCACTCCGTAGATCATGTGTGGGATATTACACACTGTCTGTGAGACTTTAGTTCATGAAGTAAGCGCTCACAGAGATTTGGCATATGCTGCAGGCAGATTTGCAATTCATCACTACTGCAAGCACGACATTTCAGGTTTGCTCCGTGTTTCACTTTGATGCCACTGAGTCATTCCAAATCGCAATTGAGGGCATCGGTAACATTGTTGAACAGCTGTGCACTAACACTGACACAGACTCCGAGAGGAAGCATTTCATCAGCTTTCTAAGGACAATCAGAAGTGACACGATGGATCACTAGAATGTTACTGTGTGACAAGATTCCCCAAGGTCCAAGTAATAATTGAAGAGTCACATTTAACCATGTGTGCTCCTCCATCAATGAGTGGGCATATATCAATAAAGAAGGATAATCTTTATAGAGAAGGATAATCAGCTTGTTCATGACCAGTAGCTTATCATTGTGCAAGTGAATGCTGCGCTGGTGCTTTCATTTTGTGAGGGTTTGCAGTTCCAACATTGTAATGCAAAGGTTTAGTAGCCCTTCAAATCTAAAGGCAATTCTTGATTGAGGGACTGGTGTACTTTCCCAGGGTTTCAGGTAAGCAGCACTTTCTAGTTGCTTTAAGAATTATGATGGTGTGCTGCCTGCCATTTCTTACCTGTTCATTTAAGGCTCCTCAGAGGAAGGACATCAGCAAGAAGAGTAGCAGCCTGAAGGAGAAGCAAAGAATTATCTGGAACAGGTGACTGTCTGTTGGCTATCGCACATGACCATTCCATTCAAAGTCCTAAAATGCCTTGCCCCTCCTAACGGAAATATATTCTCTGGTTATAAATTCATTCACATAGCTCCCATATATGTCACCTCATCAAATCAATTTCCATGCCTGACTAAAATCAATATCTAGGGAGTTACCAATTATCAGAAACTTAACTGGTCCAGCCATATAAATACTGTGGCTACAAAAGCAAGTCAAAGGCTAGAAATCCTGAATGAAATCCTGAATCCTCCTGAATCCCCAGAGCCTGTCCACAATCTACAAGTCCAAAGTCAGGAGTGCGATGAAATACAGTGCAGCTCCAACAATACTCAAGAAGCTTAACACCATCCAGGGTAAAGAAGCCTGCTTGATTGGCACCCAATTCACAAATATTCACTGCCTCCACCAGCAATGTACAGTGGCAGCCGTGTGTACCATCTACAAGATGTACTGCAGGAATTCACCAACGCTCCTTAGACAGCACCTCCAAACCTACAACTGTTACAATCTAGAAGGACAAGGGCAGCAGATACATGCGAACACCACCACGTGGAATTTCCCCTCCAAGCCATACACCATCCTGACTTGGAAAGATGTCGCCATCCCTTCGCCATCACTGATTCAAAATCCTGGAACTCTCCTGAACAGCACTGTGGGTGTACTTTTTAAAAAATAAATATTTTATTGAGGTATTTTTGGTATAGTGTCAACAACAAAATAAACAATATACATGAAACCATAAACATAGCGCAAAAGCCATTTACCTCTCGTGCAGGTCCAACCCTTATTGACCCCCTACTCTAATCTAAACCACCTCCCCCGCCGTCTGCTAACGATTATTTTCCCGCAAAGAAGTCGACGAACAGTTGCCACCTCCGGGCGAACCCTAACAGTGACCCTCTCAATGTGAACTTGATTTTCTCCAAACAGAGAAAGCTCGCCATGTCCGGTAGCCAGGTCGCCGACTTCGGAGGCTTTGAGTCCCTCCAAACTAATAGTATCCGTCACCGGGCTGCCAGGGAAGCAAAGGCCAGAACGTCTGCCTCTTTCTCCTCCTGGATTCCCGGGTCTTCCGACACCCCGAAAATCGCCACCTCAGGACTCAGCGCCACCCTTGTATTTAATACCGTGGACATGATGCCCACAAACCCCTGCCAGACTCCCCTAAGCTTTGGACATGCCCAGAACATGTGGACATGGTTCGCCAGTCCTCCCGCACATTTTGCGCACCTGTCCTCCACCCTAAAGAATCTGCTCATCTGGGACACTGTCATGTGAGCCCGGGGAATAACCTTAAATTGTATCAGGCTGAGCCTGACTCAACGCGTCTGCTGATAGACCGTCCTCTATCTCCTCTCCCAGCTCCTCCTCCCACTTGCGCTTCAGCTCCTTGGTCTGCGTCTCCCCCGACCCCATAAGCTCCTTATAAATGTCTGAGACGCTCCCATCTACTACCCACCCTCTGGAAACTATCCTGTCCTGAATCCCCCTCAGCGGTAGGAGTGGGAAGGCTGACGAAGGAAGTCCCACACCTGCAGATACCTGAATTTGTTTCCCCTCGCCAACACAAACTTTTCCTCCAGCACCCTCATACTCGGAAAGCTCCCCTCTATGAACATATCCCCCATCATCTCAATCCCCGTTGTCCACCATAACCGGAATCCCCCATCCATACTTCCTGGGGCAAACCAGTGATTATCACAGATTGGGGCCCAGACCAATGATCCCACTGCTCCCACATGCCGCCTCCACTGGCCCCAAACTCTCAGGGTCGCCATCACCACGGGGCTGGTGGAGTACTGTGCCAGCGGGAACAGCAGAGGCACAATTACCAACGCCCCCAAGCTGGCGCCCTTACATTAAGCCACCTTCATATGCACCAATGCCGACCCCTCCCCCAACACCCAATTCCTGATCATGGCTATCTTAGCTGCCCAGTAACAGTTGCTAAAATTTGGCAGTGCCAGCCCGCCCTCTCCTCAACTCCACTCAAGCATTACCTTCCTTACTTACGGGGTCTTGCCTCCCCAGACGAAGCCTGTAATCACTCTGTTGACCCGCTTAAAATGGACCGTGGAATAAAGATGGGGAGACACTGAAATCCAAATAGGAATCTGGGGAGGACCGTCATCTTCACCATTTGCACCCTCCCAGCCAGAGACAAAGGAAGCACGTCCCATCTCCAAATATCGTCCTTCATTTGGTCCACCAGCCGGGCCAGATTCAATTTATGCAGCCGGTCCCATTCCCGCGCCACATGAATGCCTAGGTACCTAAAGCTTCCCTTTACTAACCTAAACAGCAGCTCTGCCAATCGCCTCTCCTGTCCCCTCGCCTGGACCACAAACATCTCACTCTTTCCCATATGAAGCTTATACCCCGAAAACCGGCCAAATTCCCCTGGAGTCCTCATGATTCCTTCCATCCCCTCCAGTGGGTCCAAAACGTACAGAAGCAGGTCATCCGCATAGAGTGAAACCCTATGCTCCACCCTCCCCGGACCAGTCCTCTCCAGCCCCTCGAGGCTCTCAGAGCAATTGCCAGCGGCTCTATAGCCAGCGCAAACAGTGGGGAGAGGTGGCATCCCTGTCTCGTCCCCCGGTGCAGTCTAAAATAGTCCGATATTGTCCTATTCGTCCGCACACTTGCCACAGGAGCCTGAGACAGCAACCTGACCCAGTCAATAAAGCCCTGCCCGAATCCGAACCGTCCCAGTATCTCCCACAGATAGTCCCATTCTACCCGGTCAAAAGCCTTTTCTGCATCCATTGCGATCACTACCTCCAACTCCCTACATTCCGGGGGCATCATGATAACATTTAACAGCCTTCTTACATTGGCCACCAACTGCCTACCCTTAATAAACCCCGTCTGGTCCTCCTCAATCATGTCCGGAACACAATCCTCGATCCTGGAGGACAAGATTTTGGCCAGCAACTTGGAATCTACATTCAATAGGGAGATCAGCCTGTAAGACACACACAGCTCCGGGTTCTTGGCCCGCTTAAGAATCAGCAAAATCGTTGCCTGTGACATTGTCAGCGGCAGCCCCCCTCTTTCCCTTTCCTCATTGAACATCCTCAACAACACCGGCCCCAATATCCCAGAGAGCTTTTTATAAGACTCCACTGGGTAGCAGTCTAGACCCGGGGAAATCCCAAAACGCTTTATTCACCCCTACTGAATCACCAACCAGGTTCCCATCTCCAGCCTTTACTTTCCCTATCTCCCTAGCTGCCTCCCTCTTCCTAACCTGCTGTGCAAGAATTCTGCTGGCCTTCTCTCCATGTTCACAGATTGCCCCCCTCGCCTTTCTCAGTTGCTCCACCGCTCTCCCTGTGGTCAGCAAGCTAAACTCTGCCTGTAACCTCCGCAGTTGCCTGAAAAGCCCTGCCTCTGGGGTCTCCGCATACCTCCTATCAATCTGTAGTAACTCCTTTATCAGTCATTCGGTCTCCGCCCTGTCCACCTTCTCCCTATGGGCCTGGATCGAAAGCAGCTTCCCCCTGACCACATCCAACCTCCAGTGCGGGCGCTGGTTTCTGTCTTTACTAACCTGCAGGTCAACTCAGTGCGGAGCATGGTCTGAGATTGTGATTGTCATTGCTGGCACCCTGCCCGTTTTTGAGCTTGACCAGTCCAAGCCAGGGTCCATAACTGTGTTGACGTCCCCTCCCATGACCAACCTGTGCGAGTCCAGGTCCGGTATCTTCCTCAGCATGCTCTTTATAAACTCCCCATCATCCCAATTTGGCGCATACACATTTACTAATACCACCTGCACCCCCTCTAGCTTCCCACTGACCATAATGTACCAACCTTCCACGTCCGAGACTAATCTACCCGTCTCAGACACCATCCGCTTATTGATCAGGATCGACCCCTCTAGTCTGTGAATCTAGTTCCGAGTGAAAGACCGGACTGACCCAGCCTTTCCTCAGTCTAACCTGGTCAGTTACTCTAAGGTGCGTCTCCTGCAACATTACCAAGTCCGTCTTCAATCCCCTAAGATGCACAAACACACGTGCCCTCTTGACCGGCCAATTTAACCCTTGAACATTCCAGGTGATCAGCCTAGTTGGGGGGGAGCTCATTGCCGCCCCCCTCCACCGATCAGCCATCCCCTTTCTTAGGCCCGCCTCCAGCCCGTGCTCCGCACCTCCATCGGTCCATCCCCAGGCAGCCCCCGCCCCCAACTTCCTCTCTGTCCCTCAGCCCATGTCCCTCCCTCATCAGCGGAACATTCACCCCCCTCCCTTCCACAGTAATAACACCCTGTAACCCAACCCCTTTACTAAACCAAACATATGCACACCCCCCACTGCACTTCCAAGATCTAGCCCGCCCAGCTAGCTTGGTGGCCCCCATCCCCGGCACCAGATATAGTCTCCCACCTATTGTTCCCTCCCCACCCTCCCCCCTCTCCCCCCCACCCCCCCCCCCCCCCCCGCTCATACAAACAAACTCCAACATCAAACAATCCCCACACAATTGCCCAAAAGAAAAACACCAAGATCAAAATAGGCACCCCTCCATCCCCCAACAGTGCAAATGAAAACCTTAACTCACTCAGCTCTACAACTGGCTCAAAATCAATGCAAACGGCATCACAAACATCTTCCATGAAACGCAAAACGGAAAACTTTTTACAAAAACAGAGAAACAAAACAAAAAAACAAAAACATGAATGTTACAGCCAAGTTCAAAAGTTCTCAATCCATCACCAGCCCTTTCTTTTTCGTAAAAGTCCAATGCGTCCTCAGGCGACTCGAAGTAGAAGTGCTGATCCTCATGCATGACCCAGAGACGGGCTGGGTATAACAGTCCAAACTTCACCTTTTTCTTGAAAAGGATTGACCTGATCTGGTTGAAGCCTGCTCTTCTCCTGGCCACCTCCACACTCAGGTCCTGGTAAACCCGCAGGATGCTATTGTCCGATTTACAGCTCCGTGTCTGCTTGGCCCACTGTAGAATGCGCTCCTTATCAGAGAACCTGTGGAATCTCACCATCATTGCCCTCGGGGGCTCTCCCAATTGCGGCTTCCTCGCGAGTGCTCTGTGAGCCCTGTCCACCTCCAAGGGCCAGGAGAATGCCCCATCCCCCAGCAGCTTCCCAAACGTGTCTGCGATGTATGCCCCAGCATCCGTTCCTTCAGACCCCTCCGGGAGCCCAACGATTCTTAGGTTCTGCCGGCGGGATCTATTCTCTAGGTCCTCCACCTTCTCCAGGAGCTTCTTTGGCTGGTCCCTCGGCATCCCCGCCTCCAGCTCCACCGCAGTCTGATGTTCCTCCTCCTCAGCCAGCGCCTTCTCCACCTTCTGGATAGCCCTATCCTGGGCGTCCAATCTCTGCTCCAACCGCTCAATTCACTCTGTTATTGGTCCAAGCAGTCCCGTTCTGCATAGCAAGGCCTTCCTGAATGACTTGCATCAGCTGCTCCATAGACTGCTGGGTCGACAAGCCAGAGGTCCGACCCTCCGCTATGCTGTCTTCTGTTGCAGCTACAGCCCAAGCCTATCTTTTTGGTTCCGCCCTTACGAACACTTCTAGTCTTTCCCTCCATGCACCGAAGTGGGAATTCAGTTACCAATTGCCACTAACATCCTCTTTACAATTCAAGTCCGGCAGGAAAACGGGGGAAAGGTCCAAAAGTCTGACCAGAGCGGGAGCCACCAAATGCACGACTTACTCCCTCATAGCCGCCACCGGAAGTCCACTGTGGGTGTACCTTAACCACATGGACTGCAGCAGTTCAAGAAACAGCTCACCACCACCTTCGCAAGGGCAATTAGGGATGGGCAATAAATGCTGGCTTGGCCAGTGAGGCCTATATTCCTTGAATGAACAAAATATCTACAACACAGAATTGTGTGCTGGCTGCTCTGTATCAGGAGAAGTCAAATAGGAGTGAGAAGGACTTTGTCTTTATGCAGGAGCTAACGCATTTTCATTTTGCAATTCATGAATATATAAAGAAGATGCACATGAGTAATTAATCCCTTCTTAATTTCCATTGAAAGGAATAGAAGGTTGTCATGTGGAACATTTAAAGTAAGCAATTGTTTAAAACCTGGTTTGTTTACTGCCATGTTTTCAAGGGGAGGTGATGCTAGGAGTCACTTTATTTTAGGTTTCCGATGCTAATGGTCTATTCTTATTAAACGTCCATTACATTTCCTTAACTCAATTGTCACTTACACTGCTCTGACAAGTCAGTTACTTGTTTAACTTGATAATCTTTGTGCCTTAGGCTGAATCAAAACTGGTTTGTGTGTGGAACCAAAAGGGCTGATTTAACAGAAATCTATTTAGCAGAAGCATCAATATGTGTGGGAATTAAAAACTGCCATTACATAATCAGTCGACCTTTCTCAATGTTACTGGATTGAGTTATTACAGCAGAATTTTATCAGAAACGCCGCCCCTCTTACAAGTGCAGTTTCTCAAATGTCTGGCTTTAAAGTTCCACTAAATTTGTTTGGGGGGGAAAGTACACGTACCCCGAACAGGCGCCGGAATGTGGCGACTAGGGGCTTTTCACAGTAACTTCATTTGAAGCCTACTCGTGACAATAAGCGATTTTCATTTTCATTTCATTTCAATAAACCAGAACGTTCCTGAGTGCCAACAACAATGAAAAGATGTGAATGAAATGAAATATTCTAAAGGTAGATATCAATAGATAGTTCAATGCTGATGTCAGCCATGATGAGGCCTACCATTGACTGCGTCAAGCAGGTGGAGGGGATGTCTCTATCCCTCCTCAGCTGACAAATGGCTCAAACAAAAATTCTACCCCTAAGTAAATCATAGGAAGGACATTCTCTCCCCTTCTGCTGAGTGATAATGGGTGTCAGTAGCAATGGAGAAAGATGGTTCAGCAAGTCAATGTTGACAACCTTATGCAGATCAGGTTGCAGTGTAGGGGTTGGGATCTCACCAAGTCCGGGAAAGCTCTCCGTCAATCAACCCTCTGTGGTGAATGCGATTCACACGGTATTATAATCTGTAAATGTGTATCAATATTGTAAGTGCAGTTGCACTACCTGACCACCAGGGGAGTAGCTCTGGGAGTACTCAAGAGTTTGTACTGGGCTCCTCCCTTGGCTCCGCCCAGGACTCCTCCCCCTGGAGCTGCTGTATAAAGATCCGTGCCTCAGGGTCAGCCAGCCAGTTCACCGAAAGTTCAAGGGCTAACAGGCTGGCTCTGTTGTAAGTATATTAAAACCGCTATTCTAATCCTACAAGCATGTGTCCGTAGAATTGTTGGTTCCAACACCCTCCATCCCCTGTCCCCCATATTTCTCCTCCAATCGTACCTCCTTATATTTGTACTCACACACTCATTTCAGTTATTTCCCCCTTGTGGTGAATGAGATTCACACGGTGTTATAAGTTACCAATGTCACTCAGTTCCCATTGTATATACGTACCGATATTGTAAGTGCAGTTGCACTACCTGACCACCAGGGGGAGTAGCTCTGGAGTACTCGAGAGTTTGTACTGGGCTCCCCCTTTGGCTCCGCCCAGAACACCTCCCCCTGGAGCTGCTGTATAAAGATCCGTGCCACAGAGCCAGCCAGCCAGTTCATCGAAAGTTCAACAGCGAACAGGCTGGCTCTGTTGTAAGTATATTTAAACCGCTATTCTAATCCTACAAGCATGTGTCCGTAGAATTTTTTTTTTTTTTTTATAAATTTAGAATATCCAATTCATTTTTTCCAATTTAGGGGCAATTTAACGTGGCCAATCCACCTAACCTGCACATCTTTGGGTTGTGGGGGTGAAACCCACGCAGACACGGGGAGAATGTGCAAACTCCTCACAGACAGTGACCCAGGGCCGGGATTCGAACCCGGGTCCTCAGCGCCATAGGCAGCAATGCTAACCACTGTGCCACCGTGCTGCCCCCGTGTCCGTAGAATTGATGGTTCCATCACCCCTCTTGCCTATATTTGCTGCTTCTTCCTCTCAGCATTTAAACAATGCTAACCTGCCTCATAGAACTGTTACAGTGCAGAAGGAGGCCATTTGGCCCATCACATCTTCACAGGCTCCTCAAACGAGCGTCATAGCTTAGTACCATTCCCCCGTACTCCTGCATATTGTTTTTATTCGAGTAATCATCTAAAACTCTCTTAACATCCAAATTAATGGCTATAAGTTAGTGTCATGGAATCTTAGAGGTCTACAGCACAGAAAAGGCCTTTTGCTCAATCGTGTCTTAACCAGTCATAAACAACCACCGCCCAACTCCAACATACATCAGAGTGACCTTAGATAGACACTGACCTTCCTGAAACATCTAAGAACAGTTGCAGCCAAGGTCAAGTCCAGAAACAACTTTTTTGCCAAACTAACTGTCTCAACGTAGGGTGCTGCTGCCACCACCATCCGAAACTCAACACTAGCATTCTCATATTCAGTAGCAGAGTACTGCACCATGTTTGGTCAAAGTCATCACACATTCACATAGAATTAGCACCCAGCTGAATGTTACCATGTGTATCATTACTGGAACACTATACCACTCCTATGGCTCCTGTCCTGGCAAATATCACTCCACCACATAGCCACCCACAAAACCCACAAAATGATAGGAAACATTTGCAATGCCCCTCACCTCACCATCCACTCCATGCTAATCTATTCAGCACACCTATCAAGACTCCCATCAAGAAAGACGGCCTGGAAAAACTCTCCCACACAGGACTTCAACACATATTTCTACTGGATAGCGAATGGGCATCATTGGATGACAAACATTTACCTGCTCTCAAACCCAACCCAAAAGCTGCCTGGTTTCAACCTTCCAAAGAAAGAGTGGTCCACCGTTAACAGGCTCAGGACCAGCCACGACCCCTGCTTGGCCAACTTCCACTGGTGTGGCTTGAGTACCTACCCTCTATGTGCCTTGAAGACACCAAACTATGTCCCACTCCCACGTCATAGAAGAATGTCCAATCTGCAGACTCAGCGGAGGACTGTCCGCACACAACACAACAGGACTGGAAATGATTGCTTGGCTTAGAGACTTTGCATTCACTAAATAAATAATAACCACAATGCCATCCTATTGTCAATATTTACAGTGATACCAGGATATTACAATATTCCCATTATTTACAGTATTTGCCAGTTTTATGTAGTTCTACTGGGAAGCCTCAAGCTACGAGAATTCAAATGAAGAGATTTTGTTGAATAACTACGAGGGGGTGAGGAGAATACATTGGCCGGGATTCTCTGTCCTGTCAGCCCCGTTTTGTGGCATGGTGTGCCGCCGCCGGCAGCGGGATTCTCCATTCCCACAGCTGGCTAATGGGGTTTCCCATTGTTGCCACCCCACGCTGACGAGGAATTTTGCAGGCGTACATGTACTGCCAGTGAAGCGGAGGATCCCGTAAGTTAGCACATGCAAGAAATGCTCGGGACAATTTTCCTCTATTTACCCACACAAAGTTGAGTGAATCTCGGGATCAGGCAACAGTGGAAAATTGGGCAGGGAGCCATTTCTCCACTCATTTTGCGACCAGGCAGTAAAGTATCATCCTCTGGATCTTTGCCTTTGGCAAGCAAGTCAATAGCCTTGTTGGGCGGCACAGTGACACAGTGGTTAGCACAGTTGCTTCACAGCTCCTGGGTCCCAGGTTCAATTCCCGGCTTGGGTCACTGTCTGTGCGGAGTCTGCACATTCTCCCCGTGTCTGCGTGGTTTTCCTCCGGGTTCTCCGGTTTCCTCCCACAGTCCAAAGATGTGCAGATTAGATGGATTGGCCACACTAAATTGCCCTCAAGTTAGGTGGGGTTGCTGGGTTATGGACATAGGGTGGATATGTGGGCTTAAAGAGCCAGTGAGAGCCGGTGCAGACTTGATGGGTTGAATGGCCTCCTTATGCATTGTAATCCTATGACTCTATGATTCTATGAAGCCAACGGTGCAGAAGTCTAGCAAAACTATTGACTCGAAAATTAAAGCAAAATACTGCGGGTGCTGGAATCGGAAACAAAAACAAAAAATGCTGGAAAAACTCAGCCAGTCAGGCAGCATCTGTGGAGAGGGAAACAGAGTTAATGTTAAGACTTTGTATGACACTTCTTCAGAGCTCTGAAGAGTCATACACGCTCAAATGTTAGACTCTATTTTCTCTCTCTACAGATACTGCCAGACTTATTGGGTTTTGTCAGCATTTTCTGCTTTTGAAAACGGTTGACTCACTTGTCAAGGGGAAAGCTCCAGGTGCCTGAGCCCATGAAGCAGGGACAACTGGCACTCCTGCAGCATCTGCATGAACCTCTCTGTCTCTGCTGGAGGAAGGGGGCAGTGTCACAGTGTATGCTTGATGTAAGGATTGTGAGCCTGTAGTGATGAATGTAGGAAGTTGCTGTATATTATATTTTAAATTTTTCATAGCAATATTATTAAAACCCTGGGTTCAAATACATACAGACAGTATGTCTGCTAAAGCTGTAATTCAACATGGTAATCATTGCTTTTAACCATTTACTGGTTTACATATGGATGGCTCATGGGATATTGTTTATAGAAAGGAGGTTCCCCGGGTGTAGCTAATTAATGAGGAATGGTGTTTAGTCCTAGCTAAGCAGGTCATGGGACATCTCAGTGGGATGCAGCTAAAATAATTAGTGAGAGAAGCCAAGCCTGACTGTGGTTTCGGCAATTTTGGATATAGGACTTGTGTCTGACAAGATAGAAGTATTTTCATGTTATTCCTGAAAGGGTTTTTCTCTGCTACGGCCTGCACGGAGAATAGCAAATAACCCTGACTGCTAACTTTATTTATGAGTGGATTTTGAACTTGTTGCTTTGTTGAATTATATATATGAAGAACATTTAACTGTTAATTGTAAAGCTTTTTCTTTGATTTTAATATGGTTAATTCTTTGTTTAAATTAACGTTTGTTTAAACATAAAATATACCTATTTGTCAGAATCATCACTCCCGGGGTGAAGTATCCTTTCCTTGCAGTTTTACAATTGTAAATTATTTGTGGTTTCATGACCGGTATCCTAACAAACATTGGGGTCTGGTCCAGTATTCCAAAACTGTACAAGAATAAGGGTAACCACAGTAATGCAACAATTATTGACGCATCTCCCTACTGAGCATTCTGGTAAAAGTATTTGCCCAAGTTGCCCTTGTCAGACTGTAGACCCTCTCTGAACGCATATCCCCTGAATTCCAGTGTGGTTCAGACCTGGAAGATCTATAATTGACATGGGGCTGGATTCTCCGCCGGCATGATTCGCCGTTTTGCCGGCGCCCATGGGTTTCCTGACGGCATGGGGCTGCCCCACAATGGGAAGCACCGTTGACCGGCTGGCGTAACGGAGGATCCCGCCGGCGGGTCGGGGCAGAAAAGCGACGGGGCGGATAATCCAGCCCATGATCTTCTGATTGCCTTAAATTTTCCCAAGTCCCACAATCTAACATCTTTAATAATGACTGCTTTTCCCTATGTCAGATGTTAAGTGAACTGGCCTATAGTTTCCTGCCTGCTCTCTCTTTCCCTTTTTCAATAAAGGGCGGGATTCTCCGCAATCAGCACGATGGCCCGGCGTCGGTGTCAAAAACGGCGTGAACCACTCTGGCGTCAGGCCGACAAGAAGTAGCGGAATTCCCCGAACATCCGGGGGCGTGTAGCAGGATCCCCCTTTCTAACTCCACCCAACGGGCTTATATTGGGCTTGACACCCCTTTGTCCAAACCCCACCACTACCCGGGTGATCCTCTCTCTCTTACCGGTGGACTCACAACCACCTTGCACCTACTCCACTTGAGCAGCGCCCCGGGAGAGAGAAGAAAGGAAAGTCTCTGCCCACCTTTATCTGGCAGTCTTTCCTGAGTGGGCGGTTTCGAGGCGCCCAGGGTACCCCTCGGTCCTAGACACCGGAATTATAGTAAGGGATATTTACTATTGTGACTTGGTCAGAGATTGTTGGTGAGGAATTGAAAACTCAAAACGGACTCCAATTGAAAGCCAAATATAGGTATTTATTAAACGTTCAAGGTCAATATCACCAAATGCTAGAAAATACCACAAAATGCCTTGTGCTTTACAAAACTATGACTATGAAGGAATACTAAACGGGCACCACGTAAAAGCTTACTTTACACAATTTTAGCAGTGTCTTAAAACTATGATAGATGCGTGCCACCCCCCTTCCCCAAAAGCCTCATCCACTATAGTAATCTTGGGAATTTTGCGAACTTCCAGAGGATACTCACAATCCAAGTACAAACTTAAACTGCTCAGTGGGTCGCAGGCTGCGTGCTGGAACAAAATGAAAGGCAGGCACCAGAAGCACGATGATGATGAGCAGCAGTGAAGAGAGAAAAGTGACAAAAGGGAAGAGCCATCCTTTTTATACACCAAGTAAAGGCTACGGCCTTATCTGCTACTGTGATCTTCAGCCCCCATTGAAGCATACGTGGGCTTAACATCGTTATCTTTGGTATCAGGTGGGCTACGGCCTTATCTGCTACTGTGATCTTCAGCCCCCTTTGAAGCATACGTGGGCTTAACATCGTTATCTTCGGTATCAGGTACTTGATTGCACCCTATTGTCCCTCCGGTGGTTGCTGAATGCTATCCCATTAAGGAAATGGGTTCTATCTTCCCTCCGGGCCAGGGCCATTAGCGCCTGTATTGAAACTAACCCAGGTGCATTGTTCTTCTGCCGGTCTAGTCTGGTGATGTCACAAACTCCTTCATCTTGCAGATAAACTAATCACCGGCCTGTCTGGGTTTCTGCTGCTTGTGGATTTCGAGAGTTGCCTCTCTAAACACACACACAGGGCTGAGGCTGCTGGGAAGTTTAGTCAAGGTCCTGCAGCCCCAAACATGGCTGTTTTTTACTGCTTTAAAGTTCAAACTCCTTTTCCCAGCTCGTAAAAGGTTCGAACCTTGCCCGGAAAACCTACAGGCGAGGCCAGCCTCAGAGGGGTTGGCGCCGTGCCAGCCGGCGCCAAAGGGACTGTGCAAGTCCGCGCATGCACCAAAGGGTCGGTGTGATCCCACACATGCGCGGAACCGTCGGTGTATTCTGGTGCATGCGCATGGGGGTGTCATCTCCGTGCCGGCCATGGCGGGGCCCTACAGGGGCCAGCGCGGAAGGAAGAAGTACCCAACGGCACAGGCCTGCCCGCAGATCTGTGGGCCCTGATCGCGGGCCAGGCCACCGTGGGTCCTGCCCCGGTGTAGGATCCCCCCGCGCCCCCCCGAGGAATGCCCCAGCCTACTTACCTGCCAGGTGCCGCCGTGTGGGACAATGTCCAATCCACGCCGGTGGGACTGGCCAAAAACGGACGGCCGCTCGGCCCATCAGGGCCCGGTGAATTGCCGGAGGGGCCGCTGCCAACGGCCCCCGACCGAAGTGACGTGATCCTCGCCCCCGCCCGTAAACCAACGCCGAAGAATACGGCATCCGGTGTCGGTGCAGCGGGGCGGGATTCACGCTGCCTCCCGGGGATTCTCCGAACCCCCGCCTAAAGTGTCTCATTACTCAAGTGGTGATTCAAGACAAATACCTACTATCGATTATCTCGTCATGTATTTAATTGCTGCTTGTACGACTTTACTGTGCTCAGATTTCTTGCTGTGCTTCCAACTTGACAACAGCAACTATTCTTCAAAAAGTACTTAATTGCCTGTAAAGTGTTTTTGGAATATCCTGAGGTCATGAAAGGTGCATTATAAATGCAAGTCTTTCTACTCTAAACTGCTGCTGCCAAAGGGGCTTGTCACTCACTGGTAATGCATCTTGATGGAAAACATAATTGAAGGCTGAGGGGATATGACACCCTTGTAAGTATATCTCGGATAATTGGAGCTTGCAAAGGCAGTCCTCCATCACTGTAGATAGCTGTAGCCTGGCTTATAGTTGTAGCTGGTGTCATAATGATCGGCATGACTACTATTCCTCTTGTGCTATCTAATATCCTTCTTCATAATGTCGCTTTAAGCAGATGTTTTATCTTTCACTGACTGATAAGTTACAAAAATGAGAACTAGACCAATGGCAGTCATATTCATGATTTATAAGGCGTGGGAAGTAAAATGCATGGGAAAAAATGCAAACCACGTGGGAGAAGCAAACAAGGATGAGCAGAAATAACATTAAGTAGCTATCGGTGGAGAATTTGGGTGAATTATATTTAGCTATCTCTCAGGCTGGCCCTAGAAAGTTGGAATTATTTTCTTAATTGATGAAGATTTTCACAGGGAACACGATGTTTTGCAGAATCACAATTATTTGGATTCCATTTTCAAAAAGTCTCTGAGTGGCAATGCAAACGATTTAACAGCGGCATCAATAATTAGAAAGTGATAGAGTTTAATGTGTGGCATATGGGATTGTGATTCATTAGGTTTAAATTAGCCAATGACAAGCGGGATTAGCATATTGCAATCACTAAAATCATCTAATCATTGAAACAGGCTTCAGCAAGATTACGTGTTATTTATAAACTCTGTCTATGCTTCCACAACATCGTACATTATGATTTTTAATGACTAGACTTACTTGCCATGTTGAATTTAATGAGGAATTAATATAAAAACACATGGGAAGTTGAAGTGCAACATATTATCCTGCATCTTATGAGGACAGACAATCACTGTCGGATTTCAACTCTGCTCTTACTTACCTTCATCACGTGGGAGCTCAATTGGTTATGTGCGTGAGGTAAGTGGGTAAGGGCATAGGTTGTGTAAGGTAATTGGTGAAGGGTAAGATGTGTAGGGTAAGTGGGTAAGGAGATAGGGTGTGTAAGGTAAGTGGGCAACAGTGTAGGGTGTGTAAGGTAAGTGGTTAAGGGGGCAGGGTGTGTAAGGTAAGTGGGTAAGGATCGAGGGTGTGTAAGGTAAGTGGGTAAGGGGGTAGGGTGTGCAAGGTAAGTGGGTGAGGGGATAGGGTGTGCAAGGTAAGTGGGTAAGGGGGTAGGGTGTGTAAGGTAAGTGGGTAGGGCATGTAATGGAAGTGGGGAAGGGCAAAAGGTGTGAAAAGTAAATGGGTAAGCGGGTAGGGTGCATGAGGTATGTGGTTCAGAACGTGGGGTGTGTCAGGTATGTGGGTTAGGGAGTAGAGTGTGTGAGGTAAGTGGTAAGAGGGTGAGGTATATAAAGTAAGTGGGTAAGGGTGTAGGGTGTGTATGGCAAGTGGGTAAGGGCATAGAATGTGTAAGGTAAATGGGTAATGGGGTAGGGTGTGTAAGGGAAGTGGGTAAGGGCATAGGGTATTTTAGGTAAGTGGGTAAGGGAGAAGGCTGTTTCAGGTAAGTGCGTAAGGAAGTAGAGTGTTTAAGGGAAGTAGATAAGGGCATAGCGTGTGAAAGGTAAATCGCTAAAGTGTAGAGTGTGCAAGGTAAGTGGGTAGGAGAATGTAAGGTATGTGGATAAGGACGTGGGGTGTGTAAGGTAAGTGGGTAAGGGGATAGGGTGCGTAAGATATATGGGTAACAGGATAGGGTGCATGAGTTATGTGGGTAAGGGCGTACGGTGTGTAAGATAAGTGGGTAAGGGCGTAGGGTGCGTAAGGTAAGTGGGTAATGGCGTAGGATGTGTTAGGTAAGAGGGTAAGGGGGTAGGGTGTGTGAGGTAAGTGGGTTAGGGCATAGGGTGTGTAGGGTAAATGGGTAAGGGCATAGAGTGTTTAAGGTAAGTGTAATGATATGTATAGTGCCAGTGTAGTAAAGGGTTAACATCTGAAACTAGATGGCGTTACTAATTCATTGTACATAAGTGAACATCTCTCGGAATTCTGGGAGAACATGATGAGAAGCTGATGAGAGCAGAGTGAGAATTGATTGTAGAGATATAGCACGAGATCAAATCATAGTGTAGTATATTAGTGAGATAGAATATTGATAACAGTACAACAGATTCAGTATTACTAGTTTAGTATCTGCTACTCAGTAAAATGTGCAAACCTAACCAAGTTTAGTAGTGTAAAATAATTTGTTTTGATTCAAACTTCTTTTTTTATATTCTTTGTCAACACTTCGTATCTGGCTATCTTGGAGGAAAAGACAAGGAATATAACATGGTACCAGGTTATTGCTAGAGGAATTCAGATCGATTAGATAGACTCTAACATCAAAAAACTAGCACGTGACTCAGACTTCAAAGCTCAGACTGCTTATAGACCTGCTACTTCAAAACAGAGAAGAATCCCAAACTCATGGAGAAAATTCAATCTCTACGACATCTTAGGATATCTGGTAAACTAGATGTAAACTTGAAAGTGTTTAAACAACAGTTTCAGCTATATCTGTCCACATCTGATTTAGACAATGCAAGTGATAATCGGAAACATAGCATTATTCTTAATGATGGCTGGTCCACAAGCCATTGAACTGTATACCTCCTTTCAATTCTCAACGGACGAAGATAAAACTAAATATAATGTTGAAAAATTTGATCTGCACTGCAAGACTCAAATAAATGTAACATATGAAAGATGTAACTTCATGAAAAGGATGCAAAAATATGGGGAATCTATTGATGCCTCATAACAAATTTAAAACTCAAAGCTCAAACATGTAACTTCTCTATGTTATCTGACTCTGTGAACTGAGACCTAATTGTTTTTGGGATTGTAGATGAAAAGCTCAGGGGACATTTGCTAAAACAAACAATCTGAAGTTAGAAAACGCTATCGAAATGTGTCAAGTGAATGAATTGTCTAAAAGTCAGTATTCTGAGATTCTGAAAAAAGAAACTTGCTCAAAATGTTGCAAACACAACCACTTTGCTGTGCAATGCAGAACTTTACTTAAAGCAACACAATTTAAATCTGCAAAACTACCGAAGGCACATGAACATAAGAAGTGTAGACACAACTGAAGAAACTTTTAAAAGTGATAACACAGATAATGATCTTGATGCTGATTGCTTAGAATATTCCTTCTTTGGAATAATTAAAAAGTTTGATGCTACTACAGATGTTACTTCTAATCCTCAAATAGTACAATCTATTAACACAGAATCCGAATGGAATACACCGCCTCAAGTAAATGGTTCTGAAATCATTTTCGAGCTGGACACCGGAGCTTCCGCAAACTTGATAAATACTAAAGACCTTTTGCAACTTAGTTAAACTCCTAAAGTACAGAAACAAATTGCCAATTTTGTGATTATAATGGCAATGCTATCACCTCTGTGGGATCTTGCTATCTTGTTGTGACAAATCACGAAACCATCATATCCTTACGGTTCGAGACTGTTGAATCCAATCGATCTTTACTACTAGGTGCCCAAACCTGTCAGGATCTTCACCTAGTTCAAAGAATCTATAGCACAAGTACACCTCTCCCATCTGTTCAGGAAGATATTCATGGAATTTTTGATTGATTTTCTCACATCTTTGAAGGTATGGATAATTTTCCATTTCAATATAAGATACAATTGAAACCAAATGCCAAACCAGTGGTATACCCTCCTACAAGGCTTTCTGCTCCACTATGTGAAAGATTAAAGCAAGAAATTGCACGCATTCAGAAACTGACATAATCTCCAAGATTACAGCACCGACTGATTGGGTCAGTTCGATGGTATGCATCAAGAAACCATCAGGCGAGTTAAGAATCTGTATAGATCACATTCTCCCCGTGTTTGCGTGGGTTTCGCTCCCACAACCCAAAGATATGCAGGCTAGGTGGATTGGCCACGCTAAATTGCCCTTTAATTGGAAAAAATGAATTGGGTACTCTAAATGTTTTTAAAACTAAGAATCTGTATAGATCCAAAAGATCTAAACAAGAATATAAAGAGTGAACATTATCAAATACCCAAGAGGTAAGAGATTACCAGCAAAATGGCAAATGCAAACATTTTCCCTAAACTGGACACCTCCAGAGGATTTTGGCAAATGCAGCTAGATGACAGAAGCAAGAAATTGTGTACGTTCAACACACTGTTTGGTCGATACAATTTCAACAGAATGCCATTTGGTATAATTTCAGCATCAGAGATATTTCATCGTGCAATGGAACAAATGACTGAAGGCATCGATGGAGTACGAGTTTACGTGGATGATATCATTGTCTGGACATCTACATGTGAAGAGCATATTGCAAGGCTATTGCAAGTCTTCTCAGGATACACAAATTTGGTTTAAAGCTAAACAGAGCCAAATGCAATTTTGGTATCTCAGCCTTAAAGTTCCTGGGTGATCAAATCTCAGAACATGGTGTGCAACCTGATGAAGCCAAGATTGCTACCATACAGAAGATGACAGTCCCAGAGGACAAGAAAGCAGGGTTAAGATTCCTAGGCGTTGTGAAATTCCCTGGAAAGTTTATTCCAAACATCTCTTCAAGAACTACAGCTTTGCGTCATCTCGTCAAGAAGTTTACTACGTTTTCATGGACTGATGAGCACTACACAGAATGGATAGATCTAAAGTCAACATTGACTACCACACCTGTTCTTTCCTTCTGTGACCCTGAAAGTGAAACAAAAATCTCAACGGATGCAAGTCAAAGTGGAATTGAAACAGTTCTTCTACAAAGAGATGATGATTTTTTGTGGACATCTGTTGCTTATGCATCGCGATCAATGACATCCACTGAACAAAGGTATGCCCAGATAGAAAAAGAATGTTTAGGCTTAATTACTGGAATTCTCAAGTTTCACGCCTATGTCTATGGCCTACCAACATTCACGGTCGAAACTGATCACCGACCACTTGTTCACATCATTTACAAAGATTTCAATGACATGACTCCTCAACTACAGCGTATTCTTATGAAGTTAAGATGGTATGGTTTTCAGCTTGCCTATACACCAGGCAAAGATTTGATAATTGCTGATGCATTATCTTGTTCTATCAACTCAGAAGAACGAGCAGCAGAGTTCATTTAGCTCAATGAAGCTCAAGTGCAGCTTTAAGCTGAAACCCTTCCTACCTTGGATGAAAAACTCAAACTCATCAGCACAGTAGCATGGTGGTTAGCATAAATGCTTCACAGCTCCAGGGTCCCAGGTTCGATTCCCGGCTGGGTCACTGTCTGTGCGGAGTCTGCACGTCCTCCCCGTGTGTGCGTGGGTTTCCTCCGGGTTTCCTCCGGGTGCTCCGGTTTCCTCCCACAGTCCAAAGATGTGCGGGTTAGGTGGATTGGCCATGCTAAATTGCCCGTAGTGTCCTAAAAAGTAAGGTTAAGGGGGGCGTTGTTGGGTTACGGGTATAGGGTGGATACGTGGGTTTGAGTAGGGTGATCATGGCTCGGCACAACATCGAGGGCCGAAGGGCCTGTTCTGTGCTGTACTGTTCTATGTTCTATGTTCATCAGAGATGAGACAAACAAAGATGAAATGTTGCAACGTGTCATTAACCATTTGAATAATGGTTGGCCCAAAGTTCACTATTCCATATTCAGAAACATTCAATCTGAACTCACTGTTGTAGATGGTTTTCTATTCCGTCTCGATTGTATAGTTATTCCTATGACACTTAGACCCATGATACTACAAAAAATACATGAAGGTCATCTGGGCATAGAGAAATGCAGAAGAAGAGCGAGACAGGTAGTATATGGACCAGGCATCAACAAGAACATAACCAACCTGATTCTTGAATGTGAAACATGTCAACGCCACCAATCAACTCAAAGTAAAGAAATACTTCTACCTTATGATCTTGAAACGACTCCATGGTCAAAAGTTGGAATCGACTTATTTCACTTTCATGGATGTGATTATATTCTAATCGATGATTATTTCTCAAACTATCCTGAAGTAAGGGGGTAAGCTACGCGGGTAAGGTGTAGGGCATATAAAGTAAGCGGATAAGGGGGTAGTATATGTAAGGGGAATAGGTAAGGGGTTAGGGTGTGTAAGGTAAGTTGGTAAAGGGTTAGGGTGTGTAAGGTAAGTGGGTGAGGGGGTAGGGTATGTAAGGTAAGTGGGTAAGGAGGTAGGATGTTTAAGGTAAGTGGGTAAGGGGGTAGAGTGTGTCAGGTAACTGGGTAAGGGGGTAGGATTTGTAAGATAAGTGGGTAAGGGGTAGGGTGTGTGTTTAGTGGGTAAGGGGGCAGGGTGTGTAAAGTAAGTAGGTAAAGGCGTAGGGCGTGTAAGGTAAGCGGGTAAAGGGATAGTGTGCGTGAGGTATGTGGGTTAAGGGATAGGCTGTGTGAGGTAAGGGGGTAGAGGGTGCGAGGTAAGTTTTAAAGAGGTCAGGTATTTAAAGTAAGTGGGTTAGCGTGTAAAGTGTGGAAGGGAAGGAGGTAAGGGCGTAGGGTGTGTAAGGTAAGTAGGTAAGGGGGTAGGATGTAAGGTAGGTGGGTAAGGGGCAGTGTGTGTATAGCAAGTGGGTAAGGGGGTAGGATGTTTAAGGAAAGTGGATAAGGGCTTAGATTGTGCAAGGTAAGTGGGTGAGACGTAGGGTGCGTGAGTTTAGTGAGTAAGGGCGTAGGGTGTTTGAGGTAAGTGGGTAAGGTGGTAGGATGTATAAGGTAATTGGGTCAGGGGGTAGGGTGTGTGGGTTTAGCGGGTAAAAGCAAAGGATATGTAAGGTAAGTAAGTAAGGGGGTAGGGTGTATAGTGTAATTGGGTAAGGGGGTAGGGTGTGTGAGTTTAGTGGGGAAGGGTGTATAAGGTAATTGGTAAGTGGGTAGAGTGTGTGAGGTAAGTGTTAAAGAGGTGAGGTATTTAAAGTAAGTGGGTAAGCGTGTAAGGTAAGTAGGTAAGGGGGTTGTGTGTAAGGTAGTTGGGTAAGGGGGTAGTGTGTGATGTAAGGGGGTAGGGTGTGCAAGGTGTAACATTATGTGGAATGTTCAGAATACAAAGGGTTAATGTCATATCATTATTAACCATTAGATGGAGCAAGATGCAGAACTATATGAAGCACTAACTCACAGGCCTCTGGGAGAAGGCTGGAGAAGGCTGGAGAGGGGCAGTGTGAGTGTGTATAGTACAGTTATAGATAGAGTGTAGATTATAGAATACTAGATTAGTGTTTACTATCGGAGTAAGTGGGAGAGCTTTCAGAAGTAGTGTAAATAAAAGTGAGCTCCATTAATGAATTTAGCTTCTGTGGTCTTTCTGAACACTATGACATCCACCCTGATAACAAAGAATCACAAAGAACATCACATGGTACCAGATGTGTGTTCCTAAAAGTAAACAGTGAGTTCAAAAAGTGAGTTCAGCTTCTAAGAAGAAAAGAAGAACTACCACACCGCTACACAGATCTTGGAAACAGCAACAAGGTACTGATCATAAGATGGAAGGTCTGAAAAAGCCAGAACACTTCTGGACAACCGGTAAACTAAGTCTAAACTGGAAAAATTTTGAATCCCAATTTGAAACTTTTTTTATCTGTGTCTGTGTTAGAATCAGCTCCTGGTAATCAAAAAATGGCACTCCTCCTCAGTTTGGCTGGACCGCAGGCATTTGAATTATTTAATTCCTTTGAATTCGCAGACAGTGAGGATAAGAAAAAATGTGAACGGGTCATGGATAAATTTGATGTTCATTGCAAAGCGCAAGTGAATGAAACGTCCAAGCGTTATATGTTTAGAGAAGGGCTGCAGCTAAAAGGAGAATAGATAGATTGGTTTTAACTGATTTAAGACTGAGATCGCAGTCCTCTAATTTTTTGTCTGTTGCGGATTCGATGTTGCAGGATAAAATAGTGTTTGGTATATAAGATGAGCAATTGCGAGAAAAATTACGAAGAAGACTGGTTTTGCCATTAGAATAACCCATAAATCTTTGTTAGATTGGTTTTAACTGATTTAAGACTGAGATCGCAGTCCTCTAATTTTTTGTCTGTTGCGGATTCGATGTTGCAGGATAAAATAGTGTTTGGTATATAAGATGAACAATTGCGAGAAAAATTACGAAGAAGACTGGTTTTGCCATTAGAATAACCCATAAATCTTTGTTAGGCCAGTGAGCAAGCCACAAACGAATAATCAGAGTTCAGGGCTAAAGAAAAATCCGCAAACTCGGAAAACGTGGCCGACACCGTTATCTCTATGGCACAGTTGAGAAGACAGTGTGCCACTGATGGTGGCCATTTTGAAAGTGGCCTGAGCAGCGTAATAATGTGCTCATGCTGTGGCCACACCCACTATAGAAAACAATTGTCCTGCGAAAGGAAAAAAATGCTCGCAATGCAGCAAGTTCAATCATTTTGCCTGACCACGCCATTTTAGTTCAGCAATACCAGCAAACTACTCTAAAAATCATTTCCTCGATATAAAAAGGTATACAAAATGAAGGACATGAAGAAAAAATGTTAACTTCAAATAATGATTCCCTTAAGTTTACTCTGCAGGATAACTTCATGGAAGAAGCGATAACCAGACTTATGCACTGCATACTGATAAAAGAACAATGTTTCAACTCTCCAATTTAATTAAAGATTAGACTGTAACACTTAATATTAATGGGCCTGATGTTCCATTCAAGCTGGATACGGGTGCACATGCAAATTTAATCACAGAGGCAGATCTAAAACAAGTGAACAATATTCCAAGAATTAAAAATTCAAACTGTAGGTTGACAGACTACAACAGAAATGCACTAGTGACCAAAGGTTCCTGCTGCCTCCCTGTACAGAATAGTGGCACCTGTAAGCCATTGGAATTTTAAATTGTGGTTGATATTAATTAGGGTAGATGCATACATAAAATTGAATTTGGAGCAAAGAATGTGCACAGCCAGAAATATAAATGGCTCACTCAGTGATAGAATTGAGGAAATATTGAGCAACTTCAAGCATGCCTTTAGTAGAATGGGCACCTTAACATTCACGTACCGCATTAAACTCAAAAATAATGCTAAACCAGTGATGCATGCACCCAGACGAGTGCTGGCGCCATTAAGAGACGGTCTCAAGGACGAGCTGAATAGAATGCAACAATGCAATATCGTATCAAAGGTGACTGAGCTGACAGACTGGGTAAGCTCTATGGTGTGTGTGCAGAAACCAAATGGAGACTTAAAAGTACGTATCGATCCGAAAGATTTAAATAATAACATAAGAAGAGAACACTATCCCATACCTAAAAGAGAAGAATTAATGGTGCAAAATTGGACCCTTCCAAGGGATTCTGACAACTACGTCTCGATAGTAGTAGCAGAAAATTGTGTCCCTTTAACATTCCCTTTGGCCGATCTTGTTTTAACCGATTACCTTTCGGCATAATTTCAGCTTCAGAGATCTTCCACCGTGCGATGGAGACTATAATTGAAGGAATACCAGGGTGTTCGTGTGTATGTAGATGATATGATCATCTGGTCCAACAATCCGGAAGAGCACTGTGAAAGGCTTATGAAAGTCCAAACAAGAGTTAATTACTATGGTTTAAAGCTGAAATAGAAACGTGCCAATTTGGCATCCAGAAACTAAAATTTCTTGGAGATGTCATATCAAATGAAGATGTACAAGCAGATTAAGCTAAGATTCATGCCATTGGTCAGATGCCAGTACTGATGGGTAAGAAGACAATTCTACAGAATCTTGGGTGTAGTTAATTTAATGGGCAAGTTTATTCCCAGTCTGTCCAGCATATTTAAGAAATCTGATGAAAAAGAAGGTTGAATTTCTGCGGACACCTCAGCATGCAGCTGAGTGGCAAGGCATGAAATTGTCACTGACTACAACACCGGTCTTAGCATTTTTTGATTCCACGAAGGAAACAAAAATATCAACAGATGCCAGTCAGAATGGCATTGGTGTCATTTTGTTCCCGCAAGCAGAAAATAATCTATGGAAACAATTGCGTATGCATCCCGTGCTATGACTCCGACTGAGCAGAGATATGCAAAGACAGAGAAAGAATGCCCAGGTCTGTTCACAGGCATAAGCAAGTTCTATTACTTTGTGTATGGCCTACCACAATACATTGTGTGGAGATGCCTGCATTGGACTGGGGTGGACACAGTATGAAGTCTTCGAACACCAGTTTAAAGTTCAACAGGTTTATTTGGAATCACTAGCTTTCAGTGCGTAGCTCCTTCATTAGGTGAGTGGAGAGGTGGGTTACACAAACACATCTATAGACAAAGTCAATGATGCAAGATGATACTTTGAATGTGAGTCTTTGCAGGTAATTAAGTCTTTACAGCTCCAGATGGTGCGACTGGAGAGAGGGATAATCACAGGTTAAAGAGGTATGAATTATCTGAAGCCAGGACAGTTGGTCGGATTTTGCAAGCCCAGGCCAGATGGTGGGGGTTAATGTAGTGAGACATGAATCCAAGGTCCCGGTTGAGGCTGTACTCATGTGTACGGAACTTGACAATCAGTTTCTGCTCAACGATTCTGTGTTGCCTGAAGGCCGTCTTGGAGAACACTTACTCAAAGATCAGAGGCTGAATGCCCTTGACTGCTGAAGTGTTCCCTGACTGGAAGGTAACATTCCTACCTGGTGATTTTCGAGCATATTCATTCATCCATTTTGCAGCATCTGCATGGTTTCACCAATGTACCATGCCTCGGGACATCCTTTCCTGCAGTGTATGAGGTAGACACCATTGACCGAGTCACACGAGTATGTACTGTATACCTGATGGGTGGTGTTCTCACGTGTAATGGTGGTATCCATGTTGATGATCCGGTTCATCTTGCAGGGTTGCGTGGTGTTGTGATCGCTGTTCTCCTGAAGGCTGGGTAGTTTGCTGGTCTGTTTGAGGTTACACAGCTGTTTGAAGGTAAGTAGTGGGGGTGTGGGGATGGACTTGGCAAGATGTGTGTCTTCGTCGATAACTTGTTGAAGGCTCCGAAGAAGATGTCATAGTTTCTCCGTTCCGGGGAAACACTGGACGATGAAGGGTAATTTGTCGGTTGTGTCTCGTGTTTATCTTCTGAGGAGGTGATGCGTTTTTTTACTGTGGCGCATTGGAACTGTTAATCGATGATTATCCCGTTCTTACGAGGGATCTTTGTGTGTCTGTAGATGTCTGTCACATTCCTCATCATCTAAGCACATCCAGTGTATATGGAGGGCTTGTCCACAGGGGGTGGCTTCTTTAATGTGTTTAGGGTGGAAGCTGAAGGAGTGGAGCATCGTGAGGTTATCCGTGGACTTGCAGTAAAGCGAAGTGCTGAGGTGACCTTCCTTGATGGAGATGCGTGTGTCCAAGAATGCAACAGATTCTGGAGAGTAGTCCATGGTGAGTCTGATGGTGCAATGGAACTTATTGATGTCATTGTGCACTTCATTGTGGAAACAGATCATCGTCCTCTGGTCAACATAATAAAGAAAGATCTCAATGACATGTTGGTGAGACTTCAGCGTGCGATGATGAAACTAAGTAGATACGACTTCACGTTAGTCTATACCCCGGGCAAAGAACTAGTTATGGCAGATGCATTGTCAAGAGCTATGAGTTACAATGATGAGAAAGCATCAGAAGTAGAACTCAATGTAGAAGCACATGCCACATTTATTGCAGACATGTTACCTGTGGTCTGATGCAAAGCTACGTTTAATACGGGATGAAACTGAAAAAGACACAATATTTCAACCGGTGATCAAATACCTAAGACAAGGATGGCCTAATGGCAGTTGCAATAGTTTTCAAAGTATCAAGGATGACCTGACTGTTATAAATGTATTCCTCTTGAAAGGAAACAGAATTGTAAAGCTGTCCTGCCTACGAAGAAGTATTCTGGAAAAAATACATGAAGGGCATCAAGGGATAGAGAAGTGTCGACGATGTGCCAGGCAGTCAGTATATTGGCCGGGCATCAATAGAGATGTTGACAACTAGATGCTAGAGTGTAGAATCTGTCAAATCAACCACTCCATTGTGAAGAATCCGGTCGGGGGACATTGGCAGTGGCCCCCCCGGCGATTCTCCGGGCCCCGATGGGCCGAGCGGCCGCTGTTTTCGGCCAGTCCTGCCAGTGTGGATTAGACAAGGTCTAATCGGGGGGGCATGGGGGGATCCAGCCCCGGGGGGGGGGGGGGGGGGGGGGGAGGGGCATGGTGGCCTGGACCACCGATCTGTAGGTGGGCCTGTGCCATGGGGGCACTCTTTCCCTCCGCGCTGGCCTGTGTAAAGCTCTTCCATGGCCGGCGCGGAGAAGAAACCCCCCTGCGCATTCGCAGGAATCACGCCAGTGGTTCTGCGCATGCGCCAGAACACGCTGGCATTCTTGCGCATGCTCTATCTCGCACCGGTTGGTGCGGCGCTAACCACTTCAATGCCGGCTGAGCCCCTTGAAGTGCAGAGGATTCTGCACCTTCTGGGCGGCCTGATGTCGGAGTGGTTCATGCCATTCTTTGGCGCCAGTAGGGTCCGTCCCGCTGATTGTGGGAGAATCCCAGCCACCATACCACCAGTCCATTATAATCCCAATCCAATGGGAAAGGCGAGAAAGGAGTCGGAATAGGCATTTGTTCTGAAAGGCATTTGATGATAAAAATAATTTGACGCTAGTGCTGTAAACTACAGAGCTACTCCTTTGTCGTCAGGTTTGTCGCCTGCCCAAATGCTCATGGGAAGGAAGATTCGAACAACATTGCATGCCATAACAATTCCAAACATGGATGAGCAGTTCATACATGAAAAAAAATAAAGCAACAGCAATGCAAGCAAAAAGAATACTATGACAGGCATGCAAAACAATTACCGCCACTGAAAGAAGGAGATGTCGTCAGGATACGAAATCAAGATGGTGGTTGGTTGGACAGTGCAAAGGTGTGAAATGAGGTTGCATCACGTTCGTATTTGGTACAAACTGCGGCTGGACTGATGTTTCGTAGAAATCAACGAGCATTGTTAAAAGTAAAGAATTCGCTGCAGTATCCAGAGCCAACTATAACAAACCCCAGACACAATGTTTTATACCATTGACTTACCAACAGCGTTGTTATTGAATAGACATAAGGAACAGCTCCCCCTCACCACACACAATTGCCAATAGACAATTCCAATGACACTGCAACTGCATTGTGAAGTTCAAAAAGGACAAGAAAATCACCTAATTGACTAAACTTATAAAACGCTGAGGACTGCAACTCTGTAATTGCAATTATGAAATGTAATACAACATTATGCATGAACTGTGTGAACGTATTCTCAACAAAGTATGTTAAAAAAAGTTAGAAAGAATTTCAAACATTTTACTCAAAGAAAGGGGGACGTGACATCCTGTGAGATTTTCAGAATACAAAGGGTTAATGTCATATCATAATTAACCACTAGATGGAGCTAGGTGCAGAACAATAAAACGCACTGACTCACAGGCCTCTGGGAGAAGGCTGGAGAGGAGCAGTGAGAGAGTATAGAGTGCAGTTATAGATAGAATGTAGAGACTAGTGTCAGTAGAATGTGGATTGTAGAGTACGAGATTATTGTTTACTATAAGAGTAAGTGATCGAGCTTTAATAAATCGTGTAAATAAAAGTTAGCTTTGTTAATTGACTGAACTTCTGTGGTTTTTGTGAACACTATGACATCCATCCTGATAACAGAATCACAAAGAACACCACACAACGTAAGTGGGTAAGGGAGTGGTGTGTTAATTAAGAGGATAAGGGGGCAACGTGTGTAAAGTAAGTGTTGATCTTTATTTGGTTGTCTGGCTGAAGTAGTAATGGTCAAGAGAAATGAGTGAGGATGTGTTCCTCTCATTCTCCCTTGCACTGAGATCCTGGTACCCCCCAATCTTCCCCTCTCCTCCGCACGTCTGTCAGGATTCTGTGACTCCTCTTTCTCTTCCTCATCATCTTCCTTGTCTGAGGGTGCCTCGCACTTTGTTATGTCCTCAACAGCCAGGACCTCCCCCTCCTGAAGCACCAGGTTGTTTAAATTATAGAAAACCTTGTCTCTACCCTTGCTGAGATATGTTGAACAGTGTCACCCAATTGATTCAGGCACCAGAGTGTTATTTTGAGGAATCCAATGGTCTGTTTGTTTGCTACCCTGGTCATAGTATGGCTCACATTATTGAAGTGTTGGCTAGTGTAGACTTGAGAGATGAACAGACACTTCCAACACTGATGAAGGTTCAACTCAATTTTATTAATTATTTCTAACTAACTAACACACGATGACTGTGCGTCTAAATAATGCTAATTTAAACTAGAGACCTAAGCCTTGTCCGAACCAATTGATTCTCTCAGCACGTGTTGTAAGTCTGTGCTGGGCTGGATGAGTTCTTGTTACACTGAGAGGCAGAACCCAGAATGAACAGGAACCATGGTGCCCTCTGCCTTTATAGTGTGTGTATTCTATCTGGTGATTGGCTGTGGTGTTTGTACATGTTGAATGGTCCCTGTGTGTGTCCATCAGTGTGTGTCTGCACCATGATATACTGGTGTTTATTATGACAATTATAATGTTCCTCTGCCTCTGTCTCAGTCCTCGGATGCCTTGCTGGTATCAACAGCCATCTCTTCAACAGGAAATCCCCTGTTAGCAAAGGTCCATCCTCGCAAATGTGTGCGGTGAGGGGGAGCTGTGCACTTGTAAATATCAAAGTGTGTAAGTGTCATGGTTGCTCCCACAAGAATGAGCACGCACCACTGCAGAGTCCAGTGGTGGTAAGCGCAGGTAAGTTAGATGCTGAGGGAGTAAAATCCCTTTTAGTTAATGAAGGCTTATAGCTGGCCTGGCTTCAAGGCAACATTGGTCACATGCATGCAGTCTACAAGACTTTGCACCTGGGGTGGATCTAACAATGGTACCAAGGACTCTGGCTCTCTCGACTTCACTGCCTGCAATGGTTCTGAACTTGATGTAATGGTCACCCTTCTCCAGAAGACAACTTAATGCATTGATGAGCAACTGATTGAGAGATTTCGCACTTGTTCCCAATGGGAAAGTAGAATGAGCCTCAGATGCAGAAATTCAGGATCACAATGATGTTAAGAGCCACTGACATCAGATATGTGCCAATGAATTTGAAGTTCACTTCCATTGCAGGGTCAGATGGAGTAGATGGTGCAAACAAGACCTGGGCCGGGATTCTCCAACCCTGCGCCGGGTTGGAGAATCCCCGGGGTGAGGCGCGAATCCCGCCCCGCCGCCCCGACACCGGCTGCCCTATTCTCCGCCGCCATTTTTTGAGGGCCGGCGGGATTCCTGCCCCACTGGTTGGGGGCCATTGACAGCGGCTCCCCTGGCGATTCTCGGGCCCCAATGGGCCGACTGGCTGTAAAGTTTTGACCAGTTCCACTGGCGTGAATTACTCACCTCACACATGGCAGGACCTGGCAGGTAAGTGTGCGGAGCCGGTCCTGGGGGGCGGAGGTGGGGGGGGGGGGGCACTCCATGGTGGCCTGGCCCGAGATCGGGGCCTACTGATCTGCGGGCGGGCTGGTTCCGTGGGGGGCCTTCTTTCCCCCACGCCGGGCCCCTGTAGGGCTCCACCATAATGCCTGCGGCTGGCGCGGAGAAGGAACACTCATGCATGCGCAGATATACGCCTACCATTCTGCGCATGAGTGGAAATACGCCGGCCGGTCCGCGTATGCACGAGATCACGCCTGCCGTTCCGCGCATGCGCATCTCCCGCCGGCCCTTTGGCGTCGGCTGGAGCTGCGGGGACAACTCCAGCGGCAACCTAGCCCCCTATAAAGGTGCAAATTCCTTGCTTTCCTGGAAATCCCCTCACTCCCAATCTGGATCGCGCCATTCCCGTCACTTCTCCTTTCCACTCCCGCCATTTACATAGTGAATCCGCAACTACCGAATCAATGAGGGGAGAACTGACGTTGGGGGAGAAGGAGTGGCAAGGGGCTATGAACCATTTTAAAAGCTAATGCAACTCATATATTTCCAGAAGAACAGACATTTCTGTATGGTCTGCATCACAGAGTGTAGCTACTCCAGTAAATCATGTGCAAAATGCATTTCCAAAGTAAAGAAATGCATACCTTTGGGAAATCAATCTGTTCTACTACAATACAGACCAGTGTTTTATCATTTATCTCCAAATAGCTAAGTGGCTCCATAGTACCTCATATCTGATTGATGTATCGGTGATGTTGTCCACAGAACTGCTACTGCCAGATTTAAAGTTACAGCTACAGTACTATTAATCAAATGACCCAAACATAAACAGCAGAAACACCCTGTGAAGAAAAGTAACTGATGAAAATCTTTCTGTTAACTTCTGTGCCAATCACCAGGTCTTAAGTCGGCATTGAGCTGGGACGGTGCCTGCACTGGCACTTGGACTATTTAAATTGACTTTGAGCTGGAGTGTTAATGTGAGTAGCTATGTGGGATGTTGCTACATCTACTCTACCAAACCATTTTATTCTCTTACAGGCCTCCATCAAGTTGCCACTCAACTCTCTCTTTTCTAGTGAAGAGAGTAGTAGGTCTTCAGGACACGCGACAACGCAGAATTGCTGAGCAAAAACTTATAGCTAAGTTCCACACGCATGAGTGCGGCCTCAACCGGGATCTTGGTTTCATGTCGCATGACATTCACCCCCCCCCCCCCCACCATCTGGCCTGGATTTGTAAATTCCTACCAACTGTCCTGGTTTGAGACAATTCACACCTCTTTAACCTGGGATTATCCCCTATCTCTGGATCTGTAATGATTTGATTACCTGCTGATGCCTGCATTCCAAGCATTGTCTGGCATCTCTGACTTTGTCTATATAAATGTTTCTGGAACATACCTCTCCATTCACCTGAGGAAGGAGCTGCGCTCCGAAAGCTCGTGTTTGAAACAAACCTGTTGGACTTTAACCTGGTGTTGTAAGGCTCACCCCAGTCCAACGCCGGCATCTCCACATCTAGTGAAGAGAGCCCCAGTCAGTTGATTTACAAACTTTCAAGTCTGATAAATAAGTTTAGAACTTTTTTTTCAGTGTTTCTATATCCTTTGGGAGTCCAAAACTGGTCCCAGTTCTCCAGGTCTGGTCTAACGAAAGTCCCGTACATTGCTTCTCTGCTTTTCAATTCTATCATCCCAGAAATAAATCCAGATACTTGAACCTTAGTGCTCAGTTTGTGCAGCATGAGACTGTTAACAGCAACAGCAAAGGTTCACTTGTCAATAATAATGTGACGGTGGTCTTATGAGAAAAGGTTAGACAGGCTTGAGCCTTTTTCCACTGGGGTTTCGAAGAGTGAGGGAGGATTTGATTGAAGTAAATAAGATCCTGAATGGTCTTGATAAGGTGGAAGTGGAAAGGATGTTTCCTCTTGTGGATGAGTCAGAACTAGAAGGCACTGTATTCAAATGAGGGGTTTCCCTTTTAGGACACGGATGAGGAGAGATCGTTACTGTCAGAGGGTGGAGGTTGGAGGTCACTGAATAATTTTAAGGTGGAAGTGGATCGATTGGAATTTGGAATTTGTAGAATCCGCTAAAGCAGCACACGTGGATCAGTCAGATAGAAAACAAAGATTCTATTTATTCCCAATATTACTTTCTCCTCTTCCTGAAGGGTCTCCTCCCATGCTGGGGTATTTATACTTGAGAGCTGAGCTGTCAGTTAAGGGAGAACCCCACCTCCTCGTTACCGTGGGAACTGATATTCAGAGGAGATCATCTGGAATCTAATTGTCATTATCTTGTCACCTCCCTGAGAGTCAAAACACAACAGATCAGCCATCATTTTATTGAATGGCAGAGTAGCCTTGAAGGGCCGAATGGCCTACTTCAGCTCCCATATCATATGTTCGCACGATTGGAACATACAAATTGCAGTTTGAATAGAATAATGTTGGTTGAATTTCATCTTCATTGTTTGAGTGAGCACGGGTTATCCTCTGATCATGTGATATATCTAAACATCTCGCTTTTAGCTTCAAATCTGGATATTCATTGAAGCAGCTTTCATCACATGTCCTCCAACTTCAACTGCCCCACCCAGTCAAACAGTTCTTTCACCCCCATCTCCAATCAAAACCGAAAAGGGTGTAAAATACTGGACTGGATTCATTGTTAAAAGTGGAACGAAAGTTTGGGTAAAAAGAGTCACTTTTAAAATCTGGACTGGATTCAGAATGTAAACCACTAAGGGAAAGCATTATTATGAGAGATGATTTTAATGCTTCTTTTTGGGAGTGGAATTTGGAAACTCTCATGTGATCATCATCTAGGGGGGTTCTGAGGAGGCATCTGCAAACATTCACTTGGAGTTCAGAGTGGAGAGTGTATTTGCCCAACATCATCCTGTGTGCTTAAAATGGACTTTGTGCTATTATTTATGTAGATTAAGATGTACTTTGTAATCCATGTTAATCCTAAAATCTGTGGGTAATTGTTAAACTAAGTGGGGAGTAAAGGCATATTATAATCTTCCTCCATGATTAATTTTAACAAAGTAAAGTTATGGGGCTGGATTCTCCATCGACCGACACCAAAATTGGGAAACGCGATTGGGCAGACAATCGTGGCGGGCGCAGAATTCATGCCAAATTGCAATTCTCCGATGTCAGCAGTGTCAATGTGTTCCTGAACGCACGTACAGTGAACATAATTTGCATGTCATTAGCGTACCTGACCGGGTATTCTCCGTGGACTCCACGATTCTCCACCTCTAATGGGCCGAATTTCCGGCGGCGAGGTTCACTTGTGCTTTGAAAATTTGTGAAACCGGCATCATAGCCGATGATAGAAAGAGAGGAGGTGGGACACAGAGAGGAGCGACTGCGGGCTACCGGGTTGCCAGGCCGGACACTGGCTAGGCTGGCTGGAGTAGGAGGGTTTCCTGCCAAGGCCCAGAAGAGTGATGGGTGATGGGGAAATGGGCTGTGTCACTGGGGTGACCCCCCCCCTCCATGGGACTGGGGGATGCTCAGACATGGAACACCATTGCTACGGCCCGCAAGGCAGCCAGAGGCTGGTTTAGCACAGGGCTAAAGAGCTGGCTTTGAAAGCAGACCACGGCAGGCCAGCAGCACGGTTCAATTCCCGTACCAGCCTCTCCAAACAGGCGCCGGAATGTGGCGACTTCGGGCTTTTCACAGTAACTTCATTTGAAGCCTACCTGTGACAAAAAGCGATTTTCATTTTTTTTTTCATTTCATCTTGCTGCGCCATCCACTGACAATCCACTTTGGTCCCTGATTGTGCAGAGTGACGATGGCCATATGGGTGCCCCCACCCCTGCACCTAGCGCCCACCCTCCACTCCACCAAACCCATACCCCACTCTGCTATAGCACACACGGACCCCGCTGTACCAACACCTCACGGTTGCCACCTGCTGGTGGGGCGTCACGTGGCCCACTGATGGATAAGACCAGAGTAGCCAGGCGGGGGCTGCAGAGCATACCGCAACAAGGGCAGTGCCAGCTGATGGTACCCTGGAATCAGGGACAGGCACCAAGGCCACATTCACGAGGGTGCCAGGCATCGACGGGGCCAGGGGTGTGGGGATGGGGGCTGGACATGTGTGGGCAGAGTCCATAGTGCCAACCAGGGGCACCATGTATCCCAGTGGATTTGGTTGGGCAGGACGGCATGCACCATGCTAACATGTCAGCCTTTCATCCTCTGCAGACAATGGAAATTGGAATTCAACCAGAATGGTGGCCTTCCTCCTTGTCTCCAGAGCCTTGGGGGATTCCTTGTGGCTCTACGAGCTGGAGCTTCTCAAGGAGGAGGGAACTGCAGCAGTGGAGTGTGCAGCAGTGGAGCCTGCCCCAGAGGAACAGGAGGCAGCTTCCCAGGATGGAGAGCCAGTGGACTAACAGGCCGAGGAGGTGCAAAGGGGGCGTCGCATGAGGCCTGGCGCGTACCACCAGCGCCTGTTGTTCGAGGACCTGCTGGACCGGGCATGCTGTTGAAGACTCCGACTGAGCAGGGTAACAGTGCGACATATCTGCCAGTTCATGGTGCACCAGGCACTGTGGGGGAATGGGGGAGGGCACCCGCTCCTGGTGGCCGTCAAGGTGATGGTCGTTTTGTTATATGCCACGGGGTCATTCCAGGTGCCAAGTGGGGACCTGTCCTGGATCTCACAGAGCTTGGTGCACAGGTTTATCCGTGCTGTCACAGAGGCCCTATAGACCCGGTCGTGACAATACATCCATTTGAATGCGGACCGAGCCCACCAGGATGCCCGGGCAGCGGGGATCATGGCCATCGCTGACATGGCCCGGGTCCAGGGGTTGATCGATGGGATGCCTGTCCCCTTGTGAGCACCTGCAGCTGACAGGCTGCTCTACAATAGTCGAAAGGGGTTCCACTCAATGAATGTGCAGCTGATATGTGACCACCAGATGCGCAAAATGCACGTCTGTGCCCGATACCCAGACAGTGTGCACACTTGGCGGTTCCTGACATGCTCAAGATGCTCCCCCTCCCCCGGCTGGGAGATTAACTCCTGAGTGACAGGGGTTATCCAGTGTGGTTGTGATTGAGACGCCTATCCAGAGGCCTCAGACTGACACCAAGACCCGTTACAACGGCGCCCATGCAGTGACTTGGAGTGTGGCCGAGGGGTGCTTTGACCTCCTGAAGTTGTGGTTCTGGTGCCTGGATCATTCAGGAGGGGTACTCCAGTATGATGCTGAGAGGGCGCCTGTAACGTGACAACCTGCTGTGTCCTCCACAACATCATGCAGCAGAGGGGCGGTGTCCTGGAGGAGGATGATCAGCAGGCCTCGTCCAATGAGGAGGATGTGGGAGAGGGCGAGGATGGACAGAACATAGAGCTCAGGCAGACACAGGAAGCTGCAAAATATGTGCACCAGAGCCAAAGAGCTTGGGATGCTCTGATCGCCTCCAGGTTCACTGACTAGGAGAACAGGGGAACTGGCCAAGGCCCCAACCCCAACCCTTGGCCACTCCCCCTGCTTGCAACTCCCTCCGTGATAGATAGCTGCCGCACTACATGGTGCGGGCCCTGGGTTGGCAGTAGCAGCTGGTCTGATCCATGGGATGTACGATGATGACAACCTGCTCTGTGATGAGCTCTGGTGTTCCACATTTTATGACAACGTCTGACTCCTGCCAACCTCAGCACTTTCCACTTTTAAGCATGCAGGTGCAGCAGGTGGTAAAGAAGGCCAATGGTATGTTGGCCTTCATTGCGAGAGGTTTCGAGTATAGAAGCAGGGATGTGTTGCTGCAATTGTACAGGGCCTTGGTGAGGCCACACCTTGAGTACTGTGTGCAGTTTTGGTCTCCTTCTCTGAGGAAGGATGTTCTTGCTCTCGAGGTAATGCAGCAAAGGTTTACCAGACTGATTCCAGGGATGGCGGGACTGTCATATGAGGAGAGATTGATTAGGTTGGGATTGTTCTCGCTGGAGTTCAGAAGAATGAGGGGGGATCTCATAGAGACTTATAAAATTTTAACGGGACTAGACAGGGTAAATGCAGGGAAGGTGTTACCAATGATGGGTGTGTCCAGAACCAGGGATCACAGTCTGAGGATTCAGGGTAAACCATTTCGGACAGAGATAAGGAGACATTTCTTCACACAAAGAGTGGTGAGCCTGTGGAATTCATTACCAGAGGAAGTAGTTGATGTTAAAACTTTGAATACATTCAAGAGGCGACTAGATACAGCACTTGGGGAGAATGGGATCAAAGGCTATGGGGAGAAAGCAGGATGAAGCGATTGAGTTGGATGATCAGCCATGATCGTGATGGATGGCGGAGCAGGCTTGAAAGGCTAAAAGGCCTCCTTCTGCTCCTATCTTCTATGTATCTATGAATCCCTGCATGCTAATTGATTCTTCCATCACACGCTCCCATTGGATCCCTCGGGTCAAGGTGGTGGGGTTGGTTGAGGGGCTCAGCCCACCCATAATGTCCGTTCATTCGCCCGCCCCCTCCAGCACCCCCTCTCTGGCCAGCCCACCCCTCACACCTATCTGACAGATCACTGAGGCTGGTTGTAACAGTGTTAATCGGTGTTTAATGTACACAAGTATTTACAGATATGTGCCCTAGCACCTATAACTAAACTGCCCTGCACCCATGCCAACTTAACTGGTGTCTAACTTTCTGGCCTTACAGGCCCTAATGCTGTGTCTAGGTGGATCCCCAGACAGTACAGCAGGACTGGTGGTGGCCTGCTGTGATTCCCGCCCTGTAACCTGGGATCTGTTGGCGGGCGACCCGGCCTAGATGGGTCTGGCCGCTGCTCGGGTGTCCCAGGTAGCACGGTGCCACCCTGTTCTTCCCGCTGCCCATCAGCTGCACCAGGGACAGGAATGGGGGGGGGGGGGGGGGAGGGGGGAGTCCGAGGTGCTGCATTGTTCCGGCACCTCCCCTGTAGGAGTGACCAACATGGGCCCCATGACCTACTCCTCCCTCGGGGTGCCCGATGGCCCCTGGACTACTCCATCGAGAGGGGGTATGAGCAGAGCAATCCCCTGAGGCACCCCCGCCAACTGGCACTGCCAGTCCTGAGGCCCACTGCAGTCTCGACCAATATCTGTATGCTCCGAGCCATGGAGCACAGGGACTGCACCACATCACCCATTGACTGTGCCAATGTCTGGGCCTGTTTCACATCAGCCAGTGACCGCGCATCTCCCTCTGGGACACCTTCCTCACTGCGCCATGTCGGCCAGTGCCACCGATGTTCCCAGCTGCTGTGACTGGGCCACGCTCAGGAGCGCCGCTGCAATTTCCAGGTGGCTCTGGCAGATGGCTGCCTGTGAGGCAGCAACCCTGTCCTGGACCTCAGCTAGTGCCTGCACAGAATTTCCAAGGCGTTGGACATGCTGATCCATAGCCAAAACTGTCGCCCCCCAATGCCTCCACCATGGACTCCACCATGCAGTGTTGGCATGGATCGCATGCATGGTCGGCACCACCTCCTGTTCCTGCACGCGGATGGACACCTCCAACTGCACCTGCAGGTGCTGGATACTCGCTGACAACCCCTCATGTAGGCCCTGGCTCTGTGGCTGCATCCCCACTATAGATGGGACTGTCCATTGCAGAAGCCCAAAACCCATCTGTCTGGCAGCTAGTCCCTGAGGTCGGCAGGCCTTCGACTGTCCCACCCCTCGGCTGCTCCCCCTACCTCCACCTGCTGTACCAGAGCAGCTGTGTGGTGAGCACTAGATAGTGTCCCAGGAGCCTCTTCATTAAAGTTCCCAACTGAGGTGAGTGTCTCTGGGATGGTGGAGGGTGTTGTAGACAGCTGTGATGGGAAATCACTGTCATCCGCAGACTCGAGCTCCCAGGCGACTTAGGTCTCTTGCCGAGCGCTGCTGTCCAAGCTGCTGTTTTCATCACAAGGGGGAGGGGGGGTGGGGGGCTCCAGGTGTGGCACAGGCCGGGGGCGGGGAACACCAGATGGATCCACCCCATCACTGGCAAGTTTGGCAAGACTCAAGACAAGAGGCATGGAGACGGCGGGGGGGGGGGGGGGGGGCATTTAGCCCATCGAGTCTGCACTGGCCCTTGGAAAAAGCGCTCCACTTATGCCCACACCTCCACCCTATCCCCGTAACCCCACATAACCTTTTTTGGACCCTAAGGGCAATCTAGCATGGCCAACCCACCTAACCTGCATATCTTTGGACTGTGGGAGGAAGTCCACGCAGACACGGAGAGAACGTGCAGACTCTGCACAGTGTTAGACATTCTGATGCATGCAGCTCAGCGGGTAGGTAGCTGGTGGCCTCAGTGACCAGGACACCTGGTGATGGCAGCCAGTCTGGGTGCCAGCATGTGATGCAGGGTGGGAATTTACCCTCCCTCCGGCTGTGGGGGGGGGGGGTCAGGTTACGGGTGTGTGGGATGGAGTTAGTGCCAGGGGCACAGTGCTGCCTACTCACCCTGGCCGCCTGAGGAGGTGTGCAGTTTTTTACGGCACTGCAGGCTGGTCTGAACGGTGTTGCCGGTGGCACTAACTGCCTCTTCCACCTGCGTCGAAGCACGTCAAATAGCGGTGGCTGGCAGCCTCCTTCCCAGGCCGGGGTACAGGGTGGCCTGCATCTTCTCCACAGCGTCCAAGAGGGTCTCTAGGTCGGCATCAATGAATCTTAGTGCTGCTCTCCTCGCTGCCATCTTGTTGTCTGGGATGGTGTGTGTAGGGAGTGAAGTATGTAAATGCGGCTGCAGATTGCCAGCCTCCTGAGTGTCATTCATAAAACTGGTGAGTTCGACATTGTTTCTCCTTGGAATCAATTGTGTTCTTCGTGGTGTCGAGGCTGTCACCTTAACAGTCACAGAATCAGTCCAGGTGCGGCGCCAGTTTTGCTGTCATGGAAGTCCATGAATTCTGCATCGGGGTCGACACTTAGGGCTGGATTCTCCGATCGCCAAAATCGCGTTCGACGATCAGCCGGAGAATGCGTTTTTACGCTGGATTTGGGGACGGCCGCGTTTTTCCGATGCTCCGCCTCCTCAAGGACTACACCACACCTCAGGGTGTCACCTGCGGCCCTCACCCAATGCTCCGCCCCCCTTGGATCCAGTCCCCGACGGCGTTGGCCGCGTGACCTCACAACGTTCAGGACCTTGTGTTGCGTCTGTGGATTGTGCCCAGCGCAGCCTCAGTCGGGGGGAGGGGTTGGGGAGCCAGTCCGCTGGCAGAGGAGGCTTCGGCGGGGGCTGGGGGAGTTACAGGGGAGCAGTTTTTTGCAGGCCGGGTCCGTTCGCGGTCGGCGCCATGTTGAACGGAGCGGCTGCTGCAGGCTGCCACCATGCGCATGTGCAGCCACGGATCCGCCCATTTTGCAGCCGTATCTGCAGGTGAATCTGGGGGCTTTACGCTACATGGCTGCCAACCCCCAACCCTGTGGAGAATCAGTGCGGGTAGGACGCCACAGAGCCGTAGAATTGGTGAATGCAGCCCTTAGTTTCAGGAACAGATTTCACCGATGACCTTTTGAGTCAGGTATCATTCTGGGATATTCCCATCCACTTATACCAGCAACTGCGATCGTAACAACTGCAACTAACTGTCATTATTGAAAAATCTTCTAACTACCCATAATTTGAACAAAATTGTTCTGTTTTTATCACCACAGAGGATTTAGATGGACATTTTGATCTATGAATCGTAAGCTGCTGAAATTTGAAAAGGAACTGTCAAGCAAATTTAAAAGGAACTGTTCCCAAAATCACGTATGATTGAAATTCCTTTTGTTGAATTTTCTCTTACGCCAGTTCCTAGGGAGAACATAACTGTGTGTGGGCTTTAACCGGCTGTCAAACTCCCTCTGAACAAATACTAAGTTTTGAACTGCCATTTAACAAAACAGCATTGGAAAACAAGTACATCACTGTTGTCAATACAACATTGAAAGACAAACAGCTGCACCACAAGATCACAGAATTCTTGTGGTGTAGAAGGAGATCATTTGGCCCATTCTATTCGGGTGCATGGAGAGGTTGGACAAGTTAGGTTTGCATCAACTTAAGTTTAGAAGAGTAAGAGGCAACTTGATTGAAACCTTTAAAATCCTGAGGGGTTGTGACAGGGTGGATGTGGAAAGAATGTTTTCTCTTGTCAGAGAATCTAGAACTAGAGGTCACTGTTTAAAAACGCTGGGCACGATATAACTACAATGTTGTGCTGGGTGCAAATCCAGTTAGGTCGCAGGAGAGTCCAAAACAGGGAACTGCATTGGGCGCTGATCGTTTTTTCTGATCAGATCCAGCCCGCTCCCGTTGGCAAGTTCTGGATCCCATGGCAGCATGGCAAGAAATCAATGATCACGAATTATGGACAATCTCCGTCCCATTAACAGGAAGGACCTCCTATGTAACAGCCTCCTGTGATCTAACCAGCTGCCCAACAAGCGGTCATGTGGGCGCCCTTTAGCACACCTATTTAAAATCATGAAGCTAGAGCAAAGGCTGCTGTGGGGAGCGGAGTAGGTGAGTAGCCATCTTGCAAATCACCCAATCAGCCTGAGGGCAATGGAGCTGCTGCCCCAATGTCAGGGGAGATGGGCGAACCTTGCGGGTGGGGAGGGGTGAACAGAGATAGTTGGGGGGAGGTTGGCTGCCATCGGTGGGGGGGGGGGGGGGGGGGGGGGGGTTGGGTTTGCCTCTGCACTGGGGAGTGCAAGGGGCTCAGTACCCACAAGTCCAATATGCCAACTGCCCGGGTCATGCGTTCCCAAAACAGGGGCAACTGTAGCTTCTGCCTGTCCATCCCACTGAACACCAACAGGATAAAATCCCATCCGTGGTCAGATGGTGAAGGTCACTTTAACCCTCACTGACCGTGGCAACCTCTGGCCACACAGCTGGAGGCTATCGCTAATCGGAAATTGGCAATGTTAGTCATGTGAGTATTTCACAGCTCTCACGTGGATTCCCGTGGGTTGACCCGTAGCCGGGTGTCCTCATTTGGGGGGGTGTGGGGTCGTGCCCATGTGTGCCATATCACACCAGCCATGCACCAGAGCCACCTGGACCTTGCAGCGGCGCTCCAGAGAGTTGTGCAATCACAGTGGGCCATGGCTGAGACTGTCGGCGGCATTGCCCAGACACAGCCCAACTTGGCACAGATCCAGAGGGAAGTGGCCCAGTCCCAGAGGGGGATGGCGCAGACAATGGCTGATGTGGCACAGTCCCAGAAGTTGGTAGCACAGTCCCAGATGGAGGTGGTCTTCTCCATTTTCTCCATGGCCACAAGAATGCAGACCTTAGTCGAGACGAGAGTAGGCATCCAGCACTGGCAGCGCCAGGAGGCGGGGGAGCCGTTGGGGTTAGCTCCGCTTCCAAATCTGTCCCATGGAGTAGTCCATGGCTATTGGGCACCCTGAGGGAGGAGGAGGCGATGGGGCCTGTGACGGTGACTCCCGCAGTGGAGGTGCCGGAACACGGCAGCATTTCGGACTCCTACCACCACCTCCTGTCCCTGACACATCAAATGGACAGCAGGCATAACAGAGTGGCCTCTCGCCACCTGGGACACCTGAGGAGCAGCTGGGCCCACCCAGACCCAGTCACCCCAGAAGATGGCCACCAAAGGGGACCCAGGTCACAGGGCGGGTATCGTAGCAGGCTGCCTCCACTCCTGATGTACCCTCTACAGAACCACCTGGATGTCGTGTTAGGGCTGTAAGGTAAGACACCGGTTAAGTTGGCATGGATGCAGGGACGGTATAGGGTTCATAGGGTTCATAGAACTTACAGTGCAGAAGGAGGCCATTCGGCCCATCGAGTCTGCACCAGCTCCTGGAAAGAGCACCCTACCCAATGTCAACACCTTCACCCTATCCCCATAACCCAGCAACCCCAAGGGCAATTTTGGACACTAAGGGCAATTTATCATATCCAATCCACCTAACTTGCACATCTTTAGACTGTGGGAGGAAACCGGAGCACCCGGAGGAAACTCACGCACACACGGGGAGGATGTGCAGACTCCGCACAGACAGTGACTCAAGCCGGAATCAAACCTGGGACCCTGGAGCTGTGAAGCGATTGTGCTATCCACAATGCTACCATGCTGCCTAGGGTTGGGAGCTAGGGCACAAACCTGTACATATATGTTCATATTAAACACCTGTGCACAATGTTACAACCTGTCTCGCTGCTCGGGGCCACAGAGGTTGGGGGGGGGGGGGATGGGCTGGCATCGGGGGTGGGTTTGGCCCAGGCACCGCAGTGCAGCCAGCGCTCACCGCTCCGATGTCCCACCCCATCCCCATCCACCCTCCGCTACCCCCCCACCACACTGCCCCCACCTCCGCCATCCCAGGGATTTGATGAGACCGCGTGATGGAATGGTCAGCTCGTATGCAGGGATCACCTAGCTGGACGGAGTTGAGGCTACCATGGCCAGGAGTCAAATGTTGAGGAGCACCAGAGCTCATCCCAGAGGGGGCTGACATCATCCTCCATCCCATGGACCAGATTCACTGGTTCTGCTAACCCAGGGCCCGCAGCCTGTAGTGAGGCAGGTAGGTAGCACGGAGGGGGATTGTGGTGGAGTGGCGGGTGACACAGGGAGGGTGTTTTTAAAAAAAATTTAGAGTACCCAATTCATTTTTCCAATTAAGGGGCAATTTAGCGTTGCCAATCCACCTACCCTGCACATCTTTCGGTTGTGGGGACGAAACCCATGCAAACACAGAGAGAATGTGCAAACCCCACATGGAAAGTGACCCAGGGCCGGGATTCAAACCTGGAACTTTGGCGACGTGATGCAGCAAGGCTAACCCACTACGCTACCGTGCTGCCCAGGGAAGGTGTTCATGAGAGGGGCTGGCCGGACGGGGGTGGGGGGCGGTACGGTGTGTGGGTGGGATGCGATGTCTGTGCCCTTGGCTAGCCCCCCTAGTCCAGTGAACCCGGAGGCAATCAGATCGTCCCCCGGGCGAAACCCAGGCACACCCGCTGTATGGCCTCCAGTGCCATTCAGGGCCTGATGTCCTGTCCATCCTCGCTCTGCCCGCATCCTCATTAATGGACGAGGGCTGAGGTTCATCCTCCTCCTCCAGCATGTCGCCTCTCTGCTGCACGATCTGGAGTACGTAGCAGGCCACCACGATGTGGGCGACCCTCCCAGTGCTATACTGGAGAGCCCCTCCAGAGTGGTCCAGGTATCTGAACCACATCTTCAATATGCCGAAGCACTGCTCGAACACGTCCCTCGTCGCCCATGGGCGTAGTTGTACCGGGTCTCTGCATCGGTCTGTGGCCTCCAGATAGACGTTATCAGCCATGACCGCAGCTTATAAACTCTGTTGCCCAGGAGACAATGCCCCAACAGGGATGGGATGGTGGGGCGGGGGGTGGGGGGTGGGGCCTTGAAGAGTCCAGGAGCCATCAAGTGTGCCAGGATGAACGCTTCATGCATACTGCCCGGGTATCGGATGTAGACGTGCATGATGCGCATGCCATGGTCACACACCAGCTGCACGTTCATTGAGTGGAACCCTTTTCGATTTGTGTAGAGTGGCCTGTGATCTGCAGGTGGTCGTAGGGCAAAATGCATCCCGTCGATCACCCATGGACCCAGGGCATCTTGGCAATGGCAGCGAACCCCGCTGCCTGATCGTCCTGGTGGGCTCGGTCCACATTGAACTGGATGTATTGTGCTGACCAGGCATATTGGGCCTTCGTGATGGCATGGATGCACTTGTGCACCGAGTTCTGTGAGATCCTGGACAGGTCCCACCCGGCGCCTGGAACGACCCCATGAAATAGGGGTGCAGGAAACCATCACTTTGATGGCCACTGGGAGCAGATATCCTCCCCAATAACCCCAGGTGCACCATGATCGAGGAGATCATTTGCGCTGTCCCCCTGCTCAGCTGAAGTCTTCGACGGCATGCCCGGTCCTCAAATGACAGGCTGCCGGTACACACGAGGCCTCATGCGGAGCCTCCTTTGCGCCTCCTTGACCTCGGCCTGTTGGGTGGCCGGCTCTCCATCCTGATAGGCTGGCTCCTGTTCCTCTGGGGCAGACTCTGCTGCTGCAGCTTCCTCCTCCAGTAGCTCGTACAGCTGCAGCACATACCCCAGGACAGCGGTGACTAGGGGGAAGGCCATCACTGAATTGGATTTGTTTATTGTCACGTGTACCGATGTACAGTTGAAATTATTGTTCTGCATGCAGTTCAGACAGATCATTACATACATGAAAAGAAAATACATAGGGCATACATAACTACACAATGTAGATACATAGACGCAGGCATCGGGTGAAGCATACAAGAGTGTAGTATTACTCAGTAGAGAATATGTGTGAAGAAATCAGATCAGTCAATAAGAGGGTCATTTAGGAGTCTTGCAATAGTGGGGAAGAAACTTTTGGATCTGTTCGTACATGATTTCAGACTTTTGTATCTCCTGCCTGATGGATAGGTTGAGATAGAGTGTTGGTTGTATTACAAAGACATTATAGATTACTGTAGCATAGATTCAAAACTGTTGTTTTATTAGCTATTACTTAGTAGAGTGTGCAAACCATTTAAAGTAAACTACTTGGGTTACGGGGATAGGGTGGAAGTGAGGGCTCGATGGGCTGAATGGCTTCCTTCTGCACTGTATTTTCAATTTTAAAAATAGACTAGCTTTGTTTTAAATACATAACTTGATGATCTTTGTCAACACTACGACTTTTAGCTATCTTGGAGAACTATACAAGGAACATCACACTTTGGGCTGTCGCATCATCTTTGGGCGGTGTGACCACGCCCACTCCTGTGGCTCACTGACATGTTGGAGCGCCTCAGTTTCTGGTGCCTGCATGAAGGTTGGAGCTGAGGCTACAGGTGCCACCCCTTCTTGGCTCGCTGGAGTATCGCTCACTTCCTCTTCGTCATTCCCGATTACAATGCTCTCTGGCTGTGATGATCCAAGCATTGGGTCACCTTGGTCAACTTCAAAAATGTGTGAGTGATCTGTGGATTTTGAGATTGTCATCAGCTTTTCCTCTGGGTCAGTCTCGGGGATGCTTAACACTGCAACATCCGAGTTGCTGTCATTACAGTCGTCATCGATGTCTTCCCATTCATCGTCAGTGGTGTCGACGGTTGGGAATGAATTACAGGAACCGTTTTGAAGACCTGGAACAAGTCACCATGTATCTCTGAGGCCAGTTTTTCTAACACCGAGATGATTTCTTCCGTTTCTGGCTGGGTCAGTGGCTGATCCGCTGTGATATCAGCAGCTTCAATTTTTAAGTGCGCTATCTTCAAGCTCCTACTCTTCTCAGTGTCCAGCATGGTCTGACCAACTTGTCATTCCTTCCAGACCATCATGGAGTACTGCTTCTGGAGCTTTGTCAGTAATACTGTCTGTGCTACTGGAAAAGAGATCTACAAGTAGTTCATACTGGTCTCCATCTGTCTCACCTTCCATCCCATCACTTTCTGCAACATGGTCAAAATCTTTGAGCAGATATTCGCAGTAGTCGTCATCGGATTCTGTTTCATCTGCAACGATCTCTCCTGTAAAATATAACATTACATGCGGAATTCTGTGTTCATGCAATAGGGCGGCAAGGTCAAGAACGATTCGTGTGGTACAGTTTTCATTGCTGTTCTGGGAGTGCTTTGATCATTGTGCTTCGGTTTCGTTTCATTTGTTCTCATTGTTACATTTCTGCCCTCCCTCCTGTCGATTTTGCAGCCTGTGCAACCGATGATTTGTGGTTCATGGAATCATAGAATTTACAGTGCAGAAGGAGGTACCGCCCTTGGAAAGAGCACCTCACCCAAGCCCATACCTCCACCCTATCCCCGTAACCCAGTAACCCCACTTAACCTTTTTCTTTGGACACTAAGGGCAATTTAGCACGGCCAATCTACCTAACCTGCTCATCTTTGGACTATAGGAGGAAACCGGCGCACCTGGACGAAACCCACGCAGGCACGGGGAGAATGTGCAGACTCCGTGCAGACAGTGACCCAAGCCAGGAATCAAACCTAGGAAGCTGTGAAGTAACTGTGATAACCACTGTGCTACCGTGCTGCCGTTGAGCATGTCGAGTGGCATATTTTTGGCATAAGATGGCGGCAGCGGCTCTTGTCAGCCGCTTAAATGGCCCGGAGTAAGACCATATTTCCTCATGATGTGTGAAACAGCACTAATGGCGCAGGCTTCTTCTTCCGAGTTGGTGCTAAAGATTTTCGAGCAGAATGTGCCTGTTCTCTGTGCACCTATCATGCTCGTCTGTCAAATTTTCGCTGTCTTTTCCAGCACCAAACCTTCTTCCTTGTTATAACCTTTCCCAGAGCTCATCATCAGCTACACCAAAGCCAATTTGGTCACGAATCAACAAAGATTTCAGGCTGCTGGATTGCATGATTGGGCCTTCAGCCTCAAGTCAGTGACAAAACTGTCAAATGGTTTGCCAGGTTTTTGGGTACCCATACGGAACATGTATTGCTCAAATGTGTCATTCCTTTTGGGGAACAATGCTCATCAAAGTGCCTCACAACTTCATCACATTTTGTGCGATCCTCCTCATCATTGAACGCAAACGAGTTATACAGTTCAATCGCTGGTGGACCTGCCACTGTTAGCAGCAACACGATTCGTCTTTCAGCAGGCTGGGCCTGTAGGCCTCGGGCGGAAACATAGAGTTTGAACTGCTGCTTGAACAGTAATTATTTGCCCCTCAACAAAGATCATCTAATTTGAAAAATAACCATGTTTGTTAAAGTGAATATAATTGAGTTCTGATGGTGGACCTGTGAGCTGTGGTGTTGATTCCTAGAAGGATGCCAAGATTTTGGAACTGCTATTATTTTTCATGTGCAGTTGTTTCTATAGGTCTTTACAGACTCTCCCCTCCCCCCTCCCCCTCCAACACCACCACCTCTCCGTCCCCACCTGTATTGAGACCAAACTCGAGAACTGTTTGGAAATGTTAACACGGAGCCAAAATTAGGATTGATGTGCCCTGTGAGATATCATGTGACCAGTATGTCATGTGATCAAAAATCCAGGAATGTCGAGAGTTGGGCTGTTGATTGATTTCACCAAAGTCATAGTTGGGATCTGTAATTCACTAGGGAGGGGAGTAAATATCAGCCAGAGCTCCTGCCACTGATTGCTATGTATTGATCCTTGCCCGAATTATGTGCTTGTTGAATGTCATGTGGGGGCAGTATTAAGCTAGGCCCCGCTAGACTGCAGTGATTGACTAAGTTGGCAGCATCCACTGTGCAGTTTCAGCAGAGAAGATGAAGAAGTCGTAAACATCTTCTGGCATCTGTGGAATCGCATCCCCCAGAAATGACCATGCTCAGAAGGGGAAAGGTGAAGTGGAAATTATGGAGAATATTGTTTTTTCAAATATAATTTTAATTTAGAAATATATCCAGTTCATTTTTGGTCTATCTCATACATAATTATTCAGGATGCTGGAGGTAAATGTTTCTCAAAGTTAATTACAATAATGTGTAATAATTGGCCTGTTAGATTCGACAGGCTGATGTGATTGGTTAAGTACACATTTGTTCAATTTGCATCATGCCTGATTGTCAATTTTAGATCATTTTATTATCTGTGGAGAGATAGATATTACTGAGTTGCACTGAATTATTCAGTTAGCAACTTGCATTTTAATCATTGGGAACCAAGTGCAGATTGACTGATTGGCCTGTTAAACAGCTCTTCAATCTGCAACAATTTTCTTGTTCCCTGTTTCTTGCCATTTTACTTGACTGACTTTGATCTCTCTGTCCCTGGCCTCCTACACTGTTCCAGTGATTCTCCATGGAAGCATGAGGGTGATGTACCATCAATTCGACTCAAGACACATTTAGGATCTGAACTGTGGCTTTAATCTGCTAGTTGTTAGCCCGGTGGTCGACTACAGAGAATGGCAGACTGCCGGGAACTCTGCGTACTTATACCCCACCACGGAGGTACACGGAGGGGCCTACTTGCCTCCAGACCAATTGGAGAGCAGTCACATGACTAGTCCCAACCAATCGGACAAGAGGCACATGACCAGCCAGAGCCAATGGGAAGCCAGTGCTCTGCACCAATGGCAGTGCTCATATCCATACCACCACATTATCCCCTTGTGGAGAAAGAAGGGGCGGGGGGTGTAAGTGGGCGAGGGGGGGGGGTCCGAGGACTGGTGGAATGAGCAGCGAAAATCGATAGGGGTGAGCTGCCCACTGGCTCGTGGCAAAACAGTACTACTACTACTAATAACAACAGAATAACACAAAAATGTCCAAAAAAGGTCCCATGGCCGCATCAGATGGAGACGATCAGCCTGTCGGGTGCCCGTGGTGTTCTGGAGGACCGTCGCAGTGGAGCCGGTGACATCGGCCCGATGGTCGTCCTTACCTCCGGGAGCGTTGGTCGTAGATGTGTCTCCATACCCCGGGCCGGTGGTGAAGACACTGTAATTGGGGGAGAGGGGGCATGTGCGCTGGGTCGTGGGGTGCGGGGGGGCGCTGGGGGGAATTGGGGTTAGGGGGGAGGTGTTGATGTAGGCGGAGAAGGCCGCATGCCGGCGGATGCCAGGTCCCGAAGCGAGACCGTATCCTGCCGACCGTCGGGATACTCCACGTACGCATACTGCGGGTTGGCGTGGAGTAACTGGACTCGCTCAACCAACGGGTCGGACTTGTGCACCCGCACATTCTTCCAGAGCAAGATGGGCCCGGGGGTGGCCAGCCAGGTCGGGAGAGGGGATCCCGAGGACGACTTCCTGGGGAAAACAAGAAGACGTTCATGAGGTGTTTGATTAGTGGTAGTACAGAGGAGAGACCGGATTGAATGGAGGGCGTCGGGGATGACCTCTTGCCAACGGGGAACAGGGAGATCTCTGGACCGTAGGGCCAGCAGGATGGTCTTCCAAATGGTGCCATTCTCCCGCTCGACCTGACCGTTACCCCGGGGGTTATAACTGGTCATCCTGCTAGAGGCTATGCCCCTGCTGAGCAGGAATTGACGCAGTTTGTCACTCATAAAAGAGGATCCTCGGTCGCTGTGGATGTACGTGGGGTAACCGAACAGGGAGAAGATGGATAGGAGGGCCTTTATGACGGTTGTTGTGGTCATGCTGGGACAGGGAATGGCGAAAGGGAATGGAGAGTATTCGTCGATAACACTCAAGAAATAAGTGTTGCGGTTGTTGGAGGGGAGGGGACCCTTTAAGTCTTTTCTGAGATGTTCAAAGGGGCGGGATGCCTTGATCAGATGCGCTCGTTCGGGGCGATAAAAGTGCGGTTTGCACTTGGCGCAGACGTGGCAGTCCCTAGTGACGGTCCTGACTTCCTCGACGGAGTAGGGCAGGTTGCGGGTCTTAATAAAATGGTAGAAACAGGTGACCCCTGGATGGCAGAGGTCCGTGTGGAGGGAGCGGAGGTAGTCAATCTGCGCGCTGGCGCAGGTACCGCGGGATAGGGCATCGGAAGGCTCGTTGAGCTTCCCAGGACGATACAAGATATCGTAGTTGTACATGGACAACTCGATCCGCCACCGCAAGATCTTGTCGTTCTTGATCTTGCCCCTCTGTGCATTGTCGAACATGAAAGCTACTGACCATTGGTCTGTGAGGAGGGTAAACCTCCTGCCGGCCAGATAGTGCCTCCAGTATCGCACAGCTTTGACTATGGCCTGTGCCTCCTTTTCCACCGAGGAATGGCAGATTTCGGAAGCGTGGAGGGTCCGGGAGAAGAAGGCCCTGGGTCTGCCCGCTTGGTTCAGTGTGACCGCCAGACGCGTCAGACGTCAGACGCGTCGCTCTCGACCTGGAATGGGAGGGACTCGTCGATAGCACGCATCGTGGCCTTTGCGATATCCGATTTGATGCAGCTAAAGGCCTGGCGGGCCTCCATCGACAGGGGAAAGGAGGTGGACTGAATGAGGGGACGGGCTTTGTCGGCGTAGTTGGGGACCCACTGGGCATAATATGAGAAGAAGCCCAGGCAGCGTTTGAGGGATTTGAGGTTGTTGGGGAGAGGGAGTTCCATCAGGGGGCGCATGCGTTCGGGATCGGGGCCTATCATTCCGTTACGCACTACGTAGCCAAGGATGGCTAGACAGTCGGTGCTAAACACGCACTTATCCTTATTGTAAGTTAAATTAAGGTGTTTTGCGGTTCGGAGGAATTTTTGGAGGTTGATGTCGTGGTCCTGCTGGTCGTGGCCGCAGATGGTGACAATATCGAGATACGGGAAGGTGGCCTGTAAACCGTGCTTGTCGACCATTCGGTCCATCTCCCGTTGGAAGACCGAGACTCCATTTGTGACACCGAATGGAACCCTGAGGAAGTGGTAGAGGCGCCCATCTGCCTCAAACGCGGTGTACTTGCGGTCACTCGCGCGGATGGGGAGCTGGTGGTAGGCAGACTTAAGGTCCACCGTGGAGAAGACTTTGTACTTAGCGATCCTGTTAACCAGGTCGGAAATACGGGGGAGAGGATACGCGTCCAGCTGCGTAAACCTGTTGATGGTCTGACTGTAATCAATGACCATACGGTTTTTCTCCCCAGTCCGAACTACCAGCACTTGGGCTCGCCAGGGACTGTTGCTGGCCTCGATAACTCCTTCCTTAAGGAGCCTCTGGACCTCGGACCCGATGAAGGTCCGGTCCTGGGCACTGTATCGTCTGCTCCGAGTGGCGAAAGGTTTACAATCTGGGGTGAGATTAGCAAACAAGGAAGGGGGGTCCACTTTGAGGGACGCGAGGCTGCAGACAGTAAGGGGGGGAATAGGGCTGCCGAATTGAAAAGTCAAGCTCTGCAGGTTGCACTGGAAGTCCAGGCCCAAGAGTGCCGGAGCGCATAAACAGGGGAGAATGAGGAGTTTGAAGTTTTTGAAAACCCTCCCCTGGACTGTGAGGTCCGCTATGCAGCACCCGGTGATTTGGACGGAATGCGAACGTGAGGCCAATTCAATTTTATATTTAACTGGATGGATGGGGAGCGCGCAGTGTCTTACCATGTCGGGGCGGACGAAACTTTCCATGCTCCCGGAGTCCAGCAGGCACCTTATTTTGTGTCCGTTGAGCCGAACCGTTGTTGTAATCTTGGCGAGCGTGCGTGGTCGCGACTGGCCGAGCTTGATGGAAGCCAGTCGTGGTGAGAGTTCCAGATCCTCTTCGGTGGCAGAGTAGTCACTTGCAGGGCCTTCCGAGTTGATCCAAGGTGGTGGCGACCAGGACCCGCACGTGGAGTCGGGGCCCCAAGATGGCGGCGCCCATGGCCCGCACATGGCGTCCGGGGCCCAAAATGGCAGCGCCCATGGGAGCCTCGTGGAGGCTGGGGGCAGTGTCAGCGGCTTCTGCGGGCCGGTCGGGGCGGCTGGGAGCGAGGGTCGGGAGGACCGTGGGGCCGTTGCGGGAGCCGGGATGCAGGCCGGAGAGGTTGGTGCGCAGCGTGGGGCCCTGGGGGGGCCCGGGGGGGGGATCCGCGGTCGCTGCGTGGAACAGCAGCGACCGACTTGGTCTGGCAGACCACCGCGTAGTGGCCCTTCTTTTCGCAGCCCTTACACAGAGCGGAGCGGGCCGGGCAACGCGGGCCGGGGTGCTTCGAGAGGCCACAGAAATAGCAGCGGGGCCCCGCTAGTTTGTCGGAGCGACCCGCGGCGCAGGCTTGGGGGGGGGGGGGAGGTCCACGGAGGATGGGGATGGCACATGCCATGTAGTCCAGGGGGTAGCTGCGTGGCCGGGGGCGTATGCGCGGGCGTTCAGGTCAGCAACCTCCAGGGAGGTTGCCAGAGTCCGTGCCTCAGCTAGGCTGAGGGTGTTCTTCTCTAGCAATCGTTGGCGGATAGAAGGGGACTGCATGCCAGTAACGTAATTGTCTCTGATTAGAAGTACCATGTGCTCCGTCGCCGAAACTTGGAGACATGCGCACGTTCTCCCTTGAGCTGCGAAGGCCTGGTAAAACTCGTCGAGGGACTCACCAGGGAACTGTTGTCTGGTCGTCAGGAGATGCCGTGCGTATAATTTGTTGACCGGCCGGAGAAAGTGTCCTTTGAGAATCTCCATGGCCTCATCAAAGTCGCCTTCGCCCTCGATCATTGCGTAGACCGATGTGCCCACGCATGAGTGGAGGATGTGGAGTTTCTGCTCCTTGGTGGGTTTGCCGGCTGCAGAGGTCAGGTAGCTATTAAAACATGCTTGCCAGTGTTTAAAAATTGCAGACGCATTTGCAGCATGCGGGCTGGTGCGGAGGCAGTCAGGCTTGATGCGAAGCTCCAGTCCAAAATTCTAGCTGATTAAATTGATGTACCATCAATTCGACTCAAGACACATTTAAAATCCGAACTGTGGCTTTAATCAGCTAGTTGTTAGCCCGGTGGTCGACTACAGAGAATGGCCGACCGCCGGGAACTCTGGGTACTTATACCTCGCCTCGGAGGGGGGGCCTACTTGCCTCTCGACCAATTGGAGAGCAGTCACATGACTAGTCCCAACCAATCGGACGAGAGGCACCTGACCAGCCAGAGCCAATGGGAAGCCAGTGCTCTGCACCAATGGCAGTGCTCATATCCATACCACCACAGAGGGGCAGTACCTACAATTAGACATTTTACAGCTTTCTAGACTAGTGTTTTTCAAACGGTTTTGCCCGGACCCATGTCAACCAACTGACCATCGTTCGGGACGCACGTCGCCCAAACTTCGTGACCCACACCGACCAGCCTTAACGGCCCACCTTTCTCACTTACCTTTAATGTGACAGATGAGCCTGCTTGGTCCTCACGATCTCACTTACTTGGTTGTTCAATGTTATATTTCTGATAATGATGTCGGCTGATGATTTAAGATCTCACTGCATCCATTGAAAAAAATCAAGAGGTTTGTCCTCGAACTCACCATGCTTAGTCTTCAACTGCCTTTGAAGGTTTTAAAATTTAATTTGAGAGAACTTCTCATGCATATAACACACACGAGCTTTGCATTCTGATTTGCATAGCACAATTAATAAACCCATACCTCAAAAAATATCTTCGTACTGCTTTGATCCTGACTTCAGCTTCTTCTTAATGACCCTGGAGATCACACCAGCACTGCCGGCAGCTACAAAAATGGAGGAATCTCTCTTGCGCCCAGAGCACGTGACGTTGGTTTATGGGGCTCGTGAACTGTTCTCTGCCGCTGCTTCCGGAGAAAAGACTCCATTGATTTTTGAAAAGATTCTGCTCCTGGGTCAGCACGCTGACGTCAGGAGGAGGCGTTCTGCCTCACTGGGCATCCGGGCCTGTGCACTGCTGAGGGGGGTATGCATATGCAGATGGCCGGCATTCTGCAAGCCGGCCATCTGTTGAGGTTGCCAGATTCCTGACTCTCTGATTGGGTCAGCAGCTCCTGGTGACTCTACTGAGAACCAAACAAAAGAGGGGCAGCACAGTGGCACAGCGGTTAGCACTGTTGCCTGACAGCACCAGGGACCCAGGTTCAATTCGACCTTGGGTGACTGCGTGGAGTCTGCACTTTCTCCCTGTGTCTACGCGGGTTTCCCCCGGGTTCTCCAGTTTCCTCCCACAGTCCAAAGATGTTGAGGTTAAGTAGATTGGCCATGCTAAATTCCCCCTCAGTGTCCAAATATGTGCAGGGTAGGTAGGGTTATGGGGTTACAGGGATAGAGTGGGGGAGTGGGCCTAGTTAGAGTGCTCTATCAGAGGGCAGGAGCAGACTTGATGAGCAAAATGGCCTCATTGTCAGAATTCTATGGTTCTAAAATGCCCTCGCTCTGGATTGTGCTGTCCACACAGCGCTATCAACTTCCATTATCGTCCCCAACAGCCACAGTCCCCCAAACAATTCAGTCATTCTTTCTACACAGATGTTCACCTGAGGAAGGAGCAGTGTTCCGAATGCTAGTGATTTGAAACAAACTTGTTGGACTTTAACCTGGTGTTGTAAGACTTCTTACTGTACATAGATGTTGCCAGACATGCTACCATTTTCTGTTTTCATTTGAGCTCTCCAGCTTCCGCAGTATTTTTCTCTGACTTTTCAGTAAATATTTTATTCCCTATCCAATTTCTGGAAGCACATAGTTCGTTTGAAATTTACATTCCGGTCAGATGAATGTAATTTACTATTTGTAAAGTAAATGATAGTCATTCCATACAGTGACACATGACAGGATATTTTAGCATCAGGTGCATTTAACCTGCCTTCTATGAATAATATACACAAACCCACACATGTGTAGTAATGGCTCAATATACCCAACACCCAAGCAAATTGTTTGTCGTTTTTCTCTGAGTAATTGGCAGGTTTAACACTGCCACATTCCTGCATGACCATTGTACTCCCTCCTATTAGAGGTATTTTTGAGTGACAGTAATTGTTATACTAACATTGCCAGTCAGAAATTAGCAGGCCTGGTTTGAATTGTACATTTTTATGGTCTGACAATTTCCAACAGGGGTCGAAGTCAATCTTGACTAGTTTCTGTCAATTCAAGAAAATGGCAGTAGAACCAGTTATAAGGGGAGAATTCAATTACCATAAGTGACTGCTTGGTGGTCAACTCCAGCCGTGCTACATGTCATGCTTTGACAAGATTTCCATCAGATGCCCACAGACATGCTTGAAAGTTAGTCGACATTCCTGATGCCCTACGTGATACCTCATTCAATCATCCCAGTGTGGTGAATCATGACAGGAAAAGGGTTGTAGCTTTGAAGCCGAGCTCTCAAAAGCCCAGGATCTAATTCAACGAGGACTTCTCTGCAGAAGACACCATAACCATAGGGATCTGGAGTTTGGTCAGGCACTCAAAAGACGCAACTAAATGGCATAGACATGTTCATTTTTGCTTCTCACTATAATGACAGTTTTGAAGAGTGTGCAGCAGCCCTTTCAGAGCTGCTCTTGCCAGATAAGCCCCCTAAAGACTACACTGTGTTGCCAACATACCACACCCTGTGTGTTGGGAAAATAATCAGATTATGGAAATAGGATTACCTCATGTTATTGTGCAAGGTTAGCTCCGGGTACACTAGGCCATAGAATAGTAGAAACGTTTGTCCATGTCTTGTTAAATGGATGTCTTTTGGTAAATTTGCTCAAACCAGTATGATTCTATAGAACCACAGAATAGAATTCCTCCAGTGCAGAAGGAGATCATTTGGTCCATCGAGTCTGCACCAAATCTTTGAAAGAGCACCCTACCTCGGCCCTATCCCCGTAACCTGCATATCTTCGGACACTAAGGGGCTATTTAGCATGACCAATCCACCTGACCTGTACAACTTTGGACTTTGGGAGGAAACCGGAGCACCCAGAGGATACCCACGCAGACACGGGGAGAAAGTTCAAACAGTCACCCAAGGCTAGAATTGAACCTGAGTCCCTGGTGCCGTGAGGCAGCAGTGCTAACCACTGTGCCACCGCGTTACACAAGTGAATTGGTGAAATAATACCAAAATTGGTCATGACAAACAGAGAACTCCATTCGAAAAAAAATGACAAGGAAAAATGGTTAGTTTTAGGAGTATGCGATGCTTTTGTACAGTGAATGCCCTCAGGTCAAGCAAATTTAGTGGAGTGTTATCATCAAATTAAAATGTTTCTTTATTCTTTCATGGGCCATGGGTGTCACTGGGAAGCATTTGTTGCCTTACCCTAATTGCCCTTTGACTGAACGGCTTGTTGGGCCATTTCAGAAGGTGGTGAAGAGTCAATCATATTGTGGTGGATCTGGAGCTATATGTGGCTCAGACCAGGTAGGGATGGCAGATTTTCTTCCCTACAGGACATTAGTAAACCTGAAATTTTGATGACAATCAATGATAGAGACCATTACTGTTGTCCAGTCTTATATTCCAGTTTCTTATTGTTCGGGTTAGAACAAAGAAACTGATAAAAGACTTGACCAGGTCAGTAGAACGTCATAGTAAACTATGCTGATCCCTTCAATCTTCTCCCTAGAACAAATATCAAATTACAGTCTAACTCCTCCACACAGAGTTGTTCATGATTTAACATTCAAAACACTCCTGGAAAATGACTCAAACAATCCATCAGATTTGTTGGACAAATTCTTTCTGTCAGTCTGAAATACCAGAACAAATCAGACTGGGTCATCAAAGCAATTTGATCTTGCTCATTGTTTAGATTTTACACCACACAAATACATCCCGAGTTATTTGTCTATTTTTACCCAATCTCAAATTGATCATTAAAAAGACTGAAGCAGAGTTTTGATGTCAGCACACCAGCAATTCTACAGGTCGATTTTTATTTGTCTTCTGTCTATCAATTTTAGGGAGCTGTCAATTCAGGGATGTGAGGTCTTGGGTCTTCATGTGATTGAACAGGCTCATTCTCGATCCGTATATCTTTGGGAACATGGGACAGGATGTAATGGGATCCAGAGTGCAGGATTAGCTTCATTTTCTTTCCTCTTTCGCTGTCTTCTCCCTTAATGTTAAGACGCTGTGACTCAAAGCATGACGCAGCTTGGTGGACATTCACCGTCATTTTGAACGATTTCTGGCAATCTCCTCATAATCATTAATAGCAATGCTGTTGTGGTTCAGGGAGAGTGTCTTTGAAGCCTCTTCTTTGTCCTCCGATAGTGTCCACTTGAGAGTTGAGAAAGCAGATCCCGGCAAGAAAGATGGATTTCAGCAATCAGGGTCAAAATTCTCCGACCCCACGCAGGGTCGGAGAATTGGCCGGCAGCGGCGTTAATCCCGCTCCCGCAGGGTTTTTAATTCTCTGACTGGCCAAAAACCGGTGCTGTGCAAATCCCGCCGGCAGCCTCTGAAAACAGCTGGCGCCGGCGGGATTTCATTTTTTTTTTAGTTTCCACAAATCTCCGGCCCGGATGGGCCGAAGTCCCGCCGACGTGGCCACGGGTCACGTCGGCGAAAATCACAGTTGCTTTAAATGGTTGACAGCCGTTCAGTGTCGGGGGGGGGGGGGTGGGTTGCGGCATCGGGGGGAGTGTTGCGGCATCGGGGGGGGTTGCGGCATCGGGGGGAGGTGTGCGGCATCCGGGGGCGGTTGCGGCATCGGGGGGGGGGTTGCGGCATCGGGGGGGGGTTGCGGCATCGGGGGGTGTTGCGGCATCGGGGGGGTGTTGCGGCATCGGGGGGGGTTGCGGCATCGGGGGGGGTGCGGCATCGGGGGGGTGGGTTGCGGCATCGGGGGGGGGTTTGGGGGCAGCGGCGTGCAGAGAGGGGGGGCGACGGATGCCCGGGGCCAACGCACCGTCGCCCCCCCCCTCTGTACGCCGCTGCCCCCTACCCCAACCACCCCCCCTCACCACCCCTACCTCCCTCCAACGCCCCTACCCCCCTCCCCACCACCCTACCCCCCTTCCCACCACCCCTACCCCCCTCCAACGCCGCCCCCCCATCTCTCGCAACGCCGCAACCCCCCACCCTCAACGCCGCAACCCCCCCTCATCGCCGCAACCCCCCCCCTCTCAACGCCGGGTCCCCCCCTCTCAACGCCGGGTCCCCCCCCCCTCAACGCCGGTACCCACACCCCGTCCCCCTCCCTCTGAAGGCCGGTACCCACACACCCCCCCTCTCTCCTCCTCCCCCCTTCCTTCCTCCTCCCCCCTTCCTTCCTCCTCCCCCCCTTCCTTCCTCCTCCCCCTTCCTTCCTCCTCCCCCCCTTCCTTCCTCCCCCCCCTCCTTCCTCCTCCCCCCTTCCTTCCTCCTCCCCCCCTTCCTTCCTCCGTTAGGGGGGGGGTGCGGCGTTAGTGGGGGGGGGGGGTGCAGCGTTGGAGTGGGGTAGGGGTGGTGAAGGGGGTAGGGGTGGTGAGGGGAGGGGGTTGGGGTAGGGGCAGCGGAGTGCAGAGGGCCCCGACGGTGCGTTGGCCCCGGGCATCCGTCGCCCCCCTCCTCTGCACGCCGCTGCCCCTACCCCAACCCCCCCTCACCACCCCTACCCCCTTCACCAGCCCTACCCCCCTCCAACGCCGCCCCCCCTCCAACGCCGCCCCCCTCTCTCAACTCAACACCGCAACCCCCCCCCTCAACTCAACGCCGCAAACCCCCCCCCCTCCTCTCAACTCAACGCCGCAAACCCCCCAACGCCGGGTCTGTCTCTCTCCTCCTCCCCCCCCCCGAAATGCCGGGCTGTCTCTCTCCTCCTCCTCCCCCCCCCCCCCAAATGCCGGGTCTGTCTCTCCTCCTCCCCCCCCCCCCAAATGCCGGGTCTGTCTCTCCTCCTCCCCCCCCCCAAAATGCCGGTCTGTCTCTCTCCTCCTCCCCTCCCCCCCCCAAACGCCGGGCTGTCTCTCTCCTCCTCCCCCCCCTTCCCCAAAATGCCGGTCTGTCTCTCTCCTCCTCCTCCCCCCCCCCCAAAACGCCGGGTCTCACCATTTCCGCAGCTAGTGAAACTGACGCGTATCGCGTCAGTCCGCTGCTGGCCCCTCCGGGAACGGAGAATAGCCGCCTAAAAGAAGGCCCCGACACCGGAGTCATCTACACCGATTTTTCTCGCCGGAAATCGGCGTTACGACGGTCTGCAGAGAATTTCGCCCCTGGAGAGCAGTCCTTTTCAAAGTCAGGGTCGTGGCCAGTGGCTGGATCGCGGGCGGGTGTCAGAAGGGCCGCGGGGCCATGTGTCGTGGCATTTTCGATTGTCGGAAGTAGTGCCCAATGGCTACGACCGGCCATTAAAAATACTTTCAGAACGCTGGCCGTCCAGCCCATCCATGCCACTCAGCAGTGCACAGGCCCAGAGCCCAGCGAGGCAGAACACTACCTCCAGACCCAGGAGGCCCCCCCACCCGGTGATTCTCGGCCCAGGATGGGCCGAACGGCCGTGTCAAAAAACCTGAGCCCCTCCGGCGCCGTTCACACCTGCTTTCAGGCGGTAGGAACCCGGTGTGGAAGGGTCGGGGGGCAGCCTGTTGTGGTGGGGGGGAGGGGGGGTCAGACTTCGGGGGGGGGGGGGGGGCTCTGATGTGGCCTTATCCGCGAACGGGACCCACCAATCAGCGAGCCACCCTCTCTGGCTGGGGAACTCCTTTCTTCCGCGCCGGCCCCTGTAGCCCTGCGTCATGTTGCATCGGGGCATGCGCAAGTTGGCGCCGGTGCCACTGTGCATGTGCGGGTTGCTGCTGGCCGCAGTGCGCATGCGTGGATCTGGCGGCGCCCAGTTCACACCAGGATCAGCAGCTGTAGCGGCGTGGGATGCTAAGTGCCATGCTGGCCCCCTCTAGGGGCCAGGATTGCTGATCCTCAGGCTGTGTTGACGCTGCCAAGAAACGCGACGGCGTTTCCGACAGCGTCAAAACTTAGCCTCAGGATCAGAGAATCCCACCCAATGAGTTTGAGGACAAACCTCTTGATTTTTTTTTCATTGAATGCAGTCAGATCTTAAATCATCAGATGAAGTCATTATCAGAAATGTAAAATTGAATAACAAAGCAAGTGAGATTATGAGGAGCAAGCGAAAGTAAGCGAAACTGTGGGTTACGATGTTCTGCCGGCGTGGGTCGTGAAGGTCGCCCGGTGTGGGTCGCGATGGTCGGCAGGTGTGGGTCGCGAAGGTCGGCCAGTGTGGATCGCGAAGGTCGGCCGGTGTGGGTCACAATGGTCGGCAGGTGTGGGTCGTGAAGGTCGGCCGTTGTGGGTCACGAAGGTCGCCTGGTGTGGGTCGCGAAAGTCGGCCGGTGTGGGTCGCGAAGGTCGCCTGGTGTGGGTCGCGAAAGTCGGCCGGTGTGGGTCGCGAAAGTCGGCCGGTGTGGGTTACGAAGGTCGACCGGTGTGGATCACGATGGTCGGCCGGTGTGGGTCGCGAAGGTTGGCCGGTGTGGGTCGTGAAGGTCGGCCGGTGTGGGTCGCGAATGTCGGCCTGTGTGGGTCGCGAAGGTCAGCCAGTGTGGATCGTGAAGGTCGGCCGGTGTGGGTCGCGAATGTCGGCCTGTGTGGGTCGCGAAGGTCAGCCAGTGTGGATTGTGAAGGTCGGCTGGTGTGGTTCGCGAAGGTCAGCCGGTGTGGGTCGCGAAGGTCGGCCGGTGTGGGCCGCGAAGGTCAGCCAGTGTGGGTCGTGAAAGTCGGCCGGTGTGGGTTGCGAAAGTCGGCCGGTGTGGGCCGCGAAGGTCAGCCAGTGTGGATCGTGAAGGTCGACTGGTGTGGGCCGCGAAGGTCAGCCAGTGTGGATCGTGAAGGTCGACTGGTGTGGGTTGCGAAGGTCAGCCAGTGTGGGTCGTGAAAGTCGGCCGGTGTGGGTTGCGAAAGTCGGCCGGTGTGGGTTACGAAGGTCGGCCGGTGTGGATTGTGAAGGTCGGCTGGTGTGGTTCGCGAAGGTCAGCCGGTGTGGGTCGCGAAGGTCGGCCGGTGTGGGCCGCGAAGGTCAGCCAGTGTGGGTCGTGAAAGTCGGCCGGTGTGGGTTGCGAAAGTCGGCCGGTGTGGGCCGCGAAGGTCAGCCAGTGTGGATCGTGAAGGTCGACTGGTGTGGGCCGCGAAGGTCAGCCAGTGTGGATCGTGAAGGTCGACTGGTGTGGGTTGCGAAGGTCAGCCAGTGTGGGTCGTGAAAGTCGGCCGGTGTGGGTTGCGAAAGTCGGCCGGTGTGGGTTACGAAGGTCGGCCGGTGTGGGTCGCGAAGGTCGGCCGGTGTGGGCCGCGAAAGTTAGCCAGTGTGGATCGTGAAGGTCGGCTGGTGTGGGTTGCGAAGGTTAGCCAGTGTGGGTCGCGAAAGTCGGCCGGTGTGGGTTGCGAAAGTCGGCCGGTGTGGGTTACGTAGGTCGGCCGGTGTGGGCCGCGAAGGTTGGCCGGTGTGGGTTACGTAGGTCGGCCGGTGTGGGCCGCGAAGGTCGGCTGGTGTGGGCCGCGAAGGTCGGCTGGTGTTGGTTGTGAAGGTTGGAAGGTGTGGGCCGCGAAGGTCAGCCAGTGTGGATCGTGAAGGTCGGCTGGTGTGGGCCGCGAAGGTCAGCTGGTGTTGGTTGTGAAGGTTGGAAGGTGTTGGTAAAAATGGGTCCCAGGCAAAAAAGTTTGAAAAACACTGCCTCACTGCACCTAACATGCTTACAATTTACCCAGGCTGGTTTAGCTTCTGCTGCCAGTTTATAGCTCTTCAGTAATTGGAAATCAGAAAATACAATCCACATTGAGAGTATAAAATACTTTATTTATCTACAACTTCCAATCATTGCTCACAGTTCACATATTGGGCAAAAGGCCATGATCTCACGTTCACAAACCTGCAGAAAATGAAATGAAACCGGTGGCACAGTGGATACCACTGTTGCCTCGCAGCACTGGGAACCAGGTTCGATTCTGGCCTTGGGTGTCTGTCTGTGTGGAGTTTGCGCTTTTTTCCCGTGTCTGCGTGGATTTCTACTGGGTGCTCCGGTTTCCTCCCACAATCCAAAGATCTGCTGGTTAGGTGGATTGGCCATATCTTTTTATTATTATTCGTGGATTGACCAAGCTAAATTGCCCCTTAGTGTCCAACGGTTAGATGAAGTTACAGGGATACGGCTTGGGAGTGGCTCTGGGTCGGGTGTTCTTTCACAGGGCTGGTGCAGACACGTTGGGTTGAATGTCCTCCTTCTGCTGTCGGGATTCGATGAAACAATCTTGAGTCAGTGATGTTTAAATTGTCAATAATGAACTTAAATGCTTTCATTTATCAAGGGCTTTAATAAAGTGCTGCTTATTTACCACAATATGAAGCTGAGCACTAAAACAATCACTGTGGAGAACATGACATATGTGTGCCCTTGAGTTCATTATTGCTGTTGTACCTGAAAAATACAAGATTGGTTGCTTATTTAACATATTTAAATCAATAAAGTGTATGCTAATTAGAGTGTTGTGGGCAATGCTTAAGGAAGGAAATTATGTTTGCATCAGATGGGATATTCGTTCTCATTGTTGGGTTTAATAAAAGTGTTTTCAGCTGAATTTCTGTATACAGTTAGAAAGAGTACATGTTTCAACTGTTTTCACCAGTTTTCCTCCCTCAAATCAATCTGACTGAATTTCCTTATGCTTTTTATCCTTCCCATGATTTTCCCCCAATCTCATCTAAGTGTACGAAAATTAGGAGCAACGACATTGCTCATCCTTAAACCCCAGTTTCATGATAGCCCACCCCTTGGGAATGGGACAGATTCAATAGTGCCAGTTTTGCACTGTGTCTGATTTGATGTTCAATTGATGTCAATAACAATAAATCAGTTCCTTTTCTTCCCTGTCCAATATGTAGCATTGGAGTGACTGGAGGCCATTCTAACCAAGCTGTGTGTCAGCCGCGGCTCAGTTGCTAGCACATCTGTCTCTGCACCACAAGGTTCTAGGTTCATAGTCCTGCTCCAGCATAGTAATGAGGGGATTTCACTGCAGTGATGCCTTGGGTGAATGTAAAAGATCCAATGACGCCATTTTGAAGAAGCTGACAGAAGTTAACCCTCGTGTTATTGCATTGTTATTGCCTGCATATTCTGGCTAATATTCATCCCTCAATTAACATCGTAAAAGACAGATTATCCCATTATTATCACAGTGCTTTCCAAGCAGATACTAGTTGCAGCTTTTCCTGCATTGCAAGTGACAGTACTTCAAAAAGTACTGACATAGAATCATTCGGACTTGAAACTTGAGTTCTCTTTCTCTCTCCACAGAAACTGCCAGACTTGCTGAGTCTTTGCAGCATTTTCTGCTTTTATTTCAAAATGTTTTTCATTAGCTGTAAAGCACTTTTGAAGTAACCAGTGGTCATGGACAGCACTATGTAAATGCAAACTGATGGTATTGGAGACAATGCTGGATTCACACTGTATCTATTTTACTCTAAATCTACCATTTTTGGGTGAGTAATTGTTGACCAGTCAATGTGATTGGACTCAAAAGATCGATTCTGGTATTTTAACTGTGCGCAGACATGGTGGAATAATTGGGACTGATTTGGGAATGAAGGTTACTCCAGGGGAACGTGAACTACTTGGTCAGAACGGTCCTCAATAACCGATTGTCAAAAAGCTCTTGAAGCTAGCATTGTAGGTAGGACCCACTATTCCTTATCATCCTCTAATTGATCATTGATTCCCGGCTGTTGTCATATTGTTCTTCATACGTCACTTATTGGGTTGAACTCTTCAAATGGCAAAGATGTGGAACATGGGCAGATGGCAATCTTAAAGATTCTTTGAAGACTATACAAAGGCAGCCTGTAGACCTATCCAGGCAGCAAAGAACATTGCTGGAGGATGGCGATGGTTTCCTCTATCAGGCTAGAGTTATGGCATAGATTGTCTTCACTTGGGCACATTTGCATGGGTCCCTGACAGGTGTCATAGGCTAGATCTGCAGCAGATAACTAGCATTGCCAAGTCGTCAGCCTCTAACTTGATGGTCTGGGTGAAATAGAAGGAATATTGAAAATTGGTACAGGTTGAAGATACCATGGCAGCTCCCATGATTCTATGAACTTGGTGAAGCTACAACACAGGACAATTTGTCTGCTAAACATCATAAGCAGCAAGTAATAGACAGAGCTAAGTGATCCAATGGATCACGGGCTGAATTCTCCATTTTTGAGACTATGTCCCCATGCTGTCGTGAAAACTGTGGTATATTACGCCAGGAAAACTAGTGTCAAAAGGCCACAGATTCAGTTTTGCAGGGGGCTAGCAGGCAGCTGTCGTGGAGCTCGCAGCTCCAGCTGCCGATGCGCTGTCCCCCCGGGTCAGAGGCTGTGCATGCGCCCGGCGGTGGCCTCCAGCGGACGCACCATGCTGCATGGTGGTCTCAGCCCACGGATATGGATCCCCGAATAGTGCCCCCGATCGGCTGCTTGCCCGACCGTGATTGAGTCCGCAACTGCCACACGAGTATCACGGACGGTGGGGTCATGAATGGTCCACGCCGTTGGGAATTCGGCTGGTTGGGGATGGAGAATAGAGGGGCGAGCCTTAGGCAATGGCCTGAGGCGGTGGATAATCGGCGCGGCATACTCCTGAGTCGGCTGCTTTTTGGGGGTGGTGAATCGCAGATCGGTGCCGTGATTTTGGCGTCGGATTGTAGAGAATCCAGTCCCAGATCAACGCTCTGCAGTCCTGCCACATCCAGCTATGATTGGTGGTGGACAATTAAAACAATTCACTGGAGAAGGAGGCTCCACAAATTTCCCCATACTCAAAAATGGGGGAGTCCATCGAAGCAAAAGCATTTGCAACAATTTTCTGCCAGAAGTGCAGAGTGGATGATCTTCAGCCAATTTGATTTATTCTATGTGATATCAAAAAATGGCAGAAGGGCAGCACGGTGGCACAGTGGTTAGCATTGCTGCCTACAGCGCTGAGGAGCCGGGTTTGAATCCCGGCCCTGGGTCACTGTCCGTGTGGAGTTTGCACATTCTCCCCGTGTCTGCGTGGGTTTCACCCCCACAACCCAAAGATGTGCAGGATAGGTAGATTGGCCACTCTAAATTGCCCCTTAATTTGAAAAAATAATTGGGTACTCTAAATTTATTTTTAAAAAAAATTTTAAATGGCAGAAGGCACTGGATACTGCAAAGGCATTGGGCCCGACAATATTCTGGCAATACTATCGAAGACTTGGGTTCCATAAGTTACAACGCCTCAAACAAAACTGTTTCAGGACATCTACAACATTTGCATCTTATTCCCCAGATATGTCCTGCACATTAAAACCAGGACAAATCGAATCCAGCTGCATGCCACCCCATCAGCCTACTCTTGGTCATCAGCAATGCAATCAAGTGGCATTTGCTCAGCAATAACCTGTTCACTGACACTCAGTTTGGGATCTGCCAGGGTCACTCAGAACCTGACCTGATTATAGCCTTGACAAAAAGAGCTGAACTCCAGAGATGAGATAAGAATGACTGCCCTTGATATCAAAACCCCTGGTTGCCCGAGTTTGGAATCTAGGATCAAGTAATACTAGAGTTAATGGGAATCCGGGGGAAAACTCTCCACTGGTTGGAATCATACCTCGCAAAAAGGAAGATGCCTGTGATTGTTGGAGGTCAGTCATCTCAGCTCCAGCACATCGTTGCCAACGTTCCTCAGGGGAGTGTTGGTGAGGACCGGGTTTGATTCCGGCCCCGGGTCACTGTGTGGAGTTTGCACATTCTCTCCGTGTCTGCGTGGGTCTCACCCCCACAATCCAAAGATGAGCAGGCGAAGCGGATTGGCCATGCTAAATTGCTCCTTTATTGGAAAAAATAAAAAAAGGGAGGAGTGTCCTGGGCCCAATCATAGTCAGCTGCTTCATCATAAGGTCAGAAGTGCGATGTTTGCAGATGACTGCAGAATGTTCAGCACCTCCTCAGATACTGAAGCAGTTTATGTCCAAATCCTGCAAGACCTGGACAATATCTAGGCTTGACTGACAAGTGGTAAGTTACATTTGCATCACACAGGTGCCAAGCAATGACCATCTCCAACAAGAGAGAATCTAACTATCGCTCCTTGACTTTCAATGGCATTACCATCACCTAATCCCCCATTATCTACATCGGGGGGCAGGGGGGGTTACTGTTTACCAGAAACTGAGCTGGACTAGCCATATAAATACTGTCGCTACACGAACAGGTCAGAGGCTAGAAATTCTGTGGTGAGTAACTCACCTTCTGACTTCCCAAAGCATTTACAAGCACAAGTTAGCAGTGTTACGGAATTATCTCCGTCTGCCTGGACGAGTTCAACTCCAAAGCACCGAAGAAGCTGGACACCACCCAGTATAAAGCAGCCCACTTGATTGACACCCCTTCCACGAAGTTCCACTGCCTCCAACACTGAATAATGGTAGCAGCAGTGTGAATCATCTACAAGATGTATTGCAGGAACTCACCTCGGCTCCATAGTACCTTCTAAACCTATGACCACTATGATCTAGAAGGTCAGCAGATACTTCGCAACACAACCACCTGTAGGTTCCCCTCTAAGTCACTCACCATCCTGACTTGGAAATATATCGCTGTTCCTTCACTATCGCTGGGTCAGAATCCTGGAACTCCCTCCCTCACAGAACTGTGGGTGTTCTTACAATGCATGAATTGCAGTGGTTCAAGAAAGCAACTCATCACCATGTTGTAAGGGGCAACTGGAATGCGGGCCTGGTCATCAAAGCCCACATCCTTTGAATTAATTAAAATAATTGTTTAGATTGCCTCTTATGAGCGATTGGTGTCTATATTGTAATAAAAGCAAAGCACAGGTCCCTGAACTCTTGCCCCCCACCCCCACCTCATCGCCCCAACCCCCCTCCCAGCTCACCCGCACCAGGCTCCACTTTTTACTCATCTTCCAGCCTCAATGACATCCCAATGACCAAACCTGGCATAAAAAACCTGAACTTTGGCAGGAAACTTTCAACAAAATAACTGACTCAGTACTGATTCAGCTAGATCAATTCTTAGGAAGGTCAATTTCTGCGCAGTCCCAAGGAACAAAGCCAACACTAAGAAGTCAAAGTGAACAAATCAGTGATTTTCCAGGGAGCACCTGATGATCCCTGACTAGCGCATGAAATGGCAAACTCTCAACTGTTCTCTCCCATCATTTTTCGGTCGACCGCAGAACTAAAACCGAGATAATTAAACTTTATTAAATTGCATTTAAGCCGCAAGTAAGCACATATTAAATAAGTGCACACCAATTTCAGACAAGTGGGCCCACGAAAGTGCCAAATATACTTCCCATGTGGTAAGTACAGGTAAGACGTAATTTGCAATGTTGTAGTGCTCATAATATCATTGTTAAATGGACATTAAAAATTGTCCCCACACGGTCAAAGTGACAGGACTGTTATTCATGCCGATTATTTTCTGGAAGCTTGATCCATCTGAAGTGTGGCACAGTGGTTAGCATTTTAACTTCACAGCGCCAGGGTCCCAGGTTCGAATCCCGGCTTGGGTCACTGTCTGTGCGGAGTCTGCACATTCTCCCATCTCAGCATAGGTTTCCTTTGGGTGCTCCGGTTTCCTCCCACACGTCCCAAAAGATGTGCTTGTTAGGTGAATTGGACATTCTGAATTCTCCCTCTGTACACCTGAACAGGCACCGGAATGTGGGGACAAGGGGCTTTTCACAGTAACTTCATTGCAGTGTTAATGTAAGCCTTCTTATGACAATAAAGATTATTATATTGTATTTTTAACCCGTATTCTTCATTTATGCTTTAAAGCTTTGATTCAAAAATAAAACTAGCAATCTGAAAATTATCAATTAATTTTGTTATTTTACTCTTTTTAGAGAGCCGACCAAACATCAGTGAAGTAGAAAATAAGCCCAAAGCAATACCAAAGTGAATAGAGTTAATTCAAAACCTCGAAGGCCATTAAGCTCAGCAGATTTGTATCAGTAAAGGATAACAGGTAATGAACAATGGGCGCGATTCTCCACAAGTGCGGCGAGTCGTAAAGGCTGCCGTCAAACTGGCCGTGTTTCACGGCAGCCTCCGCGCACCCTCACGGGACCCGATTCTCCCCCCCGGGCGGGGCTAGCAGCGGGGCCCCGTGAAGCACGGCATCGCGGCCTTAGCGACCGTCGCTAAGTCCGCGCTCCAAGCGTCACGCCGGCTGACGCGCACGATGACGTCATCCGCACGTGTGCGGATTGGACGGCTCCAACCCGCGCATGCGCGGGGCCGTCATCTCCCTTGGCCGCCCCACGGACTGATCCTGCGGGGCAGTGGAGGGAGAAAGAGTGCGTCCGTTACGGACGCACTGCCCGCGATTGGTGGGCGCCGATCGCGGGCCCATGCCCCCCTTGGCACGGCCGTGGTACTGCCGTGCCAATCAGGGCCTTGGATGCCCAGAACGGGCATGTTGCGGCCGTTTTTACGACGGCAGCAAGCAGGTGTGTTTGCTGCCGTAAAAACGGCCGTAAAGGCCTGGGAACTCGGCCCATCGGCCTGGGGAGAATCGCTGTTCGCCGTAAAAAACAGCGAGCAGCGATTCGTGTCGTGGGGCGGCCGTGGGGTGGAGAATAGCGGGAGGGCGTGAAAAATGTCGGGGACGCCCTCCCGCTATTCTCCGACCCGTCGTGGGCAGCGGAGAATCGCGCCCAATATTTATTCACTGGGTCCAGAGGAAATACTTATTGAACATGGGTACAATCTTGGCTTGACATGGCAAAGACTAAACATCACCAGCATATAATTTTCATATGTTGATCTAGATTCCTTTTTTGAGGCTTCAAAAATATTTGAAATTATGAAAGTTAATGGGCGAGATTCTCCGGACTCACGACGGGTCGGAGAATAGCGGGCGTCGGAAATTTTTACGGCGACGCTGTTCCGACGCCCTCCCGCTATTCTCCGAACCCCGCAAATTGTCGGAGTCGCGTTTCCCGACAAACGCCTCCTTCCCGCCCCTGACACGACCAGAATCGCCACTGTGAGCCCCCCCGCTATTCACCGGCCCGGATGGGCCGAAGTCCCGACGTCATGGCGCCCTGTTTGGACGTCGTGAAACACACCTGCTTTTTAAATTCGTCAACCAGTCGGCCTGGCTGACGACTGCTTGGAGGAGGTCAGGGCACCACTCTGCGCACCGCTCAGCGCACCGCTCAGCGCACCGCTCGAGTCTGGCCACAACGGGGAAGGCATCCCTGGGAACGGGAGGGGGTCCAGAACGGGGGCGGTGGGGGGGACGGAGGGGGCAGTGGGGGAGACGGAGGGGGCAGTGGGGGAGACGGAGGGGGCAGTGGGGGAGACGGAGGGGGCAGTGGGGGAGACGGAGGGGGCAGTGGGGGAGACGGAGGGGGCAGTGGGGGAGACGGAGGGGGCAGTGGGGGAGACGGAGGGGGCAGTGGGGGAGACGGAGGATGCAGTGGGGGAGATGGAGGGGGCAGTGGGGGAGACGGAGGAGGCAGTGGGGGAGACGGAGGGGGCAGTGGGGGAGACGGGGGAGGCAGTGGGGGGCGACGGAGGGGGGGGGGTTTAGGTAGAGAGTGAGCCGTCCAACCCCGTAACAAAATGTCTGCCACCATGCCATGGTGTGCAGGTGACGAGGACACGGCCGCTGGTTCCCCTGTGGCTTCCGGCCACAGGCCACTGACGCACCCGTGAGGAGGACATAGTTTACTGGCCGTTGGATGCAGGAAGTGACCAGGGGTTAGGCTGACCGCGTGTCAGCAGCGCGACCAGGCCACCGGGACACACTGGTATCCCATGGCTGGCGGCTGCCGAGGTGTCGACTAACGTCCGTCTAACATGTCCCGTTTCTCCGCCCCCCACCACCCTTCTGTAGGTTAGCACGATGCATGGGAACAGAACGGCTATGTTCTGCGCAGTGGTTGGGGCCGCTCTACTGGATTTGGAGATGCAGCAGCATCCACACCCACAACCCGCAGTGGCTGCAGGGCCAGCTGCAGCAGCAGAGGGAAGGGCCGAGGAGTTGCCAGTCGTCGAGCAGCATGGGGGGGGGGAGGGAGGAGGAGGGGGAGGAGAAAGAGGAAGAGGAGAGAGTGAGGGTGCAGCCACGGCGTCAGAGGCGACGACCAAAGCCGAGGGTGTACCGTGTCCGGGTCTCTTTCCTAACAATGCCGGACATCACCTGCAGGAGAAGACTCCGGCTGAGTAGGCAGACGGTGATACATATCTGCGAACTCCTGTCGCACCTCGCCCCACGTGGAACGGGGGGAGGACACGCGATCCCGGTAGCCATCAAGGTGACGGTCGCTCTGAACTTCTATGCTACCGGCTCCTTCCAGTCTCCGAGCGGGGACGTCTCTGGGATCTCCCAGTCATCGGTGCACAGGTGCATCCGGGATGTGACCGACGCCCTCTATGCCATCGCCGATCGCTACATCACCTTTCCCGAGGACCGAGCAAGTCAAGACTCACGAGCCCGTGGATTTGCCAGTGTGGCCGGGATACCGAGGGTTCAGGGGTCAATCGACTGTGTTCACGTCCCCATGCGCCCGCCTGCTGTGGACAGGGACGTGTTCACAAACAGGAGGGGGACATACTCCATTAATGTCCAGGTGGTATGCGACCCCCACATGAGGTTCATGAACGTCTGTGCAAGGTTCCCAGGGAGTGTGCATGACTCCTACATACTAGCGCAGTCGTTCATCCCTGCGATGTTTGAGGGACGTCCCCCCCGGCTGAGGGGCTGGTTGCTAGGTGACAGGGGTTATCCGCTGAGGTCTTGGCTGATGACGCCGATACGGAGGCCTCAGACCAATGCGGAAACACGATACAACGAGGCCCATGCAGCAACCAGGGGTGTGGTGGAGCGCTGCCTTGGCCTCCTGAAGATGAGATTCAGGTGCCTGGACCGCTCCGGAGGGGCCCTGCAGTACCAGGCCGACAGGGTCGCTCGCATTGTAGTGGTCTGCTGTGCGCTGCACAACATCGCGATGCAGAGGGGAGATGACCTGTTGCAGGAGGCGGAGGGAGAAGCTAGTGGCAGTGGTGCCAGCACAGAGGAGGAGGAGGAGGAGGAGGAGGAGGAGGAGGAGGAGGAGGAGGACGCTGGCGGAGTGGCGGGCGCAGCACGCAGACACGACCCAGGTGCTGGTGATGTCCAGGAGGCGGCACGACGGACCCGGCAAGGACGGCGGGCACGCGATGCCATGGTGGCAGCACGGTTCACGCATCGCATGTGACGTCCCCGATGAACACCAAACCACCACCTGCATCGCTAGTCATGCAGAGGGTCACCACACAACTGCCACCACCAAACCCCCCCCCCCCTCAGTGTACACTGCTCCACTTCGACATGACGCTTATCACTGGGTCCAGACGGAATGGCACAACATTGATGGCTGTGTCAGCGGGTGTGATCAGTGCCATGTGGAATGATGACAGCCCGCTCTGCGAAGAGCTGTGAGCTCAGAATCGTTAGAGAGAGTCTGACCCATGGCAATAGCTGAACCATCCACCTTGGTGGCCGCTGAGTTCGTCACTGACACTCCATCACGTGCCCGCGTGGGCTAGCTGTGGGAGGGGGGTAGGGGCAGGGACTGCACACCCGGCACCGAGGTTTCACCACCCGCCACCCCCAGCGACACTCGGTCACCATCACGATTCCTGTGGCTGTGGAACAATCACACGGTATTACAAGTAAGGTGGAACAGTGTGTTTAATATTAACAATTATTTACAGGTGCCCTACCCCTACAACTAAACTGTGCCCTTCACCCGTGCCAACTTACTCAGTGTCTATCTTAGTTGCCTTACGGGCCCTAACACTACGTCTAAGTGAATCCCCAGATGATACAGCAGGAGTGGAGGAGGATTGCTGCGAATCGCCCCCCTCGACTCGTTTCTCCTTGGCCAAGCGTTTCCTGGGGCGACCCGGCCTTGATGGGCCAGGCTGCTCTGCGGGCGTCTCGGGTGACATTGTGCCACCCTGCTCTGCCTGCTGCCCACCCGATGCACCAGGGATGGGACGGGGGGAGGCCGAGAATTCCGGGACGTCCCGTGATGGAGTTAATGGGACGGGCCCCGAAACCTCCTCCTCCCTCGGGGAGCCCGGTGGCCCCCGGGCCTCACTTTGGGACAGAGGTGCGAGCGGGGAGGTTCCCCGTCGCACCACCGACACCTGGCGCTGCCAGTCCTGGAGGCCTGCAACGGTATCCACCAGGATCCGAAGGTTTGCAGAGACGGAGTCCAGGGAGTTAGACATTCCCGCCAGGGACTGTGCGATCTCAACCTGATTGTGCACGACGCCATCCAGCACATGTGTCAGGCGGTTGATGCTCTCGGCGACTGACTGCTGCGACTGGCCAATGACCTGCTGAGACTCGGCCATGGCCCGCAGGGCGCCGGCAATGTCGGTTTGGCTCTGGCACATTGCTGCCTGTGAGAGGGCAACCCTGTCCAGGGCCGAGGATGACGCGTGCACATTAATCCCAACGTCTTGCATAACCTGACCCATTGCCTCCACCGCGGATGCCACCCGTGCGGTGTCGGACTGGGTCTCTGCCATGAGCGGCACCACTCCCTGCTCTTGGACGCGGATCGACTCCTCTAACAGCGTCTGCAGAGTCTGGAAGGAAGCCCTCATCCCGTCATTGTTTCCCTGGGTTTCCTGAGGCATCGGCTGTGCGGGTGGGTTGAGAAACTCCAGGAACTCCGAAAACGTCTGGGAGCCAGCTGCATCCTGGGCCTGGTCTGGCCTCCGCGAGTCCGGGCCCTCTGTTGCTCCGACCTCCACCTGCTGTACCTGCTCATCTGTGATGTGCCAACCAGACTGTGCCCCAGGAGACTCATCACTAAATAGGCCCGCCGGGGTGTGTATCTCTGGGATGATGGAAGTGGTGGGAGAAAGCAGTGCCGCAAGCCCGACGCTCTCAATGGTTAGGTCCTCGTCCAGGGTGTGGGGCCGCTTAGCGACAGGAGGGTTGTCCCTGGCCATTTCTGGTGGTGGTGGTGGACCTCGAACCCTCTGTGCGTCCTGGTCCGCAGATTGGGTTGGGGCAGATAGGGCTGCCCGCTGATCGGGCACCCTCTGTTGTGAGGCCCCGGGTGAGGTGGCGGCAGATTCGTGTCTCCGTCTGCAGCCAGACGGCCCTGGTCGTTCGGCATCACGTCCTAGGGAAGAGAATGAGACGGGTTATTTCGATTTGCTCGGCAGGCCGCTGGACGGTCCCAGTGGGCAGGGTGTGTGAAGGGACAGAGGATGGGGAGGTGTCCCAGTGGGCAGGGTGTGTGAAGGGACAGAGGATGGGGGGGGGGGAGGGTGTTTGTCAGGGAGGGTTGTCTCACTTGCTGCAGTTCCGCCAACCTCGCATTGCGCGATATCGCGGGTGGCAGACCCCCCAACAAGGTCCAGTGCCCTCTGTTCAAAGGTGCTGAGGGGGTGCATGTTGGGCGAACCCCCTCCAGTCTTGTGCCGCTCACGGTGGTTATGACCGGCCTTGGCCTGTTGGGGGAGGAAACATAGGTAGATCATTACAAAACGGTAGGTCTCAGAAGTCCGTTCTGATACTGGCACAGTTTGGGGGGGGGGCAAGTTGTCATCAGATGATTGCATCTCTCCTCGGGGCCAGAGCGCTGGGTCTGTGACAACTTTGTGAACCACCCTCAAATAACTCTGCCCCAATCCCTCTCCCCCCCCCCCCCCCCCCGGGCAGTTAAGGGGGAGGGATGGTTGTGACTAGGGGGCACCCTCATGGCACTTACCCTGGCAGACCTGGTGAGGTCATGTAGCTTCTTTCGGCACTGCTCTGCTGAGCGAGGGGTCTGCCCCACAGCACTGACGGCAGCAGCCACGTCACGCCAGGCCTGGCGTACCGTGCTGGCAGGTTGGCGATGCCCTCTCCGCGGGCGGATGATGCCCCTCCTCTGCTCCACGGCATCGAGCAGCGCCTCGACGTCTGCATCAATAAAGCGAGGTGCAGCTCGCCTAGGCTCCGACATCCTGCCCGACAGATTCTGTGGTCGCCCGCGCCTTTTTACGGCGTCGGGCGGCGTCACATGGGCGGGTTCGTGTCGTCGTAGCGTTCCGTCGTCATCACGCACGTAATTGACGCGGCCGCGCTGCTAGCCCATTTCCAGGAAGTGAATCGGTCGGGAAATGAAGCCTTCGCGACCGTCGTAAAACGGTCCCGATTTTTACGACCGTTTGCCGACTTTCCGCGGGTGCGGAGAATTTCGCCCAATAGATTTCAATGATTCGGAGAGCTGGATATTGCAAACGTGGCTGCTTACAGAGCATTTGTTGCTGTAAGCATCCAGCCTGCCATTGGAATATCAGCCCTCACTGTTATTGTTTTCCCCCCAGGGTACAGATCATTAAAAGAAGCAATGCAAATGTCAGCACCAATACGCGTGGGCTCTATTTTTCCCTGGTATTTGATTAGTGTGAATGGTAATTCAATTAATGGGACACGGACTGACCCTGCCTAGCATGCTTTTCTAAAAGGTCAAATGGGAGGATTGGTGTAAATCTAATAATGAGTTATTAAGATATTGACAAGGAAGTTTTGGAAATATTATTTTTTTTCTTTGACAATGAAAAGCAGCATTATAACATATTGTTATTCATTAAACTACCGAAGATCATAGTTGTTGTGTTATAGCAATCAGTCATGTGAAGGTGTTTAAATGACTAAATGGATATATTATCATCAATAGGAACATTTCTATGAGTATAACTTATGGACTGTGAATCTGATCTAAAAAATAACTTCTGAATACTTTAATGAATCATATACTATCACATACATTAATGCCTATATGATTTTCACCTTCATTACTATTTATTTTATATTCTGACACCTCCTACCTTATCGTAATGCATGAAAAGCAACTGCATTAAGTATTGAATATAAGGAAAACCAAGATGCAAATGAATTCACGGTGTTTGGAGAAATAAAATAAATTTATTAGAAGGGGGTTAGAACTAACATTCCTGACAGAGTAAAAAACACATGCTACTTAAATGCTTACACATAAGCAGGAGAGGATTCACCAGATAATGCTCCCAGACCAACCTTGTATGTCCCCAAGGACTTCTATCAGAAGAACTCTACAGCAGTGTCTTGGGAACCAACTCTGTTTACTGTTAGAGGAACAGGAGTTAAGATGAAATTGATTAAGCACAGCCTCTGGGTAGAAGAAGGAGAAGGCACATATCGAGCCAGAAGAAGATAACGAGCTCTGCTCAGATGAGGTATGTACCTGGAACTGGAGACACCTGTTTAATATAAACCAAGACGTAGACAAGATTGGAATTTAAACAATGTTCGATGTTCGTGACCAACAGTGTATAAATAAGGTTAACATTTGTGATTTGGCAGAGTGCTTTATTCAGGGTCTCTAAGCCAGTGCTACCCCTCCATATTTGAATAAATGATCGTGACCTGTGCCTGAGTCTCCTGTGGTCAGTTCATAGAAGACCAGCATAACAATGGCAACATGTCAATCTTTGCAAAAGTTGATGAAATACTTGCTTGACTTAATGGCTGAGTAGTTGAAACATTTGTTTTAGTATTTTGTACTTGTAATGAAGAGATACAAAATGCCATCAGGATCATGGTACAAAACATATAGGACACCATGCTGTGCATGCACATTAATGATCACCAGAGATATGCAGAGCACAATTAGTACACTGGTTTTACGGCAGTACTGTCATTTTGAAGCTCAATGCTCCAGCTAACACCCTCTCTTAACTTGTTCAGCTAACTGTTCATAGAACAGCAAGACAGACCTCCCCACTGCTACTACCTAAAGGGATTATCCATTATATGTTCATTGTTGGTTAAATCTTCCTGATTCTTCTTTTTTTGATTCTACAATTGCTTGGTGCTTTGTATAGTTGTTTAAAGGTGCAATTAATTATAGAAGCCCTACTGTGCAAAAGGAGGCCATTCGTCCATCGAGTCTGCACCAACTCTCCGAAAGAGCGCCCCACTCCGGCCCACTCCCCTGCCCGATCCCAATAACCCACCTAACCCGCACAATTTGGACATAACGGGGCAATTTGGCATTACCAATCCACCTAACCTGCATACGTTTGGACACTAAGGGGACAATTTTAGCGTGGCCACTCCACTTAACCTGCATATCCTTAGACTATGCAAGGAAACAAGAGCACCCGGAGGAAATCCACATAGACACGGGGAGAAGATTCAAACTCCACAAAGTCACCCAAGGTCAGAATTGAACCTGGGTCACAGATTCTGTGAGCTAGCAATGTTAACCATTTCCCCCCTACAGGGAGCGATGTGGCAGCTGCTGAAATAACTTTTGCTGACTTCAAACCTTTTGAACAAACTCGTCTCTCCCCTCCAATGACAGCATGATTGGGAGAATGAATTGGGAGAGGTCACACAGAGTAGGACAATCTGCTGGAGGAGGAGATGCAGAAGAACTCTCAGCAAGTAATTATATCCATCCAGGATGATTAGGGAGCAGTTCTCCAACCTGAATATCAATGAGGAACAGTGAGTGGAATTTAATCCCCACCCTATGGTGCATTTGGTGGCAGGAGGCATTATAATTGGCAGAAGGACACCGTCAGCTACCTGGATTTCCTAGGATTAAATCCGTGGTGGGAAGACTGGATGGCCTCGAAGCCCTTAAATGTGTAATTAATGACTACTTCAGGGCCTAATCCCACAGCCACTGGCATTCACCCAGCAGCAGGCAGTGGTGGTCTTACCCAGCAGAAAACCTGCATGTTGGGGTTGCTTGCAGTCTTCTAGTGGAAGAGGAGGTGTTGGTTCATTGTCCAATCTGTTCAAAGATTGTTCCTGATCAAGGGAACCAACATAAAGAGTTGGGGGTGGGGGGAGGGGAATCTTTTGATTCATCTCAATGGTTTTCAGCAAGTCTGAGACATCCTGTGCATTTTCTCTTACTAGTGCCGTGCGCTTCATCTCCGATCTTATTCTCTGATCTTATTCCTACCTTTTCTTTCTCTGTCTGCAGCTTTTCTTTCCAATGTCTCCTCTTTGCCACTGAACTGCTTCTTCAGCTCTTCAGCCTGTTTCTTGCTTCTTCTGGGAATATGGAAAGTTGCTGAGGCTTCTCTGCCGGCTGGTCTATCGGTTTGTTCAGAGTGGCATTCATGCATTTTGCTACTCTTTGTAATTTTCCAGTGGAACAGACTTTGTCCTGAAGGATACTTGTAGTGTGTGAAGGTCTCCCAACGGGTTTTTCATCACTTCGCAAAGCTTGCTTGCTTCACCTTGAGATTTCTTGTCATCCAGCTAAGTCCTTGAGTTTCTCCTACTGTTTTTGTTCACTCTGCTGTTTTATTTCCTCATGCTGCTGAATGGTCTCACATTCCTTTTTCATTCGATCTTGAAGACAGTCAACTGCTCCTTCAACTGTTTATTTTCTTGTTGACCGAACACCAACTCACTCTGGGTTCCAGTGCATCATCTCGTTGACTCAGTCTTGCGCTTCAAATCTTCCAGTTCAACTCTGATGCAAACATTTTCCAATTGAACACTTTCATTTACTTCTTTGCAGGTTTTGGTACTTTTGAGTTATCTCAGAGAGCTTGCTTCCAGAACCGTCTGTGTGTGCACTCCACAGTGCCATCTGCTGTTGCAGTCTGCCTACCGGGTCAGCATGTTAAAAAAACTCTATTTTTAAACGTTCTGGTTGCTTCTCAGTCATTTCTTTTTTGTGTGCTAAACTCTTCGAGATCGGGCATTTCCTTCCACTGGCATTATCTGCACTCAACTCAGGGTTTACCTGAATATTGTCTGCTTCACTCTGGGGTCTTCTGGCTCACTTGCTCTGGGTGGTTTGTTCCCCTCCCCAGGGGATCCCATGTTTCCTCCAGCATTTTATTGAGAGTCGCTTCTCCCTGGGGTCACTTTTTTGACAGGGGGAGGGGTGGGGGTGGGGGGGTGGGGGGGTGCAAGACCGCTCTTCTGTCTGGTGTGGTCATTTCCTTATCCAAAGTGCATCAGGCTCTTTTCTCTCCATGGCCATTTGTTTTTTTCTCATAGTTACAGCTTAAAATTGCATGGCCCCTTGAAGAATGTGAGTGCAGTCACTATTTTGTTCTACACGCAGGCTGTCTGCAGCTGTCAGCTTTTTTTTCATAGAGTCTACAGTGCGGAAGGAGGCCATTCAGCCCATCGAGTCTGCACCGGCTCTTGGAAAGAGCACCCTACCCAAGGTCAACACCGCCACCCTATCCCATAACCCCACCCAACACTAAGGGCAATTTTGAACACTAAGGGCAATTTATCATGGCCAATCCACCTAACCTGCACATCTTTGGACTTTCTTTGCTATGTGCATCCCGTCCGTTTTTGGGTTTTGGCAGGCAATAGCGGACCTTTTTAAAAACTTCAAAATAACAGCATGCCTTTTCTGGACAAATCATTTTCTCCTCTTTCTGCTCAGAAGGAACTTTTCTCTTCTTTTTTTGTATGTCGTGAACTGTGGGAGTTTTGATAGGCTTGTGGTCTGATTGGGGTCTATGTTTAAAACAAACTTAAAGCTGCAGCACAGTTAATTTAAACTCTGTAGGTTCTTCCTTTTAACTCTGCAGGTTTTTCCTCTGCTTTTGATAATTTAAAAAAAGAATTTGCAGTGAGTGGTCTTCCAGCTTCTCGTTGGATATGCTGAGTTATGGGACTGTCACCTATTCTATAATGTAACTACTTCTGTTATTATTAATTTTGCTCATGAACGTTCCAGTATTCTTCACTTTGTGTCACTCACAATCTTGCAATTTTGTAGTTGTGCTAACTCATCTTTGTGATCTAATCGGGTTTTTTTAAACTCTGCATCACTCAGGGATCTCACAATGATCTTCCACGCTGGTGAATTCCTCAATTTCTAAGTCTGTAGCAAAGCGTCTTCAACTTGGTCTTTAATTTTTCTTCTAAGGTAAATGTCTTTCTAATTCACCTTCAGCTGCTTTTAGTTTTGAATTCCTTGGAATAATGTTCTAGGTTCATGGTTTAAAATAACACATTTAATATCACTGCTGATCACCATGTTGTATGATGATCCCACCGCCGTCAACCATGTTGGGTTCTTTAGATATCTCAATGATGAAATCTTGAAACTTGAAATATTTAAACAGGAATCATTTATTGTTAGCCTTTAATTATATACAGATCCCAGGTTACTGCCATGTATTGAGCTGCTTCTCCAGATAGGTAGTCTACCATAGTGTTCTGTCTGGATCTATTACCATGTGACTCTATGCATCATACCGTAGGAGGGTTTAATCTCCAGTCCCACATTAACCACAAAACCAACCAGGGGCTGGTTTAGTGCAGGGCTAAATTACTGGCTTTGAAAGCAGACCAAGGCAGGCCAGCAGCACGGTTCAATTCCCGTTCCAGCCTCGCCGGAATGTGGTGACTAAGGGCTTTTCACAGTAACTTCATTGAAGCCTACTTGTGACAATATGCAATTTTCATTTCATTGTTGTGGCATACTCACAACAGACCTCTTTGTGCTCCTTGATGTTGGCTTCCCTATGCCCTGAGCCTTTCTGGGTGCACATCAATAAGCATTCTTCTGTAGACTGTCCCACCTATCTGAAAACTCTGCAGCAGATAACATGCTGATGTTCTAGTTAAATTTCAGATGGAAAGGTTATCAATTTGAAAGATTAACTTTCCATAGATGCTGCCTGACCTGCTGAGTATTACCAGCATTTTCCGTTTTTATTTCAGATTTCCAGCACTTGCGATATTTTGCTTTTGGACAAGTCAGCTCATGTGGCCACCACAAACCAGAATGTAACATTGCTAAGCCTTGGAGGTGTAAAAAGCCTGAGAATGACTGCAGATAATGTTTTGATCTCAGCACAGAACAACAACTATCGGAATTTTGTCTCGGCTAAGTTAACTGAGGTTTCGGCTCAATTAAAATTGCAAAAAGAGGATTTAAATTATAATGTTACTTACTATAACATTTTTTAGTAGCATTTTGTATATGTTTAAATCTATGAAGACCGCACAGGGCTGCAGCTTATTACTGCTGATGGTAAGCAGACTAAAATCATCACTTGATGTTATCCTATTTTATTCTGCAAAAAGCAAGATTAGATTAATATCCCGAGATAATGTGCTTGTGGCTTTCTGGCTCTTAGACTAGTAAACAGTGCCTCAGTTCTGTTTGGATTTTCGAAACGCTGCTGGTCTTTTATAAGTTGGTATAAGTCACTTGGACAATTTCTGTATGACCTTTAGCTGGTGTCAGAGCAATCCAGATATGTTCATTTTTATTTTGTCCACTGTCTTTGCACATTAAGTGAGGGATGTTTAAGCCAGAAAGAGAAGGTCTTGATCTTTCTGTTTGCTAACCTATTTCAGCATTAAGTAGTGTAATGTCAAACAAGGCAAGGGATAGATGCAGGGTAAATTTCCATTCAACAAAATACCTCACTGCTCCCTGAGAATAATACACTTTTGTACCTTTTTGCTTTCCCAACCAATTTGACGCCTATTGATGTTTGTCGTGGAAATCATAATAAAGACAAATTCCTCGAGGGTCGATTTAAGGAAATTTATTTACACAAATATATTTGCGGACAGTGTTCCAGCTGCAAAAGCTAGTGTACTGAACTCTGAGATTCGATTGTTGGGAATTTACTACAGGCCTCCCAAAAGCGAGCATGAAGTAGAGGTACAAATATGCAGACAGATTATAGAAAAATGTAGGAGCAATAGGGTGGTTGTGATGGGAGATTTTAACTTCCCCAACATTGAATGGGATTCGTGTAGTGTTGGAGGCGTAGATGGAGCAGAGTTTGTAAGGAGCATCCAGGAGAGTTTTTTTAGAGCAGTATGTAAATAGTCCAACTCGGGAAGGGGCCATACTGGACCTGGTATTGGGGAATGATCCCGGCCAGGTGGTTGATGTTTCAGTCGGTGATTACTTTGGGAATAGCGATCACAATTCCGTAAGTTTTAGAATACTCATGGACAAGGACAAGAGGGGTCCAAAAGGAAAAGTACAAAATTGGGGAAAGGCAGAGTATAACAAAATTCGGCAGGAGCTAGGGAATGTGGTTTGGGAGCAGCTGTTTAAGGGTAAATCCACATTTGAAATGTGGAAATCTTTTAAGGAAAGGTTGATTAGAGTGCAGGACAGACATGTTCCTGTGAAAATGAAAGATAGAAATAGCAAGATTAGGGAACCATGGATGATGGGTGAAATTGTGAGACTAGCTAAGATGAAAAAGGAAGCATACATAGGATCGAGGCAACTCAAAACTGATTAAGCTTTGGAGGAACATCGGGAAAGTAGGACGAATCTCAAACGCGCAATAAAGAGGGCTAAAAGGGGTCATGAAATATCTTTGGCTAACAGGGTTAAGGAAAATCCCAAAGCATTTTATTCGTATGTAAGGAGCAAGAGGGTAACTAGAGAAAGGATTGGCCCACTTAAAGACAAAAGAGGGAACTTATGCGTGGACTCAGAGGAAATGGGTGAGATTCTTAATGAGTACTTTGCATCGGTATTCACAAAGGAGAGGGACAAGACAGATGTTGAGGCTAGGGATGGATGTTTAAATACTCTTGGTCAAGTTGTCATACGGAAGGGGGAAGTTTTGGGTATTCTAAAAGACATTAAGGTGGACAAGTCCCCAGGACCGGATGGGATCTATCCCAGGTTACTGAAGGAAGCGAGGTTCGAAATAGCTGGGGCCTTAACAGATATTTTTACAGCATCCTTGAGCACGGGTGAGGTCCCGGAGGACTGGAGAATTGCTAATGTTGTCCCTTTGTTTAAGAAGGGTAGCAGGGATAATCCAGGGAATTATAGAACTGTGAGCTTGACGTCAGTGGTAGGCAAACTGTTGGAGAAGATACTGCGGCATAGGATCTATTCACATCTGGAAGAAAATAGACTTATCAGTGATAGGCAGCATGGTTTTGTGTAGGGAAGGTCATGTCTTACAAACCTAATAGAATTCTTTGAGGAAGTGACCAAGTTAATTGATGAGGGAAGGGCTGTAGATGTCGTATACATGGACTTTAGTAAGGCGTTTGATAAGGTTTCCCATGGCAGGTTGATGGAAAAAGTGAAGTTGTATGGGGTTCAGGGTGTACTAGCTAGATGGATAAAGAACTGGCTGGGCAACAGGAGACAGAGAGTAGTGGTGGAAGGGAGTGTCTCAAAATGGAGAAGGGTGACTAGTGGTGTTCCACAGGGATCCGTGCTCGGACCACTGTTGTTTGTGATCTACATAAATGACCTGGAGGAAGGTATAGGTGGTCTGATTAGCAAGTTTGCAGATGATACTAAGATTGGTGGAGTTGCAGATAGTGAGGAGGACTGTCAGAGAATACAACAAAATATAGATAGATTGGAGAGTTGGGCAGAGAAATGGCAGATGGAGTTCAATATAGGCAAATGCGAGGTGATGCATTTTGGAAGATCAAATTCAAGAGCGGACTATATGGTCAATGGAAGGGTCTTGGGGAAAATTGATGTGCAGAGAGATCTGGGAGTTCAGGTCCATTGTACCCTGAAGGTGGCAACGCAGGTTGATAGAGTGGTCAAGAAGGCATACAGCATGCTTGACTTCATCGGACGGGGTATTGAGTACAAGAGTTGGCAGGTCATGTTACAGTTGTATAGGACTTTGGTTCGGCCACATTTGGAATACTGCATGCAGGTCTGGTCGCCACATTGCCAGAAGGATGTGGATGCCTTGGAGAGGGTGCAGAGGAAGTTCACCAGGATGTTGCCTGGTATGGAGGGTGCTAGCTATGAAGAAAGGTTGAGTAGATTAGGATTGTTTTCGTTGGAAAGACGGAGGTTGAGGGGGGGCCTGATTGAGGTCTACAAAATTATGAGAGGTATGGACAGGGTGGACAGCAACAAGCTTTTCCCAAGAGTGCGGGTGTCAGTTACAAGGGGTCATGATTTCAAGGTGAGAGGGGGAAAGTTTAAGGGAGATGTGCGTGGAAAGTTTTTTACGCAGAGGGTGGTGGGTGCCTGGAACGCTTTACCAGCGGAGGTGGTAGAGGCGGGCACGATAGCATCATTTAAGAAGCATCCAGACAGGTATATGAATGGGTGGGAACAGAGGGAAGTAGACCTTGGAAAATAGGAGACAGGTTTAGATAAAGGATCTGGATCGGCGCAGGCTGGGAGGGCTGAAGGGCCTGTTCCTGTGCTGTAATTTTCTTTGTTCTTTGTTCTTGAAGATAGCATGTTTTATAGTCTGAAATCATAGTTTGATATAAACAGCCATGTTTATATTAAATAGACCTTGGAAAGTACGTAAGCTGAAATACGTAGTAGGTATGTTCTTGTCGTTGGCTAAAAACAATTCCACTACACATTTTATCTTTCGGAGGACAATATGTTTTCATAATAAGGCTGAAACCAGAATATTTCAGCAGTATTTCATTTGTTAATTTCCCTTCCACAATTCCCTCCTTGTTGATCTTTTGATCAACACCTTTTAGTAGAGAAGGGTGGTTTCTCATAGAACATAGAACAGTACAGCACAGAACAGGCCCCTCGGCCCTCGACGTCGCGCCAAGCAATGATAACCCCACTCAAACCCACATATCCACCCTATACTTGGAAACCAACAACTGCCCCCCTTAACCTTACTATTAGGACACTATGGGCAATTTAGCATGGCCAATTCACCTAACCCGCACATCTTTGGACTGTGGGAGGAAACCGGAGCACCCGGAGGAAACCCACGCACACACGGGGAGGACGTGACAGACAGTGACCCAACCGGGAATCGAACCTGGGACCCTGGAGCTGTGAAGCATTTATGCTAACCACCATGCTACCGTGCTGCTCATGTATGGAGAACGGACGTTTGACAGTTCTAAGCGTGGTAGTAAGGAGGCAAGGTGGCTAGGGCTGTTCTCCTGTGTCAGTACAATAAAAATATATTGCGCAATATTAAAATAGTAACCATACGACAATCAAGATTACAATGGCGATTATAATCCAGAACACAATCCTCTGTCCCAACGATCCTAACTATCCAAAGCCAAAGTCCCATCCTTCATTTTCGTGTAATCTTGTCACTTCTCTACGAATGTGATCCACCAAATTATAATTTTTTCTGAGTTATCAGGGATGTATGTGCAACAGTCCCTTCCAATCAGGGCACAAGTGCCTCCCTTTTCAGCTAACAAGAAATCAAGAGCCATTCTATTCTGCAGGGCAACCGCTCTTACAGGAACCATCAGATTCTATCTGGTTAACAGCTTCTGCAGTGTCATTAGCTACCTGCTCAAGGATGTCTCGTAGTTCGAGTAGTTCGTATGCATTAGTGGCTATTCCTAATGGTGGTATCATTATTCCCAGCATTTGTGCCCATGTCAAAACACTTTGTGTCGTCCTGTGATGGGGATTGTCCTGCAATTGCTGAATGTGATGCACATAAGGGACTACATATCCCAAACAGCAGGAGCCTACCCAATTTTCTGGTATGGCCACAGGTACGCCTTAGATCCACAGATAAAATACGTGCCGTTATATGCGGTCAGATTTCATTTACTATCAGTCATCATTAGTCTAATTGATCCCCTTCCCAGGAGCCTCCACTAGTTTGATTTTCAACTCCTGACCAATCAAAGATGAATAGTCCTTTAGCTGTAAGGTGGAACATAGGTCTGATCACACTGACTCGTGCCTACTAAGTGGGTCCCATATGTTTTATGATTCTTAAAGGATATACTTCCTTTTGGGACTCCAGTATAATTGGGAAGGATCAAACAGGGCGGCTGGTGTGTCACATTAAATCTAGGCCACCACCATTCCTCAAACCTACTCAAATCATATCCAGCTAATCTCCAATCTAACATATTCTGTGTATCTTCACCACGTCCTGTACTACTTTGTCTTAGAGCCCATTCTGCTATCTCTTTACTGGTGAATGGGATAGGTTGCATGGGGATGCCCTCCCCCAAGCATCTGGGAATCTGTATACAAACCCAACAACTGAATTTATTTACTCTCTCTGCATAAGAATGAGACATGTATATTAGGGTGTTAGTATGCAGTTTACCCTCGACATGATGTTGGATTAATATGATAATATAAAAACATCAACACCGTCATTCTCTTCAGGTTAGCGTTTCGCTAGTACTCTCAAAGTTCCGTATGATGTAGTTTACACGAGTTGCGCGGATCCCATCTGGCTTTTCTTTTACTTTAACAGCTGTTTGGGTTGTTAACAGCACTTGGTAGGGTCCATTCCACCTAGGAAAAAAATAATCTTTGTTTAGTGCTTTCACATATACTTGATCTCCAGGTTTAAAGGGTGTGTATTTCCCTCTTTCGGATGCATCTGAGCCTGTCGCACCTTTCCATGTTTTTTTTCTCACCGTTTTCACACATGGCCTGGGCATATTTTAGTGATGCCTCATCTGCCCATATTAAGGCTACTGCCACTGGGGTCATTGGGGGTTTAGTTCCAGTTGTCATGGGACGTTCCATTAATATTTTATACTGGGTTAAACCCGTATTACGATTTCTCTGATTTCTCAGGGCATACATTACTATGGGTATGGTATTTAGCCATAGCAGCCCATTTTGTTGACACGCTTTTGTAACTGCAGTTTTAATTATTCCATCCGCCCTTTCCACCATCCCTGAGGATTGTGGCTGATATGGTAAATGCAATTTCCAATCAAATCCCATGGCTTCTGTTAGGGCTTTGGTCAATTTGCTAGTGAAATGAGTTCCTCTGTCACTGTTAATACCCATTGGTATCCCAAACCTAGGTATTATTTCCTTTAACAGAATATTTACCACTGTTCTAGCATCATCTATTTTGGTTGGAAAAGCCTCAACCCACCGTGATTATTCCTTTGAAAAATTATACATGTGTAGGCTACTTTTTCCACATGAGCCTGCCTGCATATGTAAAGGTCTTCATTTTCTCATCAAGCATTACCTTTATGGTAATAACACTCTGGTATACACTCAGATTCCTCTTCCGTGTATGCTTTCTGATATATCTGTTTTATTTCTACATCTTTCTGTTGTAACTCCGTCAATTTTCCTGAACTAAAACTATCCGCCTCATCCTCCACTTGTTCTTGTTCCTTTTCAACCATCTGATCAAAATTCGTTCCTGATAGTTGCACTTCAACTTCATCTTCACTCTCCTTATTATCTCCCATCAGATCACCTTTACCTTTACCACTTGAGTATTTCTCATGTCACCAGTTTTTATCCCTCACAGGCTGAAACTGATGTCGGAAACCAAGCTTTGATTTATGAACTAATTTCTAATCATCTGCCATTTCTGCTGCTCATCTCGCAGTTTTAACCCTCTGTTCTTCCACATGAGTTCTCACTATATCAGGAATTGAATTTTTAAACTCCTCCAAAAGTATAAATTCTCTGAGAGCTTTATATGTTTGGTCTATTTCCAAAGCCCTTATCCACCTATCAAAATTGTCTTGATTGCAACCTGCTTTTAGCTAAGAGCGATGCTCCTGTAGGGAGGCTTGCTCCCGTGCCTGGATAGCAACCTGCTTTTAGCCAAGAGCGATGCTCCTGTAGGGAGGCTTGCTCCCGTGCCTGGATAGCAACCTGCTTTTAGCCAAGAGCGATGCTCCTGTAGGGAGGCTTGCTCCCGTGCCTGGATAGCAACCTGCTTTTAGCCAAGAGCGATGCTCCTGTAGGGAGGCTTGCTCCTGTGCCTGGATAGCAACCTGCTTTTAGCCAAGAGCGATGCTCCTGTAGGGAGGCTTGCTCCCGTGCCTGGATAGCAACCTGCTTTTAGCCAAGAGCGATGCTCCTGTAGGGAGGCTTGCTCCCGTGCCTGGATAGCAACCTGCTTTTAGCCAAGAGCGATGCTCCTGTAGGGAGGCTTGCTCCTGTGCCTGTTTTAACTTTGATTCTGTTATGGTGGATGGAAGTTCAACTGCAGCCGCTTGCAGTTGTGGCTGCTGCTTGAGAGCCAATTTGTTTGTTATTTTATCAGCAAATCTATTGTCGCATGAGACTTCATCATCTGCAGTAGTATGCGCTTCACACTTTAAAACGGCTATCTTGCTGGGCAGCTGAACAGCATCTAGTAAATTTAAAACCAATTTAGCATGTTTAATAGATTGGCCGGAGGAAATTATGAATCCCCTGTTTTTCCAAAATCATGTACTACCCCAAAAGCGGATCGAGAATCAGTATAAATATTGACTGTTTTATTTTAGCTAGAATACATGCTTTAGTAAGGGCAAACTATTCGGCCGCTTGAGCATACGTTCCCGAGGGCAGAGCAAAATCCTCCACTATCTTAGAATGGAGTAACTATTGCACAGCCGGCCAGGAGGGTCATATCATTTGGTCGGTTTGCTGACCCATTGGTGAAAAAGATGATGTCTGGATTTTCTAGTGGGTGACTCAATAAATCAGGTCGAGGGGTTGTGGTGGCTTCAACCAATTGTAAACAGTCATGATCATACATATGTTCTGTTTCCGAGGGCGCGGGCAAGAGTGTTGCAGGGTTGACAGCTGGTGCTCGCTTGTAGGTAAAGTAGGTTTTAGAGAGGATTACTGTCGAGCCGCAGTAAAATGCTACGTTGCGGATGAATTAAGCAGCAGCAAAACTGATTTTTTTTTTACTATGGCCACTGTGGCTGCTACTGCTCACAAGCAATTTGGCATACCCTTTACCACAGCACATAGGGCCACCGAGTAATAGGCAAGGGGGCTTTTCCTCCTCAATGCTCTTGCACCAGGACCCCTGTTGCAAATCCCCCTGCTTCATTCACATAAAGAGTAAAGGGCTTGCTGAAATTAGGAAGTCCCAAGGCAGGGGCGCTAATCATGGCTTGTTTCAAATTACGCAATGCTTGTTCCCTCTCTGGTAATAACTGAAGGGATGTCCTGTAGGGTAGCCTTGCGCAGTATTGTGTCCATCTCTCTATAGTCCGGTATCCACTGCCTGCAATAGCCCACCATTCCAAGGACGGTAACGGTTTCCTTTTTCATGCGTGGAGCTGATACCCTTGCTACAGCCTGTACGCTTTCAAACCCAAGCCTCCGCTGTCCTTGCTGCAGCTGAAATCCCAAATACTGAACTGTCTCCTGACAGAATTGCAGTTTGTCCATTGAGACCCTATGCCCTCTTTCTGCCAGATGTGATAATAACAAAAGGGTATTCTGTTGACAAACTAGCCCTCCCTCTGAGGCTATCAATAAATTGTCATCATATTGAGGGAATGTTGAGCCTGCAGACAACTGGCACTCGTCCAAGTCTCTATTAATACTGTTAATTCTGATATGTAAAGATGTTGACTTTCCGGGTGTAATGGTATGGAGAAAAAGGCTGAGAAAGTATCCGTTGTTGGTGGTATAGAAGACAAAATGACATTTGCGTCCAGCACCAATTGAGCAATAGTGATAACAGTTTTATTGATGGCTCTAAGATCTTGCACAGACCACCACTCGTTGGGTGTTCCTACCTTTGGAATGGGGAGTATAGGGGTGTACAGGGGCTTTGTGTTCTCTTCAGCACCCCTTGCTGTAATAGTGCATTGATCACTCCCCCTATCCCTTTTTCTGCTTCCAGTGCCAAACTGTATAGTTTTAAGCAGGGCAGGGCAACGTTCTTCTGTAATTGCACCCAATGCGCTGGAGCAAAATTTAGCAATGTACTTTTCCAACATGATTTTTATGTTGGACCCATAGATATGCCAGTACCTGGGCCAGGATTGAAGGGAGTGAATTGATGGCTCTTTTGGGGTGGTTATTGTCTTTCAAATGTAGTGGGCCATTGCTCTTCTTTCCAGGTCACTTTGCCCTCCTGTTTGCCATAAAATTCTATCAGGCAAATTCGTCCATCCATTTCAATATAAATCCTATGTATTACTTTTTTCCTTTGGCCTCTTTGATCACTTCTCCTATTTGCTTTGCCTTAGCCGGATGTCTTACGGCCAATGTTAACTCGGGTTCTGAATTTAAACCCATCCTAAAAAGGTCCATCTGACTATAGGTCAACTGTACTAACATTCCTAATCCCGCAACACTGAAAAATAAAAAGGAGTGACATGCAATGAGGTCTGCTTTCCTAAGTGACTTTGGATTTATAAATCGTACGCATGCTCATCCTCACGAGCATACCAAGCCGTGCAATGGGTCACTATATTCTCTCATCTAGACTTTATCAGGTGTTTTAGTAGCTGTGCCCAAGGGTCATTAATCTTTTGTAAGACTTCCTGCAGTTTTTAAATTTCTATTTTTTTAAAACAGTGGTACTGTAAAGGTTAACGTTCAGCTGCCAGCATAGAATACATAGAACGATCGGGGGCAAGCTCAGAAGTTATTAAATTTTGCAGCTGATGAGCTCGTATTTGAGATAGTTCTATAAACATTCCATTATCAATGCAATGTATTACCTCTGCTAATCTGCAGAATGTCTGTCTACTTAATAGGGGAAGGTGTCGCTAATTGCGGTACATCCTTCCTAGGGGCTAAATGCTTCTTGGCCCCTTGCATGATAGCCTCTTTCCCCCTATTTACTAACCAGTGTTCGAGGGACTAATTTCCTTCATTCAAATGATTATCATATTGGGAACCCAGCCCCCATTTATGCCGGGTGGGATCTAATTCCAAAGCTTCAAAGCTGACAAAGATGCACCATAAGAGTATTTTAGAAGCAGCAAAACATCCCCTGGGAGTGGACTATAAATAGCACACACTTAAGTCAATATCCAATGATTGATTTTATAAGCATTAGCTATTCTTAGAGACGTATATTATTTATTTGTCAGTTCAGAAGAAATCAACTGCTGAAATGGTTAATGTTTCCTGCAGAATCTAAGGGGCGGAGAACTTGGCATGATGCCATTTACGTCTTTTCAGGTAATCTAAAAACTTATCCATATTCAATTACTTTTATTCGTAAAGGCACTTTCTTTCTTTTAATTTCCAATGTTTCCGTTCATTAGAGAAATCTCAACAAAAATCACTTAAATTATAATCTCTGGCTCTGCTTCACAATGACAGACGATAAAAAATACAACCCACTTAGCACTTCATGTTTTGACTAAAATTAATTGGTTAAACAAAACACAGAGATTCTCACAGCTCACAAATATCACAGTTAACCGTTAACCTTATCTCATGGCTACAGAAAATCTGAATTCCCTTTCTCTACAGGAACTCATCTGTTACACTTTTACCTTAATCTTCTATTTACTTTTACTCCCCTGTTTTTTGTTTCGAGAGGGGGTCAGCTTTATTAGATTCCAATGTGGGACATGTAGGTTTTCCTACCTCATTCCATTGCTTTACGATTGTTTCTTTTCATTTTCTTACTCATTTTGACTCCCTTATGTGTTCTCTTTAAGGAGTTCACCTTCTTTCTCGCTCTGGCTATCTTTACCGAGGCATCGGGACGACCTATGAGGGGGCGTTGAGTTTATTGCTCATCGTTCCTTCTGCAAAATACTTTAGAACATATACATAACAATAACAACGACCGCTGAAATAATTTACCTCATCACCGGTGTTTATCCTTTCGCGAACCTCAAAGTCTTTTTTTAAAATTTTAGTCTCTAAGGCACCTTTTTCTTCCCATGCAGCTGTCATTAATTTATTAATTAAGATAACTCTCCAAGCATGAGTCACTGGCCAGTAATTAAGACTGCCAAGCCGCAGACCCGCCTTTCAGCTGGGAGAGTCCTGTTTAGAGATTTGTTTTGGGGTTCACTTCCTGTTAAATTAGGGAAACTGCAATGACTACGCCAATTTGTCGTGGAAATCATAATAAAGACAAGTTCCTCGATTGAAGCAAATTTATTTCTACAAATATATTTACGGAGAGAGAGTATTCCAACTGCAAAAGCCAGTGCACTGCACTCTGAGATTCGGTTGAAGACAGCATGTTTTATAGTCTGAAATCATAGTTTGATATAAACAGCCATGTTTATATTAAATAGACCTTGGAAAGTACATAAGCTGAAATACGTAGTACGTATGTTCTTGTCGTTGGCTAAAAACAATTCCACTACACATTTTGTTATCTTTCGGAGGACAATGTGTTTTCATAATAAGGCTGAAACCAGAATATTTCAGCAGTATTTCATTTATGTTCATTTCCCTTCCATAATGTTAAATTTGGTTTCACAGGTCGGCGCAACATCGAGGGCCGAAGGGCCCGTACTGCGCTGTACTGTTCTATGTTCTATGTTCTATGTTCTAAAGCAAAGAACATTTGATATTGTAGATCCATAGCCACCAACAAATGGATGGAGAGAATTTAGTTGGGATCCTTAGTACCTTTTTGAGATAGAGGGCAGGATTCTCCGTTGTCTGATGCTGATATTGTAATCGGCAATCGGGCGGTGAATTCCTTCCGATGCCCAAATCGGGGGTGGCGGTCTGACGCTGGTTTTAGAGTCTCTGCCCCTTTCGAAATGGCATTATCACATTGCACGGGACGCACCGTTGGGATGGCGTTGGCGCATCATCAGAAGGCTCTGTCCCCGTGCTCTTGCCCCGATGGGCCGAGTTCCCAACAGCGCAGTTGACATGTGGGGTTTGATTCTCCGGTCGCCGACGCCTAAGTCACTTTTAGCGACCGGCCAGAGAATCCAAATTCCCGCCAAAATCAGGGGGTGGCACTGCGTTTGCGATGCGCCGCACCCTCCAAAGCGGCATACTCTAGTCTAGGTGTATGTCGCACCACGTAACCACGGCCTCAGAACATTGCCTGAGGCCCTGCCCCCGGATGCTACGCCCCCAACCAGCCGAGTTCCCAACAGCGTAGGTCTCTCATAGTCTCACCCATCGGGGACTCAGCGTGGCTGCTGCGGACTCAGTCCAGTGCCGCCACAGTCGGAGGAGGGCCGATCCGCGGGCAGGGGCGACATTATTAGGGGCTGGGGTCATTGTGGAAGGGTGGTCCGGGCTGTGAGTCGGCCAAAGGGGAGCACTATTTGGCGTTCTGGGTCTGCGAGCAGCCCCCGTCATGTTGCACAGCATGGACACTGCAGGTGCCGCCGTGAACATGCGCCATCTTGGACCCAGCAATTCTCTGGGATGTAGCGGCAGCTAGAGCCGGGTGCTCTACACTGCCATCCTGTTAGCCCCCAGCAAAATGGGGAATCGGTGGCCATTTTGGGCCTGTTTTCCCACTGTTCCCATGCCAGCATGGGGACATAGACCCAGAATTGGAGAATCAATCCCACGGTCTCAGCGGTCGGGAACCCGGCGAGGCAGCTGCGGACTGTGTCCAGCGCCGCCACAGTCAGCCAGGATGCATGCTGCTGGCCGGATGGGCTTCTGCAAGGGCTTGGGGAAATGGTGGGATGTGGCCAGGGTGTGACCAGTGGTTGTCCTGTGAGGCAGTATTTGGCAGTTTGGGTCTGCGCACGGCTGGTACCATGTTGTACAGCACGACCGCTGCAGGTCGTCACCATGTACATGCGCGGCCACGGACGTAGCTATTCTCCAGCTGTTTTTGGCACTGGAGCTGGGTGCTTTACCGAGCTCTGCTGCTAGTCCCAGGAATAGTGAGGGTTTGGTGCCGATTTTGTCATCATAAAGCTCCACAGTTCCCACGCCGGCGTCAGCACTTAGCCGCAAAATTGGAGAATCCAGCCCAGGTTACTTCATCATATAAGCTTGGAACTGATTTCAACCCATGAATGAAAGGCAGATTTTTAATCCAAGATTGCTTAATTAACAAGAACTGAATAAACAAAAAATGACTGGGATTCTAAGCAAACTGGCAAATATTGCATAGTCATAGAGTGACCAACAGCACAGAAAAGACCTTTTGGCCCATCAAGTCTGCACCAGTCAAAAACAGCCAACTAACTGTTTTAATCCAATTCTCCAGCTCTTGGCCTATTAGGATCGCAAGTCAACATCTAAATACTTCTTAAATATTATGAGGGTCTCTGCCTCCACCATCTTTCAGGCAGCGACTTCAACCCCCACTACCCTCCAGGTTAAAATGTTTGCCTCACATCCCTCTAAATCTCCTGCCCCTTAACATAAATCAATATCCCCTGATCATTGATCCTCCACCAAGGGAAAAGTTTCTTCCTGTCTACTTTATCTCACAATTTTATTAATCTCACTCATGTCCCCCCTGAGTCTCCTCTGCTCCTCGGAAAACAATCAAAGTCTATCCAATCTCTCTTCATAACTAAAGCTCTCCAGCCCAAGCAACATCCTGGTAAATCTCCTCTGTACCCTTTCCAGTGCTATCACAATGCACGGTAGCATTGTGGATAGCACAATCGCTTCACAACTCCAGGGTCCCAGGTTCGATTCCGGCTTGGGTCACTGTCTGTGCGGAGTCTGCACATCCTCCCTGTGTGTGCGTGGGTTTCCTCCGGATGCTCCAGTTTCCTCCCATAGTCCAAAGATGTGCAGGTTAGGTGGATTGGCCATGATTATTGCCCTTAGTGGCCAAAATTGCCCTTAGTGTTGGGTGGGGTAACTGGGTTATGGGGATAGGGTGGAGGTGTTAACCTTGGGTAGGTTGCTCTTTCCAGGAGCCGGTGCAGGCTCGATGGGCCGAATGGCCTCCTTCTGCACTGTAAATTCTATGTAAATAATGTGGATTCCAGAACTGCACGCACTCTCGCTGTGACTTAACCAGTTCCAGCATAACCTCGCTGCTCTTAAACTTTGTGCCTCGACTAATAAAGGCAAGTATACCAGATGCCTTCTTAACCACTGCATCCACTTGCTCTGCTAGCTTAAGGGACTAGTTTACATGCCACCAAGGTCCCTCTGATCCTCAGCGCTTCCCAGGATCCTGCCATTTATCATGTATTCCCTTGCTCTGTTTGTCCTGCCCAAGTGCATCACCTCACACTTATCTCATGAGTTCTTCAAATATTGCAGTGCTTTCTTTGGGTCATCAGTAATTTCTAAACATTTTCCCTGGATTCCCTGTTCCATAATAAAAGTGAATAACTCATTGCATTTTGTCTATAGGAATGATGGATTTATTTTTTTAAAAGCAAAACATATTTGTTTCTACATTTCCATTTTGCAGATAGCATTCATAAATGAGAATTTGTGGGCGAGATTCTCCGCACTCCCGACGGTGCAGAGAATAGCGTGGCTCGTAAAATTTTACGGCCACGCTGTTCCGACGCCCTCCCGCTATTCTCCCCCCCCCCCCACGCCCAACTCCCGACACGAATCGCTGCTGCCGTTTTTTTACGGCCGGCAGCGATTCACAGCTGATAGATGGGCCGAGTTCCCAGCCCTTTACGGCTGTTTTTACGAACGGCAAACACACCTGGTCTGGCCGTTCGTAAAAACGGCCGTAAACACTCGCATTTTATAACCATGGCACCGATTGGCACGGCAGTACCACGGCCGTGCCAAGGGTGCCATGGGCCCGTGATCGGTGGGCACCGATCGCGGGCAGCGGGCCCGATGCCCGCGCACTATTTGTCCTTCCGCCGCCCCGCAGTATCCATTCGCGGGGCGGCTGAGGGGCATCCCGGCCCGCGCGGGTTTTGCGCAAATACGCGATGATGTCATCCGCGCATGCGCGGGTTGGAGTCTTCCAATCCACGCATGCACGGATGACGTCATATGACGCGTCAGCCGGTGCTAACTCGGGCAAGCGGGCTTAACGAAATTCGTTAAGCCCGCGATGCCGGAGCTTACGGCGTCGGGCTGCTAGCCCCGACCGGGGACCAGAATCGGTTCCCGGTCGGGAAGGGGGGGGGGGGCTGGCGTCAAACCCGCCCGGATTTGACGCCAGCCTTACGATTTCTCCCCATGTGGGAGAATCTCGCCCTGTGTCTCTCTTGCTTGCCTCAACACTGGAAGCTAAGAAAAGGGGGAAAAGAAGAACAAGGAGAGAAGAAACGATGAAGGGGAAGGGGGAGAAAAAAATGCCAGAAGGGACCCAAGAGAAAGGGGGCACCGGAGGTGGACGGGGCAAAGGGCAAACCAGCTTGGGCGAACGAGTCAACACGCGAAGCAGCGGGAAGAATGTATCGCCGCATCCAAAAGGGCTGGACGGGCGGGCAACCTCTCCCCTGGGGTTAGAGGGGGGCGTGAATTGGAAGGAAGCCATTGCCGAGGTGGTGAGGGAGCAGCTGCAGGCAATCAAGGCAGAGTTAAAAGCAGACACAGAGGCCGCAGCACAGGCAGCAATGACCAGGGCCATGTCAGGGGTGCAGCAGGCTCTGACCAGAATGGAGGAGAAAGTGGATGCCCAAGGGAAGATACTGGAAGCCCAAGGGAAGATACTGGAAGCCCAAGGGGCAACCATTAAAGAGCTGGAGAAGGCAGCGACTGACGTGAGCGACCGGGTCATGTCCCTGGAGAGGGAAATGGCGAAACTGAGTGCAACACAGGGGAGCCTGAAGGGCAGGGTAGACGACCAGGAGATCAACTCGAGAAGGCAAAACATTAAGATAGTGGGCCTGCCAGAGGGGATAGAGGGTAGAAATCCCACAACATTCGTGGCTGCGATGCTGGGCTCCTTAGTGGGGCGGGAAACTTTTCCCACCCCACCGGAAATGGACAGAGCTCATCGGTCACTGCGCCCGAAGCCCAAGGAAGGGGAAAAACCGAGAGCAGTTATAGCCAGACTGCACCGGTACCGGGATAGGGAGACAATCCTGCGCTGGGCCAAGGAGAATAGAGCCTGCAATTGGGACGGGCACGCCATCAGAATCTACGAGGATTTTGGAGCGGACATAGCTAAGAGACGGGCGGAGTTCAACAGAGCGAAAGCAGCTCTCTATAAGAACAAAGTACGTTTTGGTATGCTGTACCCAGCAAAACTCTGGGTCACATACCAACACAAGGAATATTTCTTTACAGCCCCTGCCGAGGCGAATAGATTCGTTGAGGAGCACGGGCTGGAAAAACGCCATGGGAAGTAGGGACGAGGGGCCCATGGCAAGGAGATACGTCATGCCGACGGGGGGGTGGGGAGGGGCGAGGCAAAGCCAGCCCCCTCCCCCCTGGCAGGAGCACCCAGGAAAAACAACCCAATGCCCAAGGGCCCGCTCCAGGTGGGAGGCCAGGCCCCGGCACGAGGGAACGGGAGTACTGGAGAGGGGAGAGGGGAAGGGGGACAGCAACCTCCGAGCGGGGAGCCACCGTGCTAGCAGGAAAGCTAGCGAAGGGGGCGCGCAACAGAGCAGGGCCGCAGCGCACCCCCAACAGGGGGGAAGGCGCCAGGCAGGGGAGGGGGGGGATCACCCATCAAAGGTGGGAGAGCAAATGGGGACAGGAATGGGGGAGAGAGGGGCAATGGAGGGGTACACAGGGGTATCCCCGAAAGGGATAGAGCGGGGGGGGGGGGCACTCGGGGGGCGAGAGACCAGGGAGGGGAAATGCAGGGACGAAGGGACAAAAGAGGCCAGAAAGGGAATAGGGCCACAAAGTGCCACAGACAAGGGCTCGAAACAGGGAACTGCTGCAAACACCCACCCAGTACGGTCTGTGGGTGAAGGGGCCCCCCGGAGTGCAGGGGGCTACCCGCGTGGCGGACACACAGTGGACGGCCATGGCGGGTGTCCCCGGGACAAGGGGGAACCCCGGAGCGCAGGGACCCGACCGCATGGGGAGAGCAGTGATAGTGGACATCCTGGACGGCCCCCTAACAAAGGGAAACCCCAGAGGGCAGGGGCGCGTCCACCGGACAAATATGGTTAACCCCACAGGAGCAAGGGGGCAGAAGCCCCCCACCAGAATAGTCACCTGGAACGTAAGGGGACTTAATGGCCCAGTGAAGAGATCTAGAGTCCTCACCCACCTTAGAAACATGAGGGCCGACATAGTCTTCCTCCAAGAGACGCACTTGAGGGAGCAGGACCAACTGCGGGTAAGAAAGGGCTGGGTGGGACAAACCTATCATTCCTGTTATGGGGCAAGGGCCAGGGGGGTGGCGATCCTGATTGGCAAGAGGACAATGTTTAGGGCGACAAAGACGGTTACGGACCCAGGGGGACGGTATGTCATGGTCAGCGGGGCCCTGGATGGGGCGCCGGTAGTCCTAGTTAACGTGTATGCGCCCAACTGGGACGACACGAGCTTCATCCAAAAGACCATGGCAGAAATCCCGGACATAGCGACGCACCGACTAATCATGGGGGGGGACTTCAACTGTGTACAGGACCCAACGACGGACAGATCAAACCCCAGAACGGGGAAAACCTCAAACATGGCAAGGGAACTCAGTCACTATATGGAGCAGATGGGAGCAGTAGACCCCTGGAGATTCGCCCACCCGGGGGAGAAAGAATTCTCTTTCTTCTCCCCAGTACACAACGTGTACACCAGAATTGACTTCTTTGTGGTGGGGAAAACGGTGCTTCCAGAGATAGACAAGGTGGAATACTCCGCAATTGTGATATCAGACCACGCCCCACACTACATGGATGTGCGGCTAGAGACGGGAAGGGCCCAGCGCCCCAAATGGAGGTTGGACGGTGCCTTACTAGCTGACAAGGCCTTCAGCGAAAGGATAGCGCGGGCCATAGCGGAGTACACTGAGATCAACCAAAACGGGGAGGTCTCACCCTCCACGTTCTGGGAAGCGCTTAAGGCCGTACTAAGAGGGGAAATCATAGCCTACAAAGCGCAAAGAGATAGGGAGGAAAGGGTGGCTAGGCAGAAGCTGGTCGACTCCATACTGGAGGTAGACCATAAATACTCCGAGGCCCCGACCGTAGAACTCCTGGCGGAGAGGAAAGAATTACAAAGGAACTTTGACCTGCTCTCCACCAGGAAAGCAGTACACCAACTCCGCCAGGCACGCGGGGCCCTATACGAACACGGAGACAAAGCCAGCCGCCTGTTGGCCCACCAGCTGAGAAAGCAGGCAGCCAGCAGAGAAATTGCGCAAATCAGAGATACCAGAGGCACGTTGGAAACAGAACCAGAGAGGATTAACAAAACCTTCAAGGCCTTCTACCAAGAGCTGTACACCTCAGAGCCCCCAACGGGGAAGGCTGGGATGAACCGGTTTCTTGACGGACTGGACATACCAGTTGTGGGAGAGGGCAGAAAACGGGATCTGGAAGCACCACTAGCACTGGGAGAGATCATGGACAGCATTAGCTCCATGCAGGCGGGGAAGGCGCCGGGACCGGACGGATTCCCGGCGGACTTCTACAAAAAATTTGCGACAGCGCTGGCCCCGCACCTGCGGGAGATGTTCACAGACTCGCTAGCTAGGGGCACATTGCCACCCACGTTAGCACAGGCCTCAATCTCGCTGATACCTAAGAAAGACAAAGACCCAACGGAATGTGGGTCATACAGACCCATATCTCTGCTGAATGCAGACGCCAAAATACTGGCCAAAATCCTAGCCAAGAGGCTAGAAGACTGTGTACCTGAGGTGGTCACAGAGGACCAGACGGGCTTTGTCAAAGGTAGACAGCTTACCGCGAACATCAGGCGCCTGCTGAACGTGATAATGACCCCCTCCGGGGAGAGAACACAAGAGGTGATCGTCTCCCTGGACGCAGAAAAGGCCTTCGACAGAGTCGAGTGGAAATACCTCATAGAGGTACTGGAGCGGTTCGGGCTTGGAACAGGGTTCACCGCTTGGGTAAAGCTCCTGTACAACGCACCCATGGCGAGTGTACAGACCAACAATACCAACTCCCAATACTTCCAGCTGCACAGGGGCACCAGACAAGGATGCCCACTGTCCCCGCTGCTGTTCGCACTAGCAATTGAACCGCTAGCAATCGCGCTCAGGGCAGCAAAAAATTGGAGGGGGATCCGAAGGGGAGGTAGAGAGCACAGAGTCTCACTCTATGCGGATGATCTGCTCCTCTATATCTCGGACCCACAAAGCAGCATGGACGGAATCATCGCGCTCCTGAAAGAGTTTGGAGCCTTCTCGGGCTACAAACTCAACATGAGCAAAAGTGAGATCTTCCCAGTACACCCGCAAGGGGGGGGGGGGCAGCACTAAAGGGGCTGCCGTTCAATCAAGCCCGACATAAATTCCGCTACCTGGGGATCCAAATAGCCCATGACTGGAAAGGGATCCACAAATGGAACCTCACCAGCCTGACGGAGGAAGTTAAAAAGGACCTGCAAAGATGGAACACACTCCCGCTCTCCCTCGCGGGGAGAGTTCAGACGATCAAAATGAACGTACTGCCCAGGTTCCTCTTCCTGTTTAGATCCATTCCGATCTACATCCCCAAGGCCTTTTTCAAAGCGCTGGACAAACTCATCATGGCGTTCGTATGGGGGGGTAAAAATGCTAGGATCCCAAAGAAGGTCTTACAAAAAACAAAAACCAGGGGAGGGCTAGCCCTCCCGAATCTACAATTCTACCACTGGGCAGCAACAGCCGAGCGAGTAAGGGGATGGATCCAGGAGCCAGAGGCTGAGTGGGTGCGTGCGGAGGAGGCCTCCTGCATGGGAACCTCCCTCCGGGCCCTCGCCACGGCAGCACTCCCATCCCCACCCAAAAAACACTCCAGCAGCCCAGTGGTGACAGCCACCCTCCAATCCTGGAACCAACTGCGGCAGCAACTTGGCCTGACCAAAATGTCGAACAGGGCTCCCATCTGCAACAACCATAGGTTCACACCAGCACTGACTGACGCCACCTTCAAAAGGTGGAGGCAGGACGGGGGGACACTGACAGTCAGGGACCTATACACGGACGACAGGATCGCAACACTGGACGAACTGACAGAGAAGTTTCAGCTAGCTGGGGGGAACGAGCTACGGTACCTGCAGCTCAAAAACTTCCTACGAAAGGAGACAAGGACGTACCCACAACCGCCACGACAGACACTACTGGAAGACCTACTGGACGCAAGTATCCTAGAGAAAGGGAACTGTAGTGACATGTATGACCGACTGGTAGATAGGGACGACACCGTACTGGACGCAACAAGAAGGAAATGGGAGGACGACCTGGGGATGGAGATAGGGTGGGGACTCTGGAGCGAAGCACTGCATAGGGTCAACTCCACCTCCACGTGCGCAAGGCTCAGCCTGACGCAACTAAAAGTGGTACATAGAGCCCACTTAACAAGAACCCGTATGAGTAGGTTCTTCCCGGAGGTGGAAGACAGATGTGAACGGTGCCAAAGAGGCCCGGCCAACCACGCCCACATGTTCTGGTCTTGCCCCAGACTCGTGGAGTACTGGACAGCCTTCTTCGAGGTTATGTCCAAAGTGGTGGGAGTGAGGGTGGAGCCATGCCCGATAGTGGCGGTCTTCGGGGTTTCAGAACAGCCAGATCTATTCCTGGGGAGGAGGGCGGACGCCCTTGCCTTTGCCTCCCTGATCGCCCGCCGTAGAATCCTGTTTGGCTGGCGGTCAGCAGCACCGCCCAGAGCTGCGGACTGGCTGTCCGACCTCTCGGAATCTCTCCAAATGGAGAAAATCAAATTTGCCATCCGAGGGTCGGACGACGGCTTCCACAGAACGTGGGAGCCATTCATGCAACTGTTCCGGGACCTATTTGTGGCCAATGTACAAGAGGAAGAATAGTCGGGGGAAGGTAGCGGGAGGGGCTACAGGTTCGGTACGGGGGTTCGATGGCTAGCTAAGGCCCAAAACCAAACTAAATAAACATGTTGGGGGGGGGGGGGGGGGGGGGCGCAGTTACTACTACGAAGATGCTTACCTGTAAATATGTATGTTAATTTTTGCGTGTTTGTTTGTTGTTTTTTTTTGTTCTTTTTCTCTCCTAACAATTTGTAATTTGTTCAATATAAAATATGAAAACTGAATAAAAACATTTATAAAAAAAAAAAAAAACACTGGAAGCTACAGATTAGTCCAAAGAGGAATTTTACTCAAACTATCCTTGGCTCCAGTTCCAACAGGAAACAAGGGGCTCTGCCTAAGAAGATATTTTGATATTCAAATTTAGAATTTAACTGTTCATTTCATATCAAGGTATGAAAGTTTAAAGTTTTGTATAATATTATAAGGGCGGCACAGTAGCACAGTGGTTAGCATTGTTGCTTCATGGCTCCAGGGTCCCAGGTTCAATTCCCGGCTTGGATCACAGTATGTGTGGAGTCTGCACATTCTCCCCGTGTCTGCGTGAGTTTCCTCCGGGTGCTCCTGTTTCCTGGCACAGTACAAAGATGGCAGGTTAGGTGGATTGGCCACGCTAAATTGCCCTTGGTGTCCAAAAGAAAATTGGTTAGGTGGTTTTGCTGTGTTATGGGGATAGAGTGGAGGTGTGGACTTGGGTAGGGTGCTTTTTCCAAGGGATGGTGCAGACTCCATTGGCCGAATGAACTCCTTCTGCAGTGTAAATTCTATGATTTAATTAACTTATGATTTAGATTAGTATTTCACTCTCACTTCCTCATTGTCTCTGCAGAAAGCACTTAACAGCTTTTGATTTCGACCAAGATCTGTCAATCATAGCTAGATATTTGTAAACATTGAAGCTAGTTATACAGCAGGGTACTTGAGATTCATTCAAGCATGAAGGGAAATTAAATTAAACAATCACAGCCAAGTTTTACAAATTTTACAAATTATGTGAATGAAAGCCATACAGATCAAAGATCTGAGGGGGTTTAAACTCAGCTGATGTGTTTTTTGCTTTCCAGGAATTTACAAGTGTTGCTTTCTCTGCCTGAGCCATCAAGTGTAGGGCACAGGTGGTTTTTAAAGCAATGATTTGTTTTCTCTGTGTCTGTCTGGACTGCTCTCCAGCCTCCAGGTAGGGTCTCTGTTTGGGGTTTCTCCAATGGGGGCCTCTGGTGGGGGTCTCTCTTATGGGGGGGGAGGGTCTCTGGTGGTGTCTCTGTAATGGAGGGGTCACTGATACGGGTCTCTTAAGGGGGATCTCTCTAATGGGGTTCTCTGGTGGTGGTCTCGCTTATGCAGGGTCTCTGGTGGGAGTCCCTTATGGGGGTTTCTGGTGGGAGTCTCTATAATAGGGGTCTCTGGTGCGAGTCTCTCCACTGGGGGGGTCTCTAGTGGGGGTCCCACTTATGCAGGGTCTCATGTGAGGGTCTCTGTAATGGGGGTCTCAGGTGGGGGTCTCTGTAATAGAGGGTCTCTAGTGGGTGGTCTCTGTAGTGGAGGGTTTCTGGTCAGGTTTCCATTTTGGGAGGGGGTATCTGATGATGGGTGTCTGGTGGGGGCTTCTGGTGGGGATGGGATAGGCAGGATTTGCATTGTGTGGGGCAGTGGGGCACTCCGATGAGCCCCCCAGGGGCTGATTTAGCTCACTGGGCTAAATCGCTGGCTTTTAAAGCAGACCAAGCAGGCCAGCAGCACGGTTCGATTCCCGTATCAGCCTCCCTGGACAGGCGCGGGAATGTGGCAACTAGGGGCTTTTCACAGTAACTTCATTGAAGCCTACTCGTGACAATAAGCGATTTTCATTTTTTTCATTTCATGTACTTTGGGGGAAATTCCCTTGAAGAGTTACCACCTTGGCCCACTGCGAGGTCCACCATGCCAGGGCCATACCAGGAAGGGGGCGATGGCATCATCAACTTTGCAATGTTGCCCTTTATGTTCAGTACCACACAATGGGCCTTCATTGTTGAAGACCATAAGACATAGGGGCAGACGTAGGCCATTCGGCCCATCAATTCTGCTCTGCTATTCAATGAAATCATGACTAAACTTTTCAAAATATTAAAAGTTTAGCATCAAAGAACGCAAAGTGCATAAAGGAAGTGGGTGTTGCCAAAGCATTTTCAGCATTTTCTGCTTCCATTATTTTACTTTACTACTTTTGGCTGAGGTGATTGTGGCAAAGCATCTTAAAAAGCAACACAATTGATTGAAATAAAAATCATTTAGCTGAAAGTTGCAGTTTACTTGCGTTAATGTCTTGAAACACTTTTCAACACTGAATCCAATACCTCCAATATAGCATCTTATATACGCTACCACAGTTCAGTGGTTGGATTGTATATTCAATTAACAGACTGAAAGCTTAATTTTAAAAGCCGTAGGAAGTTGCATGCAGATCGTTATTGTGCCGCAGCTAATTATATGGTCTTCTGATTGTGCTATTAAGGTAAATTGAAGCCATTCAGGGCTGAATCTTGTTGTGAGACGCAGAATGCTGCAGATGCTGGAAATCTGAAAAATAGGGTAGGAAATACTTACTCAGCAGTTCTGGCAGCACAAGCGGAGAGAAAGACGGAGTTAACATTTCAGGTCGATGACCTTTCATCAGAATTGGGAAAAGTTAGGAATGCAATAGGTTTTAAGCAAGGGATGGGTGGGACATGGACAAAGGGAGGTCTGTGGTGGGGTGGAAGCCAGGGAGATTGAACGACAGAAAGGCTAGTCTTAAAGGGCCAAAGGTAATGGTGGCAGGGTAAGGAAAGAAACATTCCGTTGACTGATGCCAGAATCGGGAAACGCAATTGGGCGGAGAATTGGTTCTGGCGCCGACATCGTCGGTTTCACGCCAAATTGGGCTGGTTTAGCACACTGGGCCTAATCACTGCCTTGTAATGCAGAATAAGGCAGCAGTGTGGGTTCAATTCCAGTAACAGCCTCCCCGAACAGGTGCCGGAACATGGCGACTAGGGGCTTTTCATAGTAACTTCATTGAAACCTACTTGTGACAATAAGCCATTATTATTATTATTATTAAATTGCAATTCTCTGTGGCCTCGACAGTTGTGTCAATGCCTTCCAGAACTGACATACTGTAAACCTCTTGGTATATCATTAGTGGGCCTGACCGAGTATTCTCTGAGGCCTCTGTGATTCTCTGCCTCCAATGTGCTTTTAAAAATCGTGAAACTGCCATTGTGGCTGATGAGGGAGAGAGAGGAGGTAGGTCACGGAGAGGCACGACCGTAAGCTGCCGGATCGGTCTCTGGCCGGGCTGGCTGAGGTGGGGAAGGTGTACTGCCAGGGCTGGGGGAGAAGGGGGTGACGGGGAAACGGGTCAAGTAGCTGGGCTGAACCCCCATGAGACTGGAGTGGTGTCTAGGTATGGACCGCCATTGCTACGGCCTGCAAGGCAGCCATTTTTCTGCACACCCCACTGACCACACAACTTGGCCCCTGGTTCTGTAGAGTGACAGCGGCTGCATGGGTGCCCCCACTCCACCACCCCAGCCCCCACCCTCCACAATACCATCCCCCCTCCTTGCCATTAGGCGCTGGTGGGGAATCACAGGGCCCATCCAAGGATAATAACCACACTAACCCATAAGGGTTTGCCGGATGGAGCTGCTGAAGCTAGGACAGTGTAAGAGAATTCCACAGAATAATGACTGAGTTCCATATAAAGGAATAATACTCCAGCATTTCTAACCATGAAGTACACCAAATCTAAAAACATATCAAATGAGGTTCCTAAATCAATTGCTTTATACATAAGTTATGGATGTTGTGTTTATGAATGTGATGGACGTTGATGTTGGGCAGTGAGATCTCTCCTATTCCCAGTGCCTAGAGCTCAACACCAAGCACTCCCAGGTCTGATGTCATGCTAAAGTGCTCTTAAAAAGCTCTTAACGTTCTTCCCACATTGCAATAATGATATGCATCATTCCCAATATTTGAAGAACTTCCCAGTTTTATGTTTTTTCTCCACTCCAACTGCTTCTCCTAGTGGTGATGCCAATCTTATGCGTGTCCAATTTTTGTCTAGTTTTGTTTCTGTTGTCGAACTCAGAACTGGTTAAGGTGCTGAGAACTAAATGGTGTAATATTCACAGCTAGGGGGCTGGATTCTCCGAATCTGCTGCTATGTCTGCAGGATTGGTCTGGTCTTATGACCAGAAAGTCGGCGCCACCCCCGCACGTGCCGTGTAGCATAGCGCCAGCCATGCGCAGACCCAGCCTGCCAAACACTGCCCCCCAGTAACCAGCCTCGCCACCCCCGGACCATCCCCCTGCTCCCGACGAAGGACCCCTGCCAGCGGAAAGGCTCCCGGCCCCACGACTGCGGCGGCACTAGACTCAGTCCGCAGCCGCCATATGAGGCCCCTGAACGGTGTTAGCACACGCGAGCGACGCCGTTGGGGATACTCGCCGAGTACACTGTTTTTGAGAGGGCGGAGCATGGCAAAAATGGCACCGCCCCTGATTCCAGCATAAACAGGGATTCTCCGGCCGATCGCTGAACGGATTTTGGCGTCAGTGATCGGAGAATCTCGCCCAGAGGGTTTCTGCAGGCTATCTCGTGCTGCTTCCCCACAACTTCAGCCGTGCTTCCAAAACCGCAAAAAATGATAAAATGGCCACGGTCATTTTCATAATTTTCCCTGGGGTTCTGTGGCTCGTTGGCTGAACTTACAGGTGAGCAGCAGGACAAAAAAAATTAAAGAAATCCATCTCATCCCTTCAGCCTCATTGGTAATTATACCCAGTTTTCAGAACTGAAGAGCTGCGCTAAGTTGCATTATAATAATAATCTTTATTAGTGTCACAACTAGGCTTACGTTAATACTACAATTACGTTACTGTGAAAATCCCCGAGTTGCCACATTCCGACTCCTGTTCGGGTACACTGAGGGAGAATTCAGAATGTCCAATTCACCTCGCAACATGACTTTCGGGACTTGTGGGAGGAAACTGGAGCACCCAGAGGAAACCCAGACAGACACAGGAGAACAAGCAGACTCCACACAGACAGTCGCCCAAGCCGGGAATCAAACCTGGGACCCTGGCACTGTGAAGCAACAGTGTTACCCACTGTGCTACCACACCGACCGACAAAATCAACTTTAAAACTTTTTAGGATTAATTTGTTGCTATTAGATGGGTGTGTGGGGCATTTCAATTATTTCAGCCTCCAGACAGCACTGCTAATTTTCTCCACACTTCAAATGACAATTAGTGGTGGTAATGAAGAGCCAGAGGCCATTCCCTTGATTGAGTTAGCATACTGATTGAGTTAAAATCAAACTTTCATATTAAAGGCAAGAATGTTAAATGTTCAAATGAAGTCCCTTTGAACAGCATTTAAATGGTGATCATAGTAAGATAGCCATTAAGACTTCAACTGATTAGAAATTCCATCCACCAGCACATTTTTAGTTAAAATCTGCTTATTCAGTGCTCCCACAGCACTCTGAAGCTCACAGATTGATGCTGCAGATCCATTTAAGAGAAATTAACACTTTTACTCATATGAATAAATAATACAACCACCAGTTCTACTGAGCATGCCATTTGAAAATCACATATATTGCAAATGTTATATTGATTTATTAGGGAAGCAAACACATCATGAGTCATTCTTTGCTAATGATGTCTCAGTCAGTATTTGTGTTATACTTTCGACCAAACCACAATCCCATAAGTTTCCTTTGCTTGTGAAGCCAACCTGTTAAACAGCCCAGTACTCTGATTATGAGATTTTAATTCAGTTCAATCCCCTCCACTTACAGAGAGGTAAAATCGAACCTGATTGTCTAGGAGATATGCCTGCCTCATTAACACTGGTGTTGTTTCATGTGTAAGGATGGCTGTACTTCTTCAGTGTGTCCTCAGAGAAAGCCTTTATTGAACTTGTCTTAAAGTGTCTGCCTCATGAGGCAGCCTCATGGTGTAGTCACATGACTATAGAAAGCCATTGATGTTTCAATCAGCCAGGTTACATTTCAAACCCAAACATCCCCCTTTTCATATTGAATAAAAGATACAAACATGCCCTCCAATGTGAAAAAAGACACAGTTTCACTAAAGATCCTGTGTGACTGTGAGTTACCCAAGTTACCAAGTATACACCCACTGATCTAATGCATTAACAACTGCTCTACTCGTTTACTAGTCGGTCATTGCACATGTTTGCACATATAATCTTTAAATGGTGCAAGTCTCTGGAGGGAACATGTGTATATTGACATTGATTGTTCATCTGGATGATGTTCTGATCCAGAGAGTTGTTCCAATGGCACTTGTTGTCTTGGTGAGTGTTGGTATTCCATTGAGACTTTGGGGGACATGTGGACCTCTGGGTCTAATGGCAGTTCTGTACTCTACATGTTTGTGAGATCGTTTCTCCCTGACTGGCTGATCACGGTGAAGGAGCAGCTTCACTGGTTGTGCATAGGTGGCAGCCGATGTGATGGTACATCTGGTTGTGTTTCTTTTTGAGGTCTTTCTGATTGCATTGGGCTCAGGCTCATTTGTCCTCTCAATATGAGTGCTATTGTATAGCTTCAATCGTACTTTTGAGGGTTTCATTTATGGATCACTATGCTGAGCCACTTCACACAGTCATCATGCTGCTTGATAATAATAATCTTTATTAATGTCACAAGTAGGCTTAAATTAACGCTGTAATGACGTTACTGTGAAAAGCAGTACACCTGTGTCTACCTGGCACATCTTGTTTATTTGACACTTTCTCTCAGTGGTCATCAATGCAACAGCCTCAAACAATTTGCCTCCTATAGACTTGACTGAACCAAACTGCAGTATTGTGTGTAATTCTTCATCAGACTCATCTGCTGCTATCTCTTCCATGACCATAAGCTTGTTTTGCTTCTTTCGACCTAAACACCTGTGTTCAAAATGATACTGCTCCTTGCAATTAAAACACTGCTTTTCCCATGGTGGACAAAACATTTTTTCCTATGCATGCTGTCATATGCAGTATTTGCATTCTGCTCTTTGTCTATGATTATTCTGCTCTGCCATACAAACGCTCTAGCTGATGTTTCGCAGGTTCTGCATTTCAGTATACATCTACTGCTTTCTTTAGCATCAGTTTCTCATCTTTCAGCAGACTTACTCTCACCGTGTGGTCTCTCAAACTAAATATTAGTCTATCTTCAATCAGATCATCTTTTAGCTGTCTAATTTTACATGATTATGCCAGCTGTATTACTGCACTGTTCAATTGTCTAATTTTAACACTAAACTCTAGTGTTGAATACATATTGTTCATATGTGACATTTACTTAGGGTTAAAAATGTTCATTTAAGGCATTCAAAATCTCTGCCATCTTTCTTCTCTGCTCATCAGTTAGATTTATGCATGTATACACTTTGTAGCAGTCCCTCTCCAGCAATGTTAGAAGTGTTGTCACTCTTATCTTCTCAGGCTTGTTAATTAAGCCTATTGCAATCTCATAGTTTTCCATTGTAGAGGAACATCTGTGAGTTTCATTATGAATTGCCATCCAATATTATGGAGATGGGATTGAAACATTTACTACAGTCATTTTTACTCACTCAGTAATTTTCTTTTTTAATCACTCAGTCATTTTCTTGCAGCCTTTGTTTGTGGTCTGTTTGTTCTTTAGTGTCTCATTTTCCATTGTCCTTTTCTCTCCTTTTACAGGTGCACTTTTACAGATGCACCATAGAAAGCATCCTATCTGGCTGCATCACAGCCTGGTATGGCAACAGCTCGGCCCAGGACCGCAAGAAACTTCAGAGAGTCGTGAACATAGCCCAGTCCATCACACACATCTGCCTTACATCCATTGACTCCGTCTACACCTCCCGCTGCCTGAGGAAAGCGGGCAGCATAATCAAAGACCCCTCCCGCCCGGCTTACTCACTCTTCTAACTTCTTCCATTGGGCAGGAGATACAGAAGTCTGACAACACGCACAAACAGACTCAAATACATCGGGCGAAATTCTCCGACCCCCAACGACGGGTCGGAGAATAGCGGGAGGGCCTTCCCGACATTTTTCCCGCCCTCCCGCTATTCTCCCCCCCCCCCCCGCCCAACTCCCGACACGAATCGCTGCCGCCGTTTTTTTACGGCCGGCAGCGATTCACAGCTGTTCGATGGGCCGAAGTCCCAGCCCTTTACGCTGTTTTTACGAACGGCAAACAGACCTGGTCTGGCCGTTCGTAAAAACGGCGTGAACAACTCGCTTTTTATAACCATGGCACCGATTGGCACGGCAGTACCACGGCCGTGCCAAGGGTGCCATGGGCCCGTGATCGGTGGGCACCGATCGCGGGCAGCGGGCCCGATGCCCGCGCACTATTTGTCCTTCCGCCGCCCCGCAGTATCCATTCGCGGGGCGGCTGAGGGGCATCCCGGCCCGCGCATGCGCGGGTTTCGCGCAAATACGCGATGACGTCATCCGCGCATGCGCGGGTTGGAGTCTTCCAATCCGCGCATGCGCGGCTGATGTCATATGACGCGTCAGCCGACGCTAACTCCGGCAAACGGGCTTAACGAAATTCGTTAAGCCCGTGATGCCGGAGCTTGCGGCGTCGGGCTGCTAGCCCCGACCGGGGACCAGAATCGGTTCCCGGTCGGGAAGGGGCGCGCTGGCGTCAAACCCGGGCGGTTTCTCCCGGCCTTACGATTTCTCCCGTTTTGGGAGAATCGCGCCCATCTTGTTTCCTGCTGTTACCAGACTTCTAAATGACCCTCTTATGGACTGATCTCATTAACACTACACCCCTGTATGCTTCACCCGATGCCGGTGCTTATGTAATTATATTGTATACCTTGTGTTGCCCTATTATGTATTTTCTTTTATTCCCTTTTCTTCCCATGTACTTAATGATCTGTTGAGCTGCTCGCAGAAAAATACTTTTCACTGTACCTTGGTACACGTGACAATAAACAAATCCAATCCAATCCAGCCAGTAATGTCACTTACAGCATGTGTTTTCATTAGCTTATTTCACATTTGTACATTGGGACACAGGTACCATGGCTGCTGAGGGAGGGAGAGGACGTAGGACATGCAGAAGCAAATTCGTGAGCTGCTGGTCCTGCCACTGACAGGGCTGGCTAGCAGGGAGTTGGGCATCTGTCAAGGCCGGGGGGGGGGGTGGGGGGTGGGGGGTGGGGGGGGGGGGGGGGGGGGAGGTGCAGCGGGGGTTGACCAGGAATGGGCCATGTGGGTGTATGCAGGCGCGCATGGGATACTCTAACTGCCTCCAGGTTCACCAATTAGGGGGCCAGCAGCACAGTCACGGCGTCCCAACCACACAACCCCCCTCCCCGGCTGACCACCACTCCCTTGACCATCGCTCCTGCGCCAAACCCCCCCCCCCCCCTCCCCGCCTTGCAATCCTTTCCATGATTCTTACCTGCCTCACTACCAGGCCGTAGGTTGGCAGTAACAGCAGGTATGGTCCATGGGATGGAGGATGATGACAACCCGTGATGAGGTCTGATGCTCCGCATCATCTGATAATGTCTGACCCCTGCCCACCGTTCACCTGGGTGATCCTTGCCTGCGAGCTGACCATTCCATCACACGGTCCCATCGAACCCCTGGGGTGGCGGAGGTGCATATGATGGGGGTGGGGGGGGGCGCATTGAGAGATGGGATGAGGGGGATGGGATGGAGAAGGATGTGGATGGGGCACCAGGGCAGGGAGTGCTGACTGAATTAGGGTCCCTGGCCCAAGTGCACCCCCCAAAGCCCACCCATCTCCCCACCCCCACCCCCCAGCACCCCCTCTGCAGCCAGACCATCCCAGGCCAACCCTCACACTCTCCTGACAGAGCACAGTGGCAGGTTCAAATGCTGTTAAAAGGTGTTTGTTGCAAAACAGTGAACATTTATGTACACGTTTGTTCCCCAGCCCCTGATGCTATACTGTGTGCTGCACCCATGCCAACTTACTGGTGTCTACCTCCCTGCCCTTATTGGCCTAACATTACTCCGAGGTGAATCCCCAGGTGGTACATCAGAAGTGGAGACAGCATGCTGCGGTTCCCACCCTGCTACCTGGTACCTGGGTCGTCTTTGGCGGCATCGTTTGGAGTGACCAGGCCTGGATGGGCCTGGCTGCTGCTTGTATGTCCCAGGTGGCATGGTGCTGTCCTGTTCAGCCGTTGCCCATCAAATGCACCAGGGACAGTCCAGCCAGCAACTGGGCAATGCCGCCGACGCCGTCGGCCATGACTCTCTGTGGCTGGGCAAAGCTCTGGAGCGCCGCTGTAATATCCAGGTGTCCCTGGTACATGGCTGCCTTGACAGGGTAGCCCTGTCCTGTGCTTTGGCCATTGCCTGCACAGAATGCCCCAGGCCTTGGACAGCCTGACCCATGATACCTTAGCCCCCAAGGCCTCCACCATGAACACCACGTGCGGTGTTGGCCTGGGCGCCATGCATGGTCGGCACCTCCTCCTGCCCCTGCAGGCAGTTGGACTCCTCCAACTGAGCCTGCAGATGCTGGATAGTTGCTGCCAACCTCTCATGTGGTCCCTGGCTCCGTGTCTGTATCTCCAGTATCAATGGAACAGCCCTTTCCAGACCATTCAGATGGCGGCTAGTCCCTGGGCTTGAGCTGCCCTCCGACCGTCCGCCCCCTCAGGGATTTATACCTCCACCTAATGCACCACAGCACGTATGCAGTGTGTACCAGATAGTGTCCCAGGAGGCTCTTCACCAAAGTGCCCAACCAAGGTGAGTGTCTCTGGGATGGTGGAGTGTGTTGGAGACAGCTGTGACGGGAAGTCATACCCGGACTGGTGCTCCGGGGTGTCTCTGTCTGCAGTTCAAGGTCTTTCTTCACTGTTTGTTCCCTCTTCCTCGCCTGGGGTTGGGGCGGTGGTGGAGGATACCAGAAGGGCCTGCATCGTCACTCGGTGATCCTGCAAAACACAAGGCATGACGTATGATTGGATCGTGCCTTGGGATGTTCGGTGGTGTGGTGGTGGTGAAGAGGGGTGTGTGTGGGTAGTGGGTGGTAGTGTGGGTTGGTAGTGGGGGGTTGGTGATAATGGTTGGAGGGTGGGTGGTGATGGATAGTGGTGTGGGGGTCGTGATGGGGTGGTGGCGGTGTGTTGGTGGTGAAGAGGAGTGTGTGGGGGTGGTGGTGTGGGTGGTGGGTGGTAGTGTGGGTTGGTGGTAGGAGGGTGGGTGGTAATGGATAATGGTGTGGGGGTCATGATGGGGTGGTGGCGGTGTGTGGGTGGTGGGGTACTGGTGCTACACATGCCATGGGGAACCGCAACTCAGCGGGGTCTCATTTGTTTGCCTCAGCGACTGTCCTCTCTCTGGGCCCAATGATCAGGTCCCGTGCCCGCTGTTCCACTGTGGTAGGGTGCCGCAGATTTGCCGGTCTTTCTGCAGTCTTTTCTCATCGGGGAGCACGAGGTGGTGGGGGGGAAGGGGAGGGTGGGAGTGGAGAGACAAGAAGGGAAAAGTATTAGGCAGTCAGACATGGGTAGCACAGGGGGTGGGCAGCTGGTGGCCTTCGTGGCCAGGGCACTCGGTCATGGCGGCCAATACGGGAGCTGGCATGTGGTGCAGGGTGGAGGGGGTGCACACTGCACACTGGATGGGGTTCAGTCGGCCTCTGGGTAGGGGAGAGCGGTTACGGGTGTGTAGGACAGGGGTTGGTGCCAGGGACACAATGCTGTCTACTCACCCTGGCCGCCCTGAGGAGGTTGTGCATCTTCTTCCTACACTGCTGTCCGGTGCTGGCAGTGGGGCTCACGGCGCTCATGGCATCTACCACTTGTGCCCAGGCCCAGTGTACGGTGGTGGGTGGCAGCCTCTTTTCTACACCTGGGTACAAGGTCCCCAACTCTCCACCACCTTGTCCAGCAGGGTCTCCAGCTCCACGTCCACAATCCAGGGAGCCCCCCTCCTTGCTGCCACCTTGTTGGCTGTGGTGATGCGAGTGGGGAGTGGAGTGCTAATATACGGCTGCAGTTTGTCAGACTCTGGAGTGTCAATTGCGACCCCAGTGAATCGGACACTATTTTTCATTGGAATTGCTCGTGATCCACGTGGTGCCGGTGCTAGCCCATTAACGGTTGTTGTATCGCTCCAGGACCGGCGCCAATTTTGCTGTCATCGAAGTCCATCGATTCTGTACCGGCGTTAACACTTCTCTGAAATGGAGAATCCTGCCCCCTGTATCTTCAGATTCAAACATTAAAATACATGCAAATAACCAACTGAACCAGAATGCTGCAGTTTTTCATAAAAAATTACAATGAGGTCCTGGTAAGTCTACAGGAGAGGGTTTACAGCAACATCAAACTCAGGCACAGGGCGAAGATTAGACTCTATCGGGCCTGGCCTTTGGACTATGGGACCTCTTGATCATCAAAAATGGCATCAGTGCTGCATGCATTACATTCTGACTTGGAGTATGCTGGAAGCCATCATCATAAAGGGACTTGCACACAAAGCTAACACGTGCCAGCAGAATAGGCAGATCATAACTTCAATAAATGTGCCTCCAGTGCTCCAGACTATGCCCTCTCTCAACTTCTCAGAGCTGAGCAGGACATAATTGTTATGAAGGACCCCCATTAGCATTATTTAATTGGATCATGAACTACATACAAGTGAGATGCTGGTTTATTTCATCTGGCTGTTTTTGCAATTCTGCAAGGCTCAATTGCTTTCTCTAATAGGTTAAAGTTACAAAAGTCTACCGGGGATGCGCGTAAAGTGTTGAAGTACTTCTTATTTCCTAATTTAAGCCTTCTGTAAAAACCAATGCTTCCACAGGATAGTAAGACTTCCTCTTCACATTAGGCATGGCTGGGAGGATAAGCAGTGGGCAAGCAGAGGGGGGTGAGCGGTTGGTAGAGGGAGCAGGAGGGAGAAAAGAGGGTAATCAGCAGATGGAAATATCCAGAGGAGGTGATTAATGAGCCATGTTCATACATGTGATTCAGATAGAAATAATGCTTGCGGTTCCAGACCTTCATTAAATCTGCCAATTGCTATTCCACAACTCCAACCGCAGAACAGGACAAGGATTGCACTGAATGTGACTGTCGGGTGACTCTGGTTTTGAACTTCCATGTGTCGGGCTCTTTCTGATCTGCTGTTGGAGATAGAAGCAATGTCTCTCAGTCTGTAGTGCATAGAAACTCTATGTGTAAAGAAGGATAGCTTCATCTTATTTACTCTTGCCAGGGAGAAGTAAGTGGACTGAGCACAAGTGTTTACAAGGCTTTCCGTTGTGCATGGTACCAGAAACATTACCTTGCAGGCCCCCCTTGGCAGTTTTGCTATGTACCTGGACTGAAAGGGTTTCACTCCCTCCATACGTAACTGATGTGTGACCACAATCCGCAGATCATCTAGTTTAGTATCTGATAGTCAATCAGCAATCACAATGTGCTCATCTTACCACACTCCAGTGTGCCAGGTATATTTTACCTACCAAGGTATCTCTACCAAAGGTTGGCTACTGGGTGGCAAGGATTATCCAGCAACAGCATGGACGATACCTTCAGCTCACAGGCATAGTAGGAACAGTGACTAATAGAAGCCCTACACCGCCGTTCAGCCCATTGAGTCTGCACTAACCCTCCGAAAGTGCACTCCACGCAGGGTCACCTCTCCCATTCACCCTGCCCACTCCCCAGAACCTTGTAACCTAACTTGCACATCCCTGGACATTAAGGGTTAATTTAGCATGGCCAATCCACCTAACCCGTACATCTTTGGACTGTTGGAGGAAACTCACACAGACAGGGGGAGAACATGCAAACTCTACAAAGACAGTCATGTAAGGCCGGAATTGAACCCGGGACCCTGGAGCTGTGAGGCAACAATGCAAACCACTGTGCCACTGTGCCACCCTTATAGCCCCAAGTCTGTCTTCCCCTTTAAAAATTTTACTCCTTATTTTAGAGTAGATAATCTCCGAGATTCTCCAATCATGCGGCCAAGTTCTGACACCGGCGTGAAAAGCGGCGCCAACCACTCCGGCATGAACGGTCCCCGATATTGAGGAATGCTCCCCTTCCTAGGGGGCTAGGTTGGCGCCGGAGTGGTCCCCGCAACTCCAGCCGGCGCAAAACGGCCGGCGTGATTCCGCGCATGCGCGTGGGTTCCCATCTCCGCGCCAGCCCCCAGGAAATATGGCAGAGCCCCACAGGGGCCCGGCGCAGAGGAACATGGGCCCCCAGGGAACCAGCCCACCTGACGATCGGTAGGCCCCAATCGCGGGCCAGGCCACCGTGGGCCCCGCCCCACCCCCGGGGTCGGATCCCCCCCACCTCCCCTCCAGGACAGCCCATGCCGACACACCTTCCAGGTCCCGCCGTGTGGGACCTGAGCAACCTACGCTGGTGGGACTCGGCCGAACTCGGCGGCCACTTGGCCCGTCGGGGCCAGAAGAATCGCCGGGGCGGGGGGCACTTACAACGGCCCCCGACCGATGCAGCAGCGATCCTGCAGTCGTCTGAGAATCGGCGCCGGAGAATAGGTAAGCCGGCGTCGGGGCGCCATTCGTGCGTCCCCCCGGGATTCTCCGACCCCGCATGGTTACGGAGAATCCAGGCCAATAAGTGCCATGCACAGAAAATTTGATAGAGCAGACCATTAGCATTCTGAAGCAATGATTTCATTGCCTGGAATACTCTGGAAAAGTTCTACAGTTCTGACCGTACTATTATTTTCTAGATGCACTGTGAAGACTTTCTTAATAATAGATTTAATAGATTCCAGCATTTTACCAATGACTGATGTCAGAAGTAAGAAGTCTTACAACACCAGGTTAAAGTCCAACAGGTTTGTTTCAAACACGAGCTTTCGGAGCACGGCTCCTTCTTCACGTGCTCCGAAAGCTCGTGTTTGAAACAAACCTGTTGGACTTTAACCTGGTGTTGTAAGACTTCTTACTGTGCTCACCCCAGTCCAACGCCGGCATCTCCACATGATGTCAGAAGAACATAGGAACATCCAGACTAGGGAGCAGGAGTCGGCCATTCAACTACTCAAGCCTGCTCAACCATTCAATAAGATTAGATTGTGTTCGCAATGCCACATTCCTGCCTCCCCCATTAGTAATCCATTTTTTCTCTCCGTCCTTTATTAATAGAGTTTATATCTGTTAATTTCCAAATAAATAGTACTGTTTTCGTATCTCGGGAATTTTGGAAAGTTCCTCTTTAAGATCCCTAGGATGTAGGCAAATCCTGGGAATTTGTTACCATTTAGTCCCTTAGGTTTCCCTGATATTTATTTCTCTGCTGGTATCGTTCACTTTATGTCCCTCGCTTCTATTAGCCCGTTGGTTACCATTTATTTCCAGTATGTAATCTGTGCCCTCGACTATGAAGACAGACACAGGATATTTATTCAATGGCCATGATCTTCAGTCCTCGTTCGTGGCTGGAGCACCAAATTTTCCATCCTCATTTGCAATGGGTCTTGGTGACTGGTGAATCCCGCCCAATATCTGCCACTTACTCACTCCCCATGATAATGTATCCTGTTGCTTCCTCCAAGGGACCAATGTTTAGTTACTCCTCCAATTTTTATATATATTTATAAAAGCTCTGAGAATCCGTTTTTTATATTCCTGGCTAGTTTACTCTCATTCTAACTTAGCCTTTTTATCAACTTATTTTTGCCCCCTGCTGGTTTACAAAGCCCTCCCAACCCTCAGGCTTACTATAGTTCTTAGCAGCATTATAAACCCCTTCTTTTAATCTCATACTTCCTTTAACTTCCACAGTAAGTCATGGATGGTTTTGCCTCATTGAGCTTCTGATTTTTAATTAAATGTATCTTTGTTGAACATTTTGAATTGTTTCTTTAAGTGTTTCGTACTGTTTATTTACTGCCAGAACTTTGAGTCAATTTGCAGAACCCATTTAAGGCAGCTCTCTCTCCTCATATCTCTGGAACTGGGTTTTTTAAAGCTTTTTCTTTGGATTCAATTGTATTAGGGTCACTTTTCCCAGTAGTACCATCCCTGTCTCATTGCATAAAATTAGATATAAAATAGCATGGTCCCTTGCTGGTCCCACAATATATTGCTCCAGGAAACTATCACCAAGAATCTGACAAACTGATTTTCCATGTTGCCATTGCCAATTTTATTTGTCATGTCTATATGAAGACAAAAGACCCATAGTAATGCCATTGGGAGTGATCTTCTGGCCTTGTTACACTCCCGCTCAAGCGCAACGAGGCTGGTAAAAAGCGAGAGAGGCCAAAAACGGGAAGCGTGCCAGGCGGCAAACAGTTTGTGATGCAACCCGCCCGCTCCCGTAGGAGAAATCGGATTCTCGCCGTAGCGTGGCGAGAAACCAATTATCACCACTTAAATGTTCTCCCGGTGGCTTTCAAGGTCACTGCAGCCTGAATGTTTATGCCACGGGATTATTCCAGGGCTTGAATGGGGACCTGTGTGCTATCCCACAGGCCACAGTCCTTAGGTGCATCCGGCAGGTCATGAATGCCCTGTATGCCCGGACGGAAGACTACATAGTTTTTACCATGGATCATGCCCAACAGGATGCCCCGGCAGCAGGTTTCTCCACCATCGCCAGGTTTCCCAGGTCCAGGGAGTCATAGTTGCCTGCGCTTACGAGGCAATCTGGTGGAGGATGCAGACCACAACAAAATGGGAGATCCACCGGGTATGT